>NC_134860.1:115259679-115559679 GCF_049852395.1 Peromyscus maniculatus bairdii | reverse complement strand
CATTTTCTGGGAGAAAGGCTTCGAGCATAGATGAGTAAGAAGAAGTCTAGAAAGTCTAGAAAGGTCGGTAAGGGGAGGCGAGATGGCACTGGGCAGAGGGGGAAGTACCAGGGCTGCATCTTTCAGCATCGCGCGCAGCAGTTGGTACCCAGTCCACAGGCTCCCGAGACTCCTTATCACGCACTCTCCAGTGATCTTAACTAACAAGTTGGCGGGTTCTACACCCGGAGAGGGCCTCTGGGCAAGTAGACTGTGCAGTAGTCCGGGGTGGGGTGTCGTAAGGGTGAGTATTGAGTAGCAGGAGCGGCTCTCAGGCAGGAAGGTGTGGAGAATGGGGCGGGTTGGTTGGGTACCAGAGTTGGAAAGTGAGCCGCAAAAACAGCGCTGTGACCAAGGACAGAGGACAGTTTCTCCGCTTTTCTATTTCTCCACCTCTATTTCCGCGCGTCCTCTTACTCGGCCCTTCCTCCACCTCGCTCTCTTCTGCGATCCCCACCTCGGTTCTGCACTTCCAGTTTTCAGTTTGTTTGTTTTAAACATGACGTTTCTTTGGAGTCACGATTGCCTAAAAGCTTTACACAAACCTCATCTCAGAAGGACCGAGCCTTGTTGCTTTGGGCTTTAAGCAAACAGGTGGAAATGATGTGTTTAAGCAATGAGGCCTCGTGCTGGAGAAAACTGCCGCCAGGGGGGTGACTTCGGGGAAGCCGGTGAGGTGGCTCTGCGGTTGCTGCCGTTGGCGATCTCACCCTCCCCAACCAGGACTAAACGGTGCCCATCTCCCTCTCTCGCCCAGGCTGCCGGTACCCTTGCTAGGGCGCAGAAGAAGCAGAGACTTCCCGGGGTGGAGAGGGACTTGCCCGCCAGCCAATCAGAGCGCGGCTAGCTTGGCGCAGCGGGCCGGGTCCTCCCCGCTCGCCCCAGAGTCGCGCCCGCCCGAAGCGGCTGCGGCTTTCTCGCGGCCCAGCGAAGGCAGAGGGAGCGCCATCCAAACTTTATTAATCTCTCCCCCGTCCTTTCTCCCGCAGTCCAGTGCATCTCAAAGGTCAACCTTCTTCTTTTAAAAGACTGATATTATTAATTCACTGACAATCTCACCCCTTTTTTCTTTTCTTTTTTTTTCCCCCTCTCTTGCAGGAAAAAAAAGGGGGGGGGTAGAAAATAGTGAAAAGAGCTTTTTTTTTTTTTCCTTTTTTTTTTTTGCTTTTTTTTTTTTTTTTTTTTTTTTGTCCTTCAGTGGGAGCGTTTAGACAGTCGAGGAGGTTTTGTCCGGGAACAAAACGCGGGGTTGGGAGGTTTTGTGAGAGTGTTGTTTGTTGAAGTGGAGCTAAGAAAAAGCGACGGCTTTCTCCTCATTGTGAAGAAACCAATCGCTGGTATTTGGAAAACTGTTAGCATTGTGCGCTTCTTCTGTGTCCATTGTGAGGCGTTTCTTTTCACAAGGTTTTTTTTTCAGCCGATCCAGCTGGCCGGAATGAATAGCGGTGCAATGTGTACTGGCTTTGTCCCTCCGGCCTTCAAGTAGCCCCCACTGAATAGACTAAGTTGACACTGCGTGACAGTGAAACAACATAATAAAAAATACATGAGCCCCTGAATAGGAGCAGGCGCATAAATAAATAAAATGGGTGACCAAAACTGGATAAACTGAATGACAAAACGGTGAAAGGGAACAAAAAGATATTTAACACGCTAGATTAGCATTAGAATGCAATCTACAAGGCAGGACAATTGATGAATAGGTTTACCCGCCAAGAAAGAAATGGACTAAATGCCCTTTGAATGGATATGCTTTTTGCAAGGGCTTTGAATAGATATGCTTTTTGCTAGGGCTGAATGGGAAAAGGTAAGGATGAAGCTATGTAAATGAGTGGGGGAACTTTTTATATATATTCTTTAAACACACACACACACACACACACACACACACACACACACACACTGCGGGGGGAGAGTGCCGCCTCGGGGTGTTTACAGAAGCAATAATTGCCGTGATTAGCATTGTCTGCAGCAGATAGAAACTGAACAGGTTGGAATAATATAGGGTAGCCGTAATTATTCTTCTAATTAATGGTCCTTTGCTACTCGAAGAAAGGAAAAGGGAAAAGAGAAGTAAAAGTTATGTAAAAGTTATGTTTCCTCGGGTCCGTTCGCTGGGATGTGTGCCCCAGCGAGCCTGGCAAGGCCAAGTCACATTCGCATCTTAGAGCATTCCAGGGAACCAATCCTGCGGCTCCACGGGGAGGGTCTCATTTCCCTTCACCCTGGGTTCCAGAGTCTCATACAGTGTCTGGCACATGATAGGTGAGCTCAATGAATAAATACTGTGAAATGAATGAGTGAATGAACGAGTATAAATTTATCAGGCGGGGAGGGGGGATCAGCCCCTCACGGAAGTGGGGAGTCAGCGCTAAGAACCTATCTCAGGACGACTTTCAGTTTTCCAATCTTGCTGAAGACTTTCCCCCCAGCTTACTTGGGCCACTGATAAAGACGAGATAAGTTTTAAAAGGAGAAGGAGGTAATGGAAGAAGACGAAAGAAAGAAAGAGAGAGAGAGAGAGAGAGAGAGAGAGAGAGAGAGAGAGAGAGTATTAAAATTACAGGAGCCATCACTGACATCCCAGTTCTCATTCCTTTTCCTCATCCTCACTGCTGAAGTGGAATATGGAGAGAGGAGAGCAGGGCTTGCCCCCCTTTTTAAGAAACACTGCTCACTCCTTTACAGAGAAGCATTTTTTAAAGGGCCCCATTCCTGTTTTGCCCCCCCCCCCCCCACACACACACCCTTTCCGGCTTCTAGCCATCCTAGCTTGAATGGACGAGAGGGACAGGACTCCTCATCCTCCTTGAATAGCTAGCTGAAGGCTGCACACCACCCTGCTGTGGTAGGGCGCTCTTGGTTTCCCTGCCCTGGAGGCATGCACAGCGGCCCTAGCTACTAACTTCGGAAAGGTTTTCTTCCCGATGTTTCACTCCCAGGTGCGGCGGCTGCTGGACTGGCCTCCCCTGCAGCCCAGCTTCGCAGCCCCTGCCTTGTACCGAGCTGAGCTGCCTTTCCCTTACAGAAAGAATGCTTGGAACTGTAACTGTGCAGCATCCAGCTGACTCGTCCCTGCAAAGGTGGAGCCTCACACTGAACTGGGCCGACCTCCCGGACAACGGGCAGTGAGACTTCACAATTATGGCAAAAACGAGTGTCTCCAGCTCTCAAAACACACACACACACACACACACACACACACACACAGCAGTTCGGCCTGAATGCCAATGTGGTGGAAAAGCCTTGCTCATTTTAAAATGTAACTTGAGCCTTCTAGCTTTGGGCTCTTCTCAAAACACACAGATTCCTAGAAATGGGAAAATCTGGAAATCTCGTGATGCTCTCTGCAGAAACACCTGCAAGGAAGGGAGTCTCTTGGATGAACTAAATCTTAAGATTAAGGTAGTGGGTGTGTGGGAGGCAGGGAGCTGTCCGACAGGGTTCTCCAAGTTAGTGTGGCTGCTTGGCCTTCAGGGACATCCTGGAAGAGCAGGAAAGTGTCACCCAATAGGCAAGGGGCCCGGCTACCATGCTTCAGTACGCCCCCTCTCTCTCCATGCACGCCTTGCAGCCCCCCCAGCCCCCTCCTACCTCTGCTGCCCAGCATTCCATTCACAGATGAAAATGAGAATCAGCTACAGCCTTTTAATTCCTTCTGAAGATGTCTGCACCTGATTTCTCCCCCTCTGAGCTCCTGGTTTCATTCAGGGAGGGGTTACTTAGTGATTTTTTTGACAAACAAACCCACCCTTTACCTCACTGCTCTTCGAGGATGAGTTTATCATCATATTAGCCAAGGGCTTGGAGACACACGGCCTAATACTCATTTAGAGCCTCTAGGTGAAGAATTCTAGTGAGAGCCACTAGTAAAACCAGATTTCCTAAGGGAAATTGCAAGAAAGTCTTCCACAGCGGCGGCGGCGCGCCACCAGAGAGATTCCTGAGTTGCTAATTTCACTTGTACTCACACTTCCCTAAGCACCCCCTCCACACGCACACAGACACACCATTTTATTCCAGGGTCGCCCCAAGGTAATTAGCCATTTGCAGAAAGCCTAAATCCCGAAAGGAAAAGCGCTGTCAACTGTAACAGAGACCAAGTGGAGCTTTTCACACCGATGGTCTCTGCCGGGGCCACCCTTTCATCAAGTGGGGAGCAGTGAAAAAAAGTCAACCAGCCTTTGAAAAACCACCCTTCAGACCTCAAGCAGGGAGGAGCAAGTTTCCCATAGGTCAGCCCTCCCGGGATGGAGTTGCCACTGAATTCAGGGTCTCCCTGGGAGCCCAACTTTTCTTCCCCAAATCCTCCGCCAGCAACCTGGAGTTCTGGGAGCCTTTAGCACTTTTCTCCTTTTGCTCTTTGGATAGCTCATCTCAGTCTATACACACACACACACACACACACACACACACACACACACACATACACACACACACACACACACACACACACACACACGAGCACATACACACACACACACACACACACACACACACACACACGAACACAGAAAGAGAGACAGAGAGAGGAACAGAGAGACAGAGACACAGACAGACAGACTGAGATTTGGGGTGGGCCCCAGCTTTTGTTTTTAGATCACAGGAGAGTGAGCTCAACATGTGCAAATCCACACTAAGTTTCCACCATGCTGGAGATCCATGCAGGATGTCCCAGAAGGCGAAGTTATTGGGTGGGACAGAGACTACATGCAAATAACTGGCAGCTGTGTGCCAAAACATTTCCTAGCTCGCATGGTCAAGAGAATGTTTGCTCAGACTTTTGTTGGTGGTGGTGCTTCTTCTGTTGTTTGTTTGTTTGTTTTAATTGGGCTGTTTGAACCATCGCCTCAGTGGTCTCACTTTGCAGGGAACCGTTCCAGGTCAATGGGGGCTAAAGGAGATGTGCAGAGCCTGGAAGAAGATTCTCCAGGACAGCAGGGACAAAATAGGTACAGAGCGACATCGAAGGAAGGGGTCAGCCTAGAAAAGTCAAGAGACAGACAGAGGAGGATGTGACACTTCTCCAGGGTCACCAAGGCCAGGTTGAGACCTTCCAGGAGGGCTTCAGCTAGGCACTGACCTCCCTGCCAAGCTCCCTCTACATCAGCTGGAGAGTTGAAACCCTTGCTGGGGAGGGAGGGGGAGGAGATAGGAAGGGGTTGCTCTCACTCGCTGCTGAAGGATGCCTCCAGCATCCTGAAGGCCCCACCCCGGGGCTGGAATTACTTTAGAGAGAGAGTCTCTCACCTGGACCGCCTTCTCTCATCCACGAATTTAACCCCTGAAGATCCACAGTCAAAACAGATTTTTTTGCAACCTGAAAGTTGTCTGATGGGGTTGGGGGCAGTATTAAAGAAAACAGACAGCATTCTTATAGGACAGACAGACAGACAGACCTTAGACTTGAGTTAGCAGTCCCATGAATATGTACAAGAACCCGGCTGTTTAAGGAGCGTGAATAAACATGAGCGGGTGTGCTCTCTTGCCTAGAGTCGGAACTGACTTGCAGTGACTAAACTCAGTCTGGATTCCCGCGGTGCTGATCCTCCTCGCCTGAGCCTGAGCGAGTCTCTCTGCCGCCCCACATGTGGCACACATCCCTGTGCGCCCGAATGGCACGGTAGTACACACTGGCTCCCTGGATCTTTGGATACGGTTTTCTTTCTCCCTTCCCAAAGTTTTGAGCCGATGTTACAACGAAGAGGAGTTGCTGGGCAAAGCTCCCCAATCCATGGTTACCTGCCAAGTGAGGTACAGGAGCAGGCTGTGCTCCAGTAAGGCGTTTGTTTCCCGATGTCTGTGGACCCCTGGGTGGCCGCTGAGGATAATCGTCCATCATTACACTTCCCAAACCTTCATCTTCTCCCTCTGGGAAGGTGGCTCTGGTATCTGTCCCCCCTGGAGTCACAGTGTCTTGCTCTTTGGAACCTATGAAAAGAGACAAGAACAGGCCTTGGCCGCTTGACTGGTCTCTCTGCCCCCAACGTCAATATCTGTGTCTCTCTTGAACACACTTTTGACCGGCCATATCGTATCGCAGCGCGTGCCCCCAAGCACCTGCTTAGATCTGAGAATCAGAGAGGAAGCGAAGCTACAGTGTGATCCGGATCTCAGCAAGCCCGTAGGTCTTCAAACCTTTGCTTCCAGCTCTAGCAGCGGCCCAAGTCCTCAGGACCGCAGGATCAGGTGGTTGCCTCTGAAGTTGACAGAGCTACCTGCGGAGGCTTGGGAAGCAATTTGCAGAAGTCCTTCCTCAGCTCTGGCTAGGTTGGTGGGATGAGCTTCCGAGCAGGGTGTGAATACCCTCCAACCTGTCTACTAAACACGAAGCTAAAGCTGCCATAATTCAACCCCCTAGATAAGGAACAGGTTTGTGCTCCTGCTGAAATTTGACATAACCGAGACCAAGCTCTGACCCAGAGCGCAAGGTCCAGGGCATTCCCAAAAAAATGGCGTGGGCTTGGGACCTATATTTACAATCTTATATCTGCATAGCTCCCGACCTGTGCCCTGCCCTGCGTTCCTTGGTGAGTTTTCATTACATTTAAGTGGATTTAAAGCCTTTTGTAGGAACTGGCTACCTCGGAGCCTAGGGCTAGCTGGGAGAAGGTTTGCAGAGTGCTGGATAGTTCTGTCTGTTGACCGAAGAGTGACTCAAGATGACCAGAAGCATGTGTCGATCTTAGGGTGTGCAGAGGTGAGCAGAAGGTGTGGGGGTGGGAAGACACACTTCTCTATGATACCAAGGGGAAGACTGGTGGGGAATGGCCACAATTCTGGCAATAGCTGCTACGCTGGAGCGCCAATTTGCCCTTTCCAGAGCTCTAGGCCAGGACGCATTTTCTTCCACACTCTTTGTGCATGCCTCTGTATTAGTCAGGGTTCTCCAGAGGAAAAGACCAGGTAGAATGGGGGGGAGGGGGTATTAGAGTGGCTTGCGGGCTGTAGTCCAGCTCATCCTACAATAGCCAGCCACCAATGGAAAGTCCCAGAATCCAGTAACTGTTCAATCCATGAGGCTGGATGTCTCAGCTGGTCTGCAGTATATGTTAGATTCCCGAAGAAGTAGGCTCTAATGCAGTGAAGGAATGGACTTGCCAGCAAGAATAAGAACAGGCAAAGAGAACAAGCTTCTTTCTCCCATGTCCTTTACATAGGCTGCCAGCAGAAGGTGTGGCCCAGATTAAAGGTGGATCTTACCACCTCAAAAGATTCAGATTAAAGGGGGGTCTTTCCTTTTCAAATGATTTCATTAAAAAATTCCCTCACAGGTGTACTGTGGTGATATTTTATTTGTGCTCTAATAAACAAAGCTTGCCTGGAGATCAGAGGAAAAAGCCAGCCATTATAAGTAAACACAGAAGTCAGGCAATGGTAGCACACACCTTTAATTCTATCACTTGGGAGGCAGGGATCTGTTTGGATCTCTGTGAGTTCAAGCCCACACTGGGAACAGAGCTAGGCATGGTGGTACATGCCTTAAATTCCAACACTAGTTAACCATGGAGGTCTGGAGGTCTGTACAAACAGACAGGAAGTGACAGAGCTGGGCAGGAAGAGGAAATGATGTAGCTGGACAGAGAGAGCAAATCAGATGGCAGAACAGCAAGGCATATAGGCGTGGGTAGACAGGAAGTAACTGATGCTTTTGGAAGCTGCGGAGTAGGTGAGGTGAGGCTAGCATGTGGCTATGCCTATTCCTCTGATCTCTCTCAGGTTTTCACCCCTATACCTGGCTCCATGTTTTCTATTCATAAGACTGTTTAGAAATTCATTTACAATGTACCCAGCCACTTAGGTTATAGTTAATTCCAGATGCAGCCAAGTTGACAACCATCACAACCTCCTCCCCAGAAATAGAATACATTTCCCAACATACATCCCATTCATTGACTTGTAGGGCTTTTACAATGTGGCACCAAGTATGTTATAAAGGAGGGATTCTATTCCATATCAAAGACCTCCATCATTGCCCCTGGGCTCATATTCCAGGGTGTGCCCTTCACCAGCTCATGACTAATAAGATTCTCCCTGACATCCCTGAAAAAACCAGAGATCTTGGTGACTTGTTTCCGGGTACCTCATTTTCCTAACAGGCTTTCAGGCAGATAGGTCTGGGGACATTTTCAGTCAAGGAGGAAATGTTTGTGTCTTTGTTCGTTATTGTTCTTTTTTTTTTTTCTGCTTTAAACCATTAAAACTACATTCCTTTTAGCCCAGATGTTCAGAATTGTGGTTTTTGGCTTCGTGTGACTTTAGAGAGGGGAGTAAATTCCAGATATGAAGGCCCAGCTGGTGTGAGGCGTCCTCAGACCCGGCCTGCCTTGGCTCTCCCTTGCTCCTTGTGAACTCCAGGCTTCTCTCTCTTTGCATCCTTTCTCCCCCCTCCATTCCTCTCCAATTCTTTCTTCAGTGCTGGGGATTGGGCCCAAGGCCTTGCGCATACTGGGCAAGAACCCTACCACTGACCCACATACCCAACATCTTTGACATTTATTTTTCATCCAGGCAAAAGAAAGTGTTAAAAAACCCTACAGAAAGCCTTGAATGGTCCAAGATGAAAGACTTGAGAGGGTAGACACCTGTGTCCTACTGGACTTGGAATCCTTCTTGGCTGGCCTGAAGGTTACAACAGAAGAACCAAGGAAGAGATGCCCCAGCTCCCAATATTACCTCTATCATCCCTAAGGTGAGCAAATGAAATCTCTTTGACCACGCAGCTACCCACTGGCTAGCCTTCTGTACTCACAAGTGCTGGCTCTCTCCTTTAACAAAGAGACCGTTCCTACTCAGAGAAAGGGCAGCTTCTCACAGCAGTGTACTAGGCCCACTCCATCTTTGGAAGACAGCCCCCAAGGTTTCTTTATTTCTACTGACCACACCTTTGTATGAACCCTTTCTCTGAATATAGACTGGAACAGTACTCTCTCTCTCTCTCTCTCTCTCTCTCTCTCTCTCTCTCTCTCTCTCTCTCCCTCCCTCCCTCCCTCCCTCCCCCCCTCCCTCCCTCCCTCCCTCCCTCTCTGCTATAATACCACTCTTGTCTATTTACTCTAAAGCTCTGAGATGGATGTTACCCAGGAAGTGATACTTATAGACCCTGTGATGTACTCAAGGGCAGGGCTCCAGGCAATACTCCCCCTTTCCTACAGCAATTAAAAAATAACACAAAAGTACATTAAAAACCCCAGTGCCTCACTCACTTCTTTCCCCAGCCACCATTTCACTTCTAGGCTCTCCTTGCACCAAATGTCTCCTGTGCTGTAAGAAGTCTACACTGCCATCTGTAGTCCTACGCCATCTCCTTTCTTATACATCCCTCCTCCGACATCACCTTTCCCCCTGCTGTGACCCAGGACCCCGAGGACTTCTCATCACTAGGTCCAAGGGGCGGTTCTCACTGCCCACGTTGCACCCACAGCATGTGTCGTCCTTTCCTCCTGGCTATGGGACTTGGCCTTGAGGACACCGCACTTACAGTTAGTTATTGTTTCTCCTGCCTTGTCATCAGGAACTTTTTGCCTTTCTCGCTTACCGGTTCCATTTTCTTCAATCACTTGTCAAGTTTTTATCGAAAAATGGTAGCATTTCTGTGTGTGATGCCTCATGCCTGGACTACCAGCACTGGGGAGGTTTGAGATAGGAGGATTACCATGAGTTTGAGGCCAACCTGAGCTATATAGTGAGTGCTAAGCCAGCCTGAGCTACAAAAACAACACAAAAAGTTAGGAATCCACTCACTATTCTTCCATCTTCAAGGGAGCTGCAATTGTTTTCTGCCATTATTTAACAACTCTTCTAGAAACCACATACTTGCACTCATGTATCTTTGTAATTTAACATTTCTTCTAGAAACCACATACTCGAAATCGGGTATCTTTGTAGTTAGCTGCATAGAGTTGTAGGTTAATATGAACAAGGGGAAGCTGAAAAAACAGAAGACCCAAACTTCAGTGACTCAGTGCAGTAGGTTTTGGTTTTGTTCGTTTGTTTTCAGTCCAGCGTGGGTTAACAGGGAGCTGGTGTCACGGTGGCTGAGAGACTTGATCTCGAGTACACTTCTCTGACAGTCTCGGCAGAAGAACACAGCATGATAGTGGCTACAGTTCAGATCCTAAGTGTTCCCACAGAGGGCCCTGTGGTAAAGGATTGATGCCCATATATAACTGTTGGAAGTGATAAAGCCTTTCAGAGTGGGGACGGGTGGGAAACTGACAGGTCATTAAAGGCTCTAGGGAGACAATGGGATCTCAGCCCTTTCCTCTTCCTTGCTTGCTTCATGGCATGGGATGAGTAGATTTGCTCCACTACACACTCCCATCATGTTCTGCCCCAGGCCCAAAGCAACAGGAAAGAGTGACTGCCGACTGAAACTCCTGCATCAGTACCAAGGACCAATCTTTACTTCCTGATAATTTGGTCACCTCAGGTGTTTGTTATAGTAATGAAAGCTCACCAACACAGCAGACCTATGTTAACTTTTAGCATTCCTCACTAGGGGCCAGAGAAATGGCTCAATGATTGACAGCATTCACTGCTCTTGCAGAGGACCCTCATAATGGCTCACAGCTATCCTTAATTCCAGTCTCAGGGGATCTGGCCCACTCTTCTGGCCTCCACAGGCACCAGGCATACATGCAGTGCACTTATATATATTCAGGCAAAACACTCATAGACATAAAAAATAAAAACAAATCTTTAATAAAAAGTCTCACTGAAGGCATTATTCATCTCTTCTACTCACATGTCACTGGCCAAAAAAAGTCACAAAAGAGCAGTTCTGCCATGTGCTCAAAAAAATGAGACTCAGAACCATTGGGCAAAATGCACTATTGATCATCTGTGGTAGTTTGAATGTAACTGGCTCCCATAAGCATACAGGGAGTGGCACCATTAGGAGGTGTGGTTTTGTTGAAGTAGGTGTGGCCTTGTTGGAGAAACTGTGTCACTGTGGGGACTTTGAGGTCTTCTATGCTCAAGCTATGGCTAGTTCACTTCCTGTTGCCTGCAGATCAAGATGTATTAACTCTCAGCTCCTTCTCCAGCACCATGTCTGCCTGTGTGTCACCATGCTTCCCACCATGATGATAATGGACTAAATCTCTGAAACTGTAAGCCAGCCCAACTAAATGTTTTTCTTTATAAGAGTTCCTGTGGTCATGATGTCTCCTCACAGCAACAGAAACCCACACTAAGACAGAAGTTGATACCAGGAGTGGGGCATTGCTGTGATAGACCTGATGGTGTTTTTGTTTGGAGGAATTTGGACTTTGTGCTTTGTGTTAGGAAAGCAGTGGGATGCTTTAAGTGCTGTTTAATGGGCCACACCAGTAGGAATATGGAAGTCATTAGTGCTAAGAGTGATTTGACGGAAGGGGGCTGGTTCAGGAGGTTTCAGAGGAGAAGAATTTTAATATGTTGCCTAGAGATCAATCTTGAGACAGTTTGATGAACAAAATGGCTGCTTTTTTGTCATTGTCCAAAGAGTCTGCCTGAGGCTAAAGTGAAGAGTTTTAGATTAATTCCATTGGCAGAGGAAATTTCAAAACAACCTAGTATAGATTCTGTCATGTGGTTATTAGTGTTAACTCTAACGTGGATTTATATTGAAAAGGAGCAAGCAGAGCAAGGAAAAATACAAAATGTAAAACTGAGCACCAGAAAGGGGAATGGAGCTAAGCCCTGTGTCTGGGGAGATAAACAAATTAAGGAACGTAATAAAGGGAGAGGTGACCTCAGGGCAGGATCCCACCTATCTAAGTTTCAGCTCGTGGAAGGAATTAAAGAAAAGCTTAGAGTCGGGTGAGTTGGCGCACGCCTTTAATCTCAGCATGCAAGGCAGAGGCTGGCAGATCTCTGAGTTTGAGGCCAGCCTGGTGTACAGAGAAAGTTCAAGGACAACCAAGTTTCAGCAGTGAAGGAAACCATGGAAAACAGAAAGATAGTGAATATACAATTGAATGAGAGGTCATGTTCCAGCCTCAACAAGTGCTTCAGCCATGTGGTTCTGGCTTTAGAGTCAGAGAATGACTAAGGAAAGCTGATGAGGCCAGGCTGATGGTGTCAGAATGGAGGCCTAGAGAGGCCTTTCTGTGAAGCTGTGAAGGAGAAACCTGAATTGCATTGGAGACCCCTAGATGGTAGAGATACCAGTTACTAGACACCTGCCAATGAAAACTGCTAACAGGGAGTAGATCCAGCCCAAGAGAAAGAAATTTGTTGCAGTCAACAAAGCTGAAAGGAGATGGAAATCTCAAGAGC
Organism: Peromyscus maniculatus bairdii; assembly: GCF_049852395.1. Classification (NCBI taxonomy): domain Eukaryota; kingdom Metazoa; phylum Chordata; class Mammalia; order Rodentia; family Cricetidae; genus Peromyscus; species Peromyscus maniculatus. Next base: position 115,547,376 of record NC_134860.1, on the reverse strand, counting down.
ATTTTGACATCAGACATGGAAATATAGAGATTGGAGTTTGCCCAGCTGGCTTTTGGTCTTTCTTTGGTCCAGTATTTCTTCACCATGCTCACTTCTCTATGATTTGAAACAGTAATGTATATCCTGTGCCCTATATGTTGGAAGTATGTGATCTGTTTTATTTTGGTTTTATAAAACTCTTCTAAAGTGAAGAGTTTTAGATTAAGTTAAGAGATTGCATGAATCTCAGAAGAGACTTTGAACTTTGGACTTTAAAATATTGTTGAGACTGTGATAGACTATGGGAACTTTTGAAGTTGGACTAAATGTATTTTACGTTATTATATGGTTGTAAGCCTATGGGGGCCAGCGAGTGGAATGTGGTGGTTTAAATGTAATTGGTCCCCATAAGCTCATAGGGAGTGGTACTATTAGGAGGTGTGGCTTTGTTGGAGTATGTATGTCCTCATTGGAGGAAGTGTGTCACTGTAGGGGCAGAGGTCTCATATGTGCTCAAGCCATGCCCAGTGTGTCAGACCACTTCCTGTTGCCTGCAGGTCAAAATGTTCAGCTCCTTCTCCAGCACCATGTCTACCTGCACACCATGTTCCGCCATAATGATAATGGACTAAACCTCTGAAACTGTAAGCCATTCAATTAAATGTTTTCCTTTATAAAAGTTGCTGTGGTCATGGTGTCTCTTCACAGCAACAGAAACCCTACCGAAGGCAACATTCCATAGATCATAAAGAAGATATTTCCACTGGGCAATGGTGGCGCATGCCTTTAATCCCAGCACTCGAGAGGCAGAGACAGGTGGATCTCTGTGAGTTCGAGGCCAGCCTGGTCTACCAAGTGAGTTCCAGGAAAGGCGCGAAACAACACAGAGAAACCCTGTCTCAGAAAAAAAAAAAAAAAAAAGACATTCCCAGTCCTGTTTCTTTGTGTCCACACGGTGTGGAAGGAAATGCAGCTGAACATCCTGAATTAACACCATTTGTTCACCTTCCATAATTTAAAAGACTTTCCATTGCTTGCCAGATACACCTGAGCTTGGGAAGGATCCAAATGTTTGTTACTCTTCCTTTTCGTCTTAGGATTTTGATTTTAAAAACTATCCACCCACTTTTGACTTCTCAGCATGCCCATAACTTCCACAGGACTCCACACTGTGCTTCTGCAAGGATCTTAGAGTTTCTAGTTATCTGAATGTATGACGAGGAAGAGAAGACAACCAACGAGAGACTTCGTTCTTCATCTTTCCATTCCCGCGTCCACCCTTTCCATATGCATCCCTACTGTCCTTGCCATTCATCCTTACTTCCAGGGAGTTCAGTTTTGATTCTTCTACATTTGTTTCTTCTACTCCAATGTATTTCCTGTCTTTCAAAGATCTACTCAAGTGCCCCTTTCTCCATACATTCTGCATCCCAGATCTCCCATTCCATGGACTTTGATGATATTTAGAATGTTTCCTTCCCCTTGTACTTCTCCATTGTGCTTACCGTTGGTTTTCTTTTTTTATTCTCTCTCTCTCTCTCTCTCTCTCTCTCTCTCTCTCTCTCTCTCATCCTTTCTATCTTTCTTTTCTTTAGACAGGGTTTCTCTGTGTAGCCATTGCTGTCCTGGAGCTTCCTCTGTAGACCAAGCTGGCCTTGAACTCAGAGATCCGCCTGCCTCTGTCTCTGTCTCTTTAGTGCTGGGATTAAAGGCGTGCGCCACCACGCCCAGCTGTTGTTGGTTTTCTTTAACTCACTGGCCTGGTTGCATTGAGAAACTGTGTGTGTGCCTCCAAGCAGCGGTGTCTTATTTGGCTTTACCTATCTCCTCTTCCTCCCTCCATGCCTACATCAGACTCCACTCTTCAGGAAATATTTGTAACAATTCCCCACCTTCTGTGTGGAATATGTGCTGACATCTTCTGTACCTAGGACTTCCAACCTCGGTCCCTCTGAGCTCTCTCTTCCGGTTGTACTCCCCACTGACCACAGGCTCTGCAGTCAACACTAATCCAATACAACATCTACTTAACAGAAGAGTAAGTCTTTAAACACTCATGTCACAAGTCCTCTGAACTCATGTCTTCTCTTTCTTGCGCATATCATGTTGGACAAATATGGAGATAAAAGAAACAGATCATTAAAAACACAGTACAAAAAGAAACTGTATCAGCTAGTATCTAAGTTACTATGACAAATTATCCCCAAATCTCAGAGCCACCATACATACTTTGTTTTGTTGTTGTTGTTGTTGTTTTTGCCTACCATAGTCTAAGGCAAGATGTGATTTCCCCTAGTCAGTGACTCAGGCTCTAGACTTCAGGTTTGTTCCTGGGCTATCACTTTGGGCTTTCTGGATCCTTTTGTCTTCAGCTGATTGGCAGGTGATGAAAGCCAGTGATTATTACAGATGTTTTACAATCGAGCCTGGATATGGCAACCTTTATACTATCTTATATTCCCATGGCTAATTCACCAACCCAGTGACAAGGGATGTTGGGAAATACCTGCCTATATGCCAAGAAACAAGAAAGAAGGCAGGAGAATAATAGATCTGTATCTTTAAGCCTACGAAGTCATTTATTCAATTCATAATATCAAGATGATGCACCAACACTTGGGGAAATCAGAAATATACAAAGCTACATAAAGGGGGTACTGTAGCAGGAATCTTAGAAAGTCTTATTAATAAAATCAAACCTGAGGCCAGTTATTGGGGTGAATGCTGGAAGGTCAGAGAAGCAGAACAAGCCACAGCTACCTCACCTTGCCAGTTCATCAGCTGATCCTGTTTCCTCAGACTGGAGGCCTCTGAGTCCTCATCCAAATGGATCTCAGCTGAACTGCTGCTGGAAAGCCTGAAAGCTTAACCAGCCAAATGCTTCTAGTTTCTGCTCTTCATGCCTTATGTATCTTTCTGCTTTCTGCCATCACTCCCTGGGATTAAAGGCCCACTTTCTGGGATTAAAGGCGTGTGTTACCATGCCTGGCTGTTTCCAATGTGGCCTTGAACTCACAGAGATCCAGAGGGATTTCTACCTCTGGAATGCTAGGATTAAAGGCATATGTGCCACCATTTTCTAGCCTTTGTATCTAGTGGCTGTTCTGTCTCTGACCCCAGATAAGTTTATTAGGGTGCACAATATTTTGGGGAACACGTGTTTCTCTGTGTCCACATGGTGTGGAAGGAAATGCAGCTGAACATCCTGAATTAACACCATTTGTTCACCTTCCATAATTGAAAAGACTTTCCATTGCTTGGCAGATACACCTGAGCTTGGGAAGGATCCAAATGTTTGTTACCCTTCCTTTTCGTCTCAGGGTTTTGATTTTAAAAACTATCCACCCACTTTTGACTTCTCAGCATGTTCATAAATGCCACAGGACTCCACGCTGTCTTCATACTTATTCAATATATTATTTGAAATTCTAGCTAGAGCATTAAGATAACTAAATGAAATCAAGGGGATACAAATTGGAAAGAAATAAGTCAAAGTATCATTATTCACAGATGATATGATACTATACATAAGTGACCCCAAAGAGTCTACCAAGGGACTCCTACGCTGATAAATACCTTTAGTCAAGTGGCTGGATTCAAGATTAACTAAAAAAAAATCAGTAGCCCTCCTATATACAAATGATAAATGACCTGAGAAAGAAATCAGAGAATCAACACCCTTTACAGTAGCCTCAAATAATATAAAATATTTTGATGTAACTCTAACCAAGCAAGTGAATGACCTGTATGACAAGAACTTCAAGTCTTTGAAGAAAGAAATTGAAGAAGATATCAAAAGATGGAAAGATCTCCCATACTCATGGATTGGTAGGATTAACATAGTAAAAATGACAATCTTACCAAAAGCAGTCTACAGATTCAATGCAATCCCCATTAAAAACCCAACACAATTCTTTATGGACCTTGAAAGAACAATACTCAACTTCATATGGAAAAACACAATATCCAGGATAGCACAATAAAAGAACTGCTGGAGATATCACCATCCCTGATTTCAAGCTCTACTACAGAGATGTAATAATAAAAGCTGCATGGCATTGGCATACAAACAGACACATGGATCAATGAAATCAAATTGAAGATCCAGACACACCTATGGACACCTGATTTTTGACAAAGAAGCCAATATTACACAATGGGAAAAAAGAAAGCATGTTCAACAAATGGTGCTAGTCTAATTAGATGTTGGCATGTAGAAGAATGCAAAATAAATCCATACTTATCACCCTAAACAAAACTCAAGTCCAAGTGGATCAAAGACCTCGGCATAAGTCCAGATACACTGAATCTGACAGAAGAGAAAGTGGGAAACAGTGTTGACACATTGGCACAGGAGACAACTTCCTGAACGGAACACCAGCAGCACAGACACTAAGATTGACAATTACTAAATGGAACCTTACGAAAATGAGAAATTTCTGTAAGGTAAAGGACACCATCAACAGACGAAAATGGCAGCCTGCAGAATGGGAAAAGGTCTTCACCAACCCAATATCCAACAGAGGGCTGATTACCAAATATGTAAAAAACTCAAGAAACTAGATACCAACAAACCAAAAAATCCAATTTAGAAATGGGGTACATATCTAAACAGAGAATTCTCAACAGAAGAATCTCAAATGGTTGAGAAACACTTGAGATATTCAACATTCTTAGCCATCAGGGAAATGAAAATTAAACCAACTCTGAGATTCTATCTTACACCTTACATCTTACAGAATGGCTAAGATTGGAAAAAAAAAAAAACCACACAAGCGACAACTCATTCTTAGGATGTGGAGTAAGGGGAACACTACTCCATTGCTGGTGGGAGTGCAAACTTATACAGTCACTTTGGAAGTCAGTGTGGTGGTTCCTCAGAAAACTTGGAATCAATGTACCACAAGATCCAGCTATACCACTCTCGGGCATATACCCAATGGATGCTCAATCATACCACAAGGACACCTGCTCAACTATGTTTATAGCAGTTTTATTTGTAGTAGCCAGAAACTGGAAAACACCTAGGTGCTCCTCTACCAAGGAATGGATAAAGAAAATGTAGTATGTTTATACAATGGACTATTACTCAGCTGTTAAAAACAAGGACACCAGGAAATTTGCAGGCAAATGGATAGAACTAGGAAAAAAATCATCCTGAGTGAGGCAACCCAGACCCAGAAAGATAAACATGGCGTGTACTCACTCATAAGTAGATATTAGCTGTAAAATAAAGGATACCCATGCTACAGTGCACAGCCCCAGAGAGCCTAGGTAACAAGGAGAGTTCGTGGGGAACACCCAGATCTCCCTGGGAAGGGGAAATAGAAGAGACTTCATGAGGGAACTGAGGAAGGGCAGTGATGGAAGCATGAGTGATGAGGTTGAAGAGGCACAGGCTGGGGAGAGAGTGCTGAGGGGACTGCTGAGAGCACACTGGGGTAGGGCAGAAGCCCAGCACAGGGGCATCTCCCAGGAGTCTGTGGGGAGGATCTCAGCTCAGACTCCTAGCAATAGTGTCAGTAGCTCGAACTGGTGTCCTGTGACCATATTCGTGCCTGGCCCAATTGCCATCAGAGAGGCGTCATCTAGCAACTGATGGAGAAAGGTACAGAGACCCACAGCCAAACATTAGGTAGAGTTCATGAATCCCGCAGAGGAGGAGAAGGAGGGAGTGGAGGAGCCAGAGGGGTCAAGGACACCATGGGAAGACTCACACAGTCAATTAACCTGGGCTCACCGGGGCTTGCAGAGACGGAACCGACAACCAGGGAGCCTGCATGAGACTGACCCAGGCCCTCTGCACATATGTTACAATTGTGTGGCTTGGTCCTCATATGGGACTCCTAACAGTGGGAACAGGGGCTGTCTTCAACTGTTTTACTGGCTTTTGGGACCCTACTCCTCATACTGGGTGGCCTTGCCCAGCCTTAACACATGGGGAGGTATTTAGTCTTATGCAACTTGATATGCCATGTTTTACTGATACTCATGGGAGACCTCCCCTTTCCCGGATAGACAGAAAAGGAGGGGCATGGGGGAAAGGGACTGGGAGGGGAGGGCCTGGGTAGGGGAGACTGAGGCCAGGATATAAAACAAATAGATGAATAAATATAGAAAAGAGCTAGGTGGGAGCTTTTCCCTTTAGATATTGCTCCTTCCTCCCCAAACCTTCACCATAAAAAATGCATCAGAAGCCATATGAGCTTCTCACCATTGCCTACACTCAAGCCTCTGAAGATCTGCAGGACTAGAATGTCCCCAGACCAGAACCCAAAATGCTTCTTTTTTTTTTTTTTTTTTTTTTTTTTTTTTTTTTTTGGTTTTTCGAGACAGGGTTTCTCTGCGTAGTTTTGCACCTTTCCTGGAGCTCACTTGGTAGCCCAGGCTGGCCTCGAACTCACAGAGATCCGCCTGGCTCTGCCTCCCGAGTGCTGGGATTAAAGGCGTGCGCCACCACCGCCCGGCTCCAAAATGCTTCTTAACAGGTAGTTAATCACAGCAGTGAGGGAGAAACTCATATATCTGGAAAACTGTGACATGAACTATCCACACTCATTGATGGAGACCATCGTCCTTTCCTGCAAACACTGTTGTGTCGGCTTCTGGTTCCCTGCTGGCCTTGGCTATCCTCCTACAGCCAGCCCTCTCTACTGCTTCCTCCCAGAGTTCTCTCTTCCTCTATGAGCTCTAATTGGGTGGCCAGGACTCAGTTCTTTAGCCTCTCCCTGGCTCTGTATAGACTTCCTCTCTTGGTGGTTCTATTAGTTCTGTTACTGATTAATATTTCAAAATGGCTTAAAGGATACCCATTTTGAGCACTCAGTTCTGTAAGTGACAAGTAGGAGTTTTGGTGTGGTTTTGCCCTCTGATTAGTTTCAAAATCCGAGGCCAAGGGTTCAACCAGGCTGAGCTTTCGCCTGACCTCTGGAGTAGTGTGCTTTGACACCCCTTCAGGCTGTTAGCTGAATTCAGCTCCATGAAGCCAGAGGGTGGAGCACTTCATTCTCTCGCTGGGCGTCAGCCCCTAGCTGCTCCCAGCTCTTAGCATTTCACTGACTCATGGGTCCCAAGCCAACAACAGAGGTAGTCTTGGCCTTCCTGGGCCTCCTCACTCTTTGTGTGTCTTAGACTTTTCTTCCTCCATCTCTTGGACTAATCCAAAGAAAACGTGCTGCCCTCAAAGGCTCTTGTGTATAGATTGAATCCCTCTTAACCATCTAGGACACAATCCCTATTCAGAAGTCATGACCTTAACCACGCATCCATCATGAAATACAACAGAGTCACACATTGAGCTATCAGAGCATAGGCATTTTAGAGAGACTCCTCTGTTTGCCACGGGCTCCCCCATTGCTTCCCCTGTTTGCACCCTTGCTCTTTTCCCGCAATGACTTACCTTACATAGACTCACGCACATCTTCACAATGCCTGACCTGCCTTACACATAATCCACATTGCCCAAGATTCATGTGACTCTAGTGTCTTCGCTGCTGCAAACACCACACATGCTGTTTTCTGAGCATCTGCCTTTGTTCTTTGTTCTGAGCATCTTCCTTGAGCTCTCACTCCTCACCTTCTGTGTGACTCACTACCTTGTCCCCTCGCAGCTGATGCTGTGTTTCCACCCTCACAGCGAAACTCCCCTGGCCATCTGTTGAAAAGCACATCTTACAGTGGACCTGGTGGCCCATTCTCTTAATCTCAGAACTATGGGAGTTCAAGGTCAGCACGATGGATATAATGAATTCCAAGACAACCAGTGCTATATAGTATCAAGAACCTGTCTCAAGAAAAAAGAAAATTATGTCTTGGCACTGGAGAGATGGCTCTGCAGTGAAGAGCACTGGCTGCTCTTCCAAAAGATCTGGGTTTGGTTCATAGCACCCTTGGTGGCTCACAAATACCTGTAGCTCTAGTTCCAGGGGATATGACTGTAGATGTAACCAACCGTCTTATTAAATAAGAAACACAGAACCAATACAAAGAAGAAAGCCAAGAGATCAGAGCTAAGAGCCTTACCCACCTGCTGCAGCTAGCCTCTTCAGCCAAGAGACCTTTCCAAAAGAGACCTACTTCCTGTCTGTTTGTCTTTATATAGACTTTCTGTTCTGCCTTCTCATTGATTGTAAACCCAACCACATGACCGCCTCGTCACTGCCTGTCTGTACAGACCTCCAGGTCTTCTATGGTTGGTATTGAGATTAAAGGTGTATGTCTCCAATGCTGGCTGTATCCTTGACCACACAGAGATCTACTTAGCTCTGCCTACCAAGTGCTGGGATTAAAGGCATGCGCCACGAATGCCCAGCTCTGCTATGGCTTGCTATTAGCTCTGACCCCCAGGCAACTTTATTTATTAACGTACAAATAAAATCACATTTCAGTACAATTAAAATATCACCATATATGACTTCCTCTTCTGGCCTCTGCTGACATTGTACACACAGTGTACAGACATACATAAAGGCAAACTACCATACCAATAAAAAAATTAAAGAAACCTTAAAATGAAGAAAATTACATCTTCCCATGTACCCAGGACTCCCTATTCATTGTTCACACTTTATTCCCTTCATTGACTTTTTCTACTTTCAAATGTAATGTACTATATGTACGTATAAATATTTGCTCATTATAATTTCTAAAACAAGCACCACAAAGAGGACACCTCCAGTCATTTGTTCACTACAGCCTCTCCAATGTTTGCAGCGTGCATGGCACACAGAAACTGCCCACGACATTTCTATTAAAGGATAGAAGACATGAGCAAAATGAGGAACAGAGTTTGTCCTGCAAAGATGAAGTATGGGTTTTCAGGTAGGGCAGGGACTGGCCCTTACATCCTTTGCACAAAATTCTGAGCATGAAAAAGACCAAGCTGGAATCCCATCACCATACTTGGCAGAGTCTTAGTCTCAACATTTGCTGAATGATGTTGGTGTGAACGGCTCCATTTTACATACATGTCATTTCATTTGGCTCATACAACCTCTGGGTTCTTTCCAATTTCATTCTTCCTATTGATACCTCTTTACAGGGTGCTGTGTAACAGTTTCCTCCAAGACTGAAACATTCCATCTGCAGGGAAGCTTTCTAAGTAGGAAGGTAAACAATGTAAAACAGCTTCAGGAAGTCCCTGGAACTGAGCAGATGCACTAGGCCCCTCTCACCCAGAGTAAGTAACATAGCTGTGGAGACCATACCTGGAAGAAGCATGGAAGAGGTTTAGATCAGAGTCCTCTGGACAGAACACCCTCCACCCTGTTGCACTGCCTGCAGGCTGTGCAGTGTGCTCCAGGGTTGCAGCTTTTGTGAGCTGTCAACAGTGCTGGGGTGGGCCTTGGTGATGCAGCTGTCTGTGAGTCATTTCTGCTCCTGTAAGTAACCCCAATAAAACTCATTTGTTTGAGAAGCCATAGTAGCACCATGGTGGGCTTCTCCCAACCCCTGCCTCTACTAGGCCTGAGTTTCAGTTAAGTTTCAAATCCTGGTCAGGTCTCAATTTCTGTTTCAGTTTTGGTTTCTGGAAAAGCAGGTGAGGGGGATATTGCATACCAGGCATGATTCAGCACTTATAGTCCCAGCCAATCAGAAACAAATTAGTGTGGCTGCTGCTCACTTGGCAAGCACGTTTAAGATGACCTACTCTCCTCCTGGCTGTCCATAAAAGGAGCCTGTGAGTTTCTCTAAGGGTTGTGGCCCTGTTGTGTGGCTGACCCCTACATGCAGAAATTCTTCTCTCGAGAAATAAACACTCTTGTTTTTGCATACATGAGTGGTAGTCATTTGTGGGATGATCTGTGGATACTAAAAGGTTCACCTTGTTGGACTTTTGTGGTATACATACTTTGGTCTATCATGGGCTTCTTATTGAGGGTAAGTAGATGTGTGTGTGGCATCTTTAGTAGCCAGGAAAAGTTTTGTTACAAAATGGGTATCCAGGCAGCCACATACAGTATTGCAACAGGAAAGCACTTTGTGAGGGTCAGACAAACCAGTCTACCTCTACCTGCCTATTGTGCAAGCGTCCACCTCTAGCCTCAACAAATGTTCACATTTTGGAAAACATGGGTGTTGGGAAGTCAGAAGGAAGAGTGGAGAGCCAGCCTCTGAGTGTCACTGTATCACTGAGTAGATGTGTGACCTTGTGGGCAGTTAAACAACTTCACAAAAGCTTCCATTTCCCCTTCTTTACAACTCGGGCTAATCATTGCAGCTTATGGGATGCTGTGAAGATTGCACAGAATGAGACCAGTGTGGACACCTGGGAGGCTCTGATGGTTTGAAAGAAAATGCCCCCCAAAAGTGGTGACACTATTAGGAGGTGTGGCCTTGTTGGAGGAAGTGTGTCACTGTGGGGGCGGGCTTTGAGATCTCTTTTTCTCAAGCTTCCCTCAGTGTGTCAGTCAGTCAACTTCCTGTACCTTCGAGATGCAGCACTCTCGGCTCCAGCACCACGTCTGCCTGCACACCGCCATGCTCATAATGGACTGAACCTCTGAGACAGTAAGCAAGCCACCCACCCTCAATTAAATGTTTTTTTATAAGAGTTGCCATGGTCATGATGTCTCTTCACAGCACTAAAATCCCTAAGACACCGGCTCTCCTCTGAGTAGGTGCACAATAGCATGCGTTTTCCACCTTCCTTTTTCTCGGAGCCCAAATCCACCTCCGTATGCTAGTGGCCCTTTAATGCAAGCTCCGTTCTGCTCTAGGGAGCAGTGGGGAAGAAGCAGCTCTCCCTCCCAAGCAGCTTTCAGGAGGCTGCTATCTTGTTCTCCTCAATCTGCTCTTTCTAAAGGTGGAAATGCTCAGTTCACTCAACCATTCCTTATGAAAACAGGTTTCGATTTCTAAATGCGCTCTCCTTTGATGACACAGCTTTTCACCTGTGCTGTCGAGGAAGGAGTTGGAGTAGAGCTCAAGTATAGGTCCCGATATGCTCCTCCAGTACCTAGAAAAGTGGCTGGCACACAGTAGGTCCACAAACACGAGATTTATCTCAGTGATGAACCTGCAGGGGTGTGCATGCCACTCTGCTCCGGGGTTCATATCTGCTTTAACGCGAGTTGAACCTTCTCAGGTCTCTGAGAGTTTTAAGGAAGCTAGCAATCTTCATATTTGTTATTTTTATTTGTCTGATTTTTATATTAATTTATTTTACTTTTTTTTTTCTTTTTGGTTTTTTGAGACAGGGTTTCTCCGCGTAGTTTTGCGCCTTTCCTGGAGCTCACTTGGTAGCCCAGGCTGGCCTCGAACTCACAGCGATCCGCCTGGCTCTACCTCCCGAGTGCTGGGATTAAAGGCGTGCGCCACCATCGCCCGGATAATTTATTTTACTTTTAGATGTACTTCCTGCATAAATTAATAATGTTGGCATTTACATGAACCTTGTCTACTTTAACTTCCCCAGGTCCTCCCTCTGTTGAGGGCTTTCATACTCTGCACCCACACCCTCTTCTGGGCTCTGTGGAAGTACTGGGTCCAGGGAGGTGGAAGAACTCTTGTCAGAACTGGATTGTGAGGAGGGTCTTCATCTCTGCATCCTTCCTGCAAGATAAAACTTAAGCCAATAGGTGCTCTGGGATCATCTCAAACAGTGGACTGTGAAGCCGCAGCGGGTAGAGATCACCCCAGGACAGTACAGTGCAACACAGTGACATTCAAACAACACTGCCTCTCAGGCCACTGGTCAGTGTCTGGGGTCATTGCTGGTTATCTAGTGGCACAGAGTGACGAGGACAGCAACACTGCTTAGCATAAGGTAATATACAAGACAGCTCCCCACCCAAGGGAAGGAAGCAAAGAAATAAAAGCCCTGTCTGGTCCCCAAAGCCAATCGTGCCAGCCAGAAAAGCCCCAGTGTGACAGGCTACCGCAGGAGACTTTCCCAGCGTTGGTTTTTGGCATATTTCACAACTGGCTAAACCTAACTGGTTAGATCCTCCCTTGAAGCTTTTTTTTCTTACTCAAAAGCTTATATTCAGATTCCCTGCTCCTCCTAAAAAGTCATGTTGACATCCCACCTGTGACTGCAGGGAACCCCAGCTATATATAAAATATACATTCAAAACATGCATGCAAATATTTAGTATATGTACAAAAAGCCTGTGCACATGTGTGCACACATCTATAGAGACAGCAGAGACTTGTTTTATGGAGTTGGCTCATGTTTGTAGGGTGGTTAAGTCTGAAGTAAGCAGCACAGTCTGGCAGGTTGGAGGCTTGGGCAGCAATTGACACCACGAAGTTTCTCTATAAGGAACTTGAGTGTCTGGTTCTCAAGTGTAAAGGTGACTAGAAGAGGCCCATTCACATCGAGGGTCAAAGGGTCATCTCTCTTAGTTAAAGCCAAATGAATGTCAGTGTTCATCACAGCTCCAAAATGCCTTGGAATATCGTTTGATTATGTTTAGTCAAATAACTGGCTATTATAGCCCAGTCAAGTTTTTTTTGTTTGTTTGTTTTTGGTTTGTTGTTTCTGTTTGGTTTTTGTTTTTTTAGACAGGGTCATGTGTATCCCAAGATGACCTCAAACTCACTATGTAGCTAAGGATGACCTTGACTCCTGATCCTCCTGCCCTCAGCTCCAGCTCACAGTGGAGTTAACAGCATGTGTAAGACACACCTGCTTCCATTGGTGCTGAAGATTCAAGTCAGGTTTTATGCATGCTAGCAAGTCCTCCACCAACCGAATCACAGCCTCAATTCAGACTAGCTATGCTGACACTACGACATCAGTGAAATTATCAGTATCCTCAAATACAGTATATTCTCTAGTGTAAGCTCTTAAATGTCGAGGCAGGGAGCCTGTGAATAAGCCTTGCCCCCCAGTTTGTTATTACATTGACTAACCCCAAAGTGAATTGTCCATGTAGACAATGTTCATCTCAGGAAACCGAAGGTAAAAGGGCAAGTATCAGCTCAGGACCCCAAGACTAAGTTCTCAGCACAAAGGAGAGTGATTTGCCCAGAGGGTCAGAGGGCAGGGAGAAGGGACTAAGATGGGGAAGGAAGAGGGAGAGGGGAAAGGGGCAAGGGAGAGGGGCAGGGTCTTTGTCCCAGAATGACAAAGGACTGTCTGGATAGAGAGGAGACAGACATGGCACATAGGAAAATAGCAGTTTATAAAGATACAAAGGGAAACCCCATGTTAGGTGTTGAATTTTAATTGAGCATGTTAATCAGGTGAGCCAAAGGGGGCTTTTGATTGCTGGACTTCAATACTTCGATAGCTGGACCTTGGTGGTCAGCATCAGGAGGAGGAAGTAGCCAAACAAGGGACTAGAAGTTGGTGGCTAGCTTTAGGAATATGATCTAATGGTTTTTAGCAAGGCAGAGGGAATGGGAGAAGGGCAAGGCCTGCCAGAGCCGGGCTTGCCAAGCCCCAGCTGGCCAGAGTCCCTTGAGCACGCACCCGACTCCTACATGCTCCTGTGACAACCTGTCGACTCACCCTCTAAATCTTACTTATCTGACTCAGCACTGTGTACCCTTGCGCACCTCACCATAGGCTTCTCCTCTCTTGTTCCACGTCTGAATGTATTAAAATACTCTTTAGTGTCGCACACGTCCTCCACCAGGCTTGGTAGTGAGCTAGTTCACACGAATGTGGCCCCATCATCCATTCTTTTCAGTGAGTGTCACATTGGTTTGCTCAAGCATTGCTGATATGGTGTCCAAAGCTTGTCCTTGATCAAACGTCCTCTGGCCAATGGTCTGTTTCCCACCCCCCTAGTCACACAGGGCTGTTCCCAGTACTGCAAGTCCTGTTTCAGCAGTTGGTTGGTGCACAGCCTATATGGTCAAACTTGGCATCCTCTACAGAGCTAATTTCTTTTGTTACCTTGACTTCTTGAACTCTCACCCATTCTTGAACCCAGGGAAAGATTTAACATAAGGCCAATGGGCTTTGCAGTTCCTCTCAGTACAGAACTTTTCCAGGCCATGGGAGAAAGAGACTAGTGATCTATGGGGCCTGTGTACAGTGAGGAAGAGTTAGGTTTTAACAGTCGGTTTGCAGCTGCGTGTGGAAGGCTAAGCTACTCCTGGGGTAGGAAGAGCTGGTAGGATTCTTCACTCCTCTGACTTGAGTTGTTACATAAGGACAGGCACCGTGATAACACAGTGTTTGCATATGTGAACCCAGAAGCAAAGACTGGAGAGGCTTCCCTCCTGCCGGACAGAAAGCTGCTAGCAGAGACAGGAGTTCGTACACTCACTTTCTCCAAATTCAAGTTCCTGGTCTGATTGGCAATGCCGCAAAGTTCCTACTTGATGCTCTTCTGGGTTAGTTCTCCTGAAGATCCCTTCCTGACTGACTCCTTGCCAGCTGGTTGCAGAGGGGCCTTTGCTGAATGACTAATCTTAACATCCATATTGTCTCGTTACCACATTGTCTTAGAATTTTATTGCTGTGAAGAGACACCAAGACCATGGCAACTTTTATAAAGGAAAACATTTAATTAGGTTGGCTTACTGTTTCAGAGGTTTAGTCCATTATTGCCATGGTGGGAAACATGGTGGCATGCAGACAGACGTGGTGCTGGAGAAGTGTAGCATGAATCTTAACTGGTCTTAATAATCAAAACCAGATATCGAGGTAAATGCTGAAAGATCAGAGAAGCAGAGCAGCCAGGTGCCCATTAGTTCTTACCTCTAACAGTCCTTAGTCTGGAAGAGAGACCTGAGCTCCTGTCTCCTCCCACCTTATATTCCTCTCTCTGCCCAACCATATCACTTCCTGTCTCCACCTCCCTAGTGCTGGGATTAAAGGCGTGAGATCCCAAGTGCCTGGCTCTGTTTCTCTTTTAGACTGAATCAATCTTGTGTAGCCCAAGGTGGCCTGGAACTCACAGAGATCGGTCTACCTTTGCCTCCCAAGTGCTGGGATTAAAGGTGGGAGCCACCACTGCCTGGCCTCTACAGCTAACTAATAGTTGGCTTTGCCCTCTGATCTTCAGGCAAGCTTTATTTGTTAGAGCACACACAAAATTTCACCCAAGAGAAGGAGCTGACAGTTCTACATCTTGATCCACAGGCAGCAGAAGAGAAACCACACTAGGCCCATCTTGAGCATGGGCCCTCAAAAGCCCGCCCCCACAGTGACGGGGAAACAGTCGCGGAGAGTGTGAGCTTCCTAGTGGCCGCCAACACAACCCCAAGTACCAGCTGAGGTTCGAAGCTGAGGAGGTAGCCTTCACAGTCTGTGATGTTAGTCACTGTGATGTTCTCTCCCTCTCTACCTACCAAGCACATACCAACTTACAACTCAAGACTACAGGGCAAAAGAAAAGAGAATGTGGGAGACTACCCAGTCTCAGCCCACAGGGAGAAAGTATGAGCTGGTGAGGTCTCTTAAGTACTAAACGGTGGGCCCATTGGAAATCTACGAACATCTTTGCAGAACTTCAGGTGGAACCTTTAGGTAACACTAGCAAAACCTGATCCAAAGCCTTCTTGGCGCTCTGAGAGGGCCCTGCAGTCACTTTGGGCCTCACTATGACAGAGATGGAAAGTCTGTCTCATGGCGGTGGGGTTATGTTGCCTCTGGGTGCTGCTGGTGGGATGGCCTTAGAGACCACTGCTTTGGCATTTATAGGTCCCTTTCCTGAGGCACCTACCCCATGAGTCATCCTTGGCCTCTGCAATTCTCTGAGAAAGAAGAGGTTTCTGGGTTCCTGCATGTGAAGTAGTTAGTTTTGGGTGCAGCTGATGAAATGCAATGGCCGACGGTTCCCAGAGCTTCTATTAGTTCTTGATATTAAGCTGGCAGAGTAGCAAACCCTCACCACTGTGCTCCCCTCTGAGGAGTCTGGCTGGTGTCCCTCTCCTCTTTCCCAGAAATCTAGTTGAGAAAATGTTCCGACAATTTTTAAATAAATGTTTATGTGTATGGGTGTTTTGTCCACATGTACATGTCTGTACCTCTGCAAGAAGAGGTTGTTCCATCCTCTGGAACCAGAGGTACAGATGAACGTGAGCCACCATGTGTGTGTGCTGGGAATCGAACCTGCGTCCTCTGAAAAAAACCCTTAACCACTGAGCAACCCCTTCTGCCTCTGTTTGGTGGATCTTAGTTAGGCCCTGTGTTTCCTGTTCAGTGTTGGATAGTAGAGGAAGTTTTGAGGGTTTGGAGGTCCAAGCCCATTGCTGGGAGAGTGACGTATCACCTGGTGAAGGCTGTTCACTGGGACACATGCAGTTTGAAAGCACACTCCTCCCTTTCAGACGTAACTTCTGTGGAACGATAATCATTCAACAGGGAGAAGGAAGCACAGGGAAGTCATATATCATGGTCACAGTCCAGCCCTCCACCATTTCTACGTCTGACACACAATAAAGGGCAACATATTAATAAGAGACAAATCCGGAATTCACTTTCAACCAAGAACAACTGGAAAAAGATTAGTTTGTGACCTTTGTATTTTTTTTTCCTGGAGGAAATAAAGACCAAACTGCCAACTCAGGTTGCTGTGAGTGGGCTGAGATTAGACTCCTTACATGGTTTTTCTTCCTTCCACTATTTAACACTTATTGTTTTGTGGCAGTGACTGGACACATGTTGTAGCACACAAGTGTGGGTCAAAGGGCAACTTGTGGGAGTGTGCTTTCCCAATATTTATTTTCCAAGGTTGAAGAAAACTTTCTCCTCTCTCTGATTTTTTTTGAGCTATAGTTCATCTATCTGGCTTGTTTGGGCCCTTGAATTTGTAGCAAAACTCAACGGTGTCCACTGAGTCACATGGGGAAGTCTTCGGCCGCCACGTGTCACACTGGAGGGTGAAGTTCACGGATATTTTATTGGTACCGTGGTCCCATTTTGATGCACGGTGTGCTACCTTTTAAAGCAAAGTGCCAGGAGGCGTCTGTGTTGGTGGGCTTCCAAGTGGCCACATGCCATCAGTCATGGGCACACACTAAAGGAGGTGCATACCTCTTCATCGCGGTTCCTTTTGCTAGAAGGATGCACTTCCCTGATAAACAAATTCTGGAAGGCTCTCTTCTGTCTAATTTGCATGAGAGAATTAGGTAAGGGGCCTTTGAGGAGGAGGATTATGGGGGCTCTTGTACATTTCACCTGGAGTCGTGCAGGAGTTACAGAGTCCCAGGAAGACTGCACAGCCTCCACCACATTCGACATGGAAATGACTGTAATTGAACAGTATTGGGTGCCATAAAGCTGAGCCTCCCAGAAGGAAGAAATTTAAACATTTGGGAATATTATCTGGGAAATTGGCCTTTAAAAATATCCATTTGAAATATTTGGGTGACTTATCAAAAAGTCATTTTCTGGAAGTTTAAAATATTCAACAAATGACCTGGATTCCTTCTTCCTTGCTGTTGATATGTAGGAACACGTCCCCAAATACACACACTCTACCATAACTGCTTAGTCACTGGGCTGCAGTTCTTTCTGAGGAAGGAGGTCAGTCGACTTACAAGAGAGAGGTCGCTACAATCCCCCATGCAGCTATCCTGGTTGCCCCCCAAGGCTCAGTCCTAGATCTTCATGAAGCCAGCTGCCCACTGCACACGCTCATGCCTGCAGTCACGGAGGTCCGGTTACGCCAACCCCCTTTTCACCTTTTGCCCCCTGCAAGTGCCTCGCCTGGTTTCCTGCTCTCACTGCTGCCCTGCTTCCTTTTGTCTGGCACATCCCTGAGTCTCCCGACTGTCCTGGCATCCCCTCCCGCTATCTCTCTCTCTCCACCCTTCCTTTCTATTCCCACTGCCCCTAGACCCCTGCCGCTTCAAGCCCGGATAATTATAATAGCATCCTAACTAATCTCTTACTTGTTTCTCCCCCTCCAATTCACTGCTGCTGCAGTAATCTCCCTAAAACACCACTTAATCACGCCAAACCCTTAATTAAAAATCTTCATTATCTCTTCATTACCACTAGGATGAGGTCCAAGCGCCTTAGTTTCCTTCCACATTCTGGCCTCAGTCCACATTTCCAGCTTACAGCCCATCTTTTCCAGTTTCCACAGACTCCACTAAGGCCCATCTAGTCACACCATTCATCCACCTGGACCAGTTCCTCCAGGTCTGTGGAGACTTCTGTTTGTCCTCTGAGATCCCTGTCTAGTCCTTTTGCCTTTTGTGTGACTTCATTCCCGGGGAACTCTGTCCTCAGAGATCCTTTATCATGGCATACCATGAGTCATTGATTCGTTTGTGAAGTCTCCATGCTTTCTGCCTTTACAGACCACATCACCTGAAGTTGAGAAACTGTTCTAGATCCCTCTGCACACACCCACCTACTATAGACCCACCATGCTGTCCTGCCATTCCCAACAAACAATCATTAGGATGTGATTTGGGTGAGAGGTACTTGGAATTTGATGGCCAAAGGAAATGATTGCCACAGCATCTCCACTGTGGCCTTTTTTTAGTTGAGGTGAGTACATGGGTGGTTGAAGTGATACGTCATACGCAAAGGAAATGTACTGAGTGTGGATAGATGGTCCCTTAAACTTGGCCAGTTTCAAAGAGATGGAACTAGAGAAGAAATGCCGGGAAGGGGTGGTCATTTGTAGGGAGGGCTGGTCCACTTTCCTCCCCAGGCACTACAGAACACTGCTTGTGTCCAGCTGGAGAATGGCAGGAGGCCTGGGGGAAGCAGAGACAGGGGGGCGCCTCTGTGAGCCTTACCTTGGAGTCTTCACAGGCATGGAATTCTGTCACCTTCGCACCAAGAGCAAGGCTCAGTTCACCAGGACTGGGGAAAGGTCAGGTGACGGGCTCTCCAGGCTTTCTTTAGAACACGGGTGCTGCACGCTGAGACTTCGGTGCCTCCTGTGTCTCTCCTAGCCAGGCATGCCTCTCTTCTCAGGGGCCTTTCCCTTGTACTTCACCAACGTCCACCCCTGCACCCACAGGACCCTGCAGGCCCAAGGAGCCCTGAGATAGCGCACTCCTGCCACACACCGTGATGAGGAGAGCCACTGGAGTACAGAACACAAAGTTTCTGTCATCCCCCACTTTCTGGGGAAGGCATCAAGAAAAGGAAACTGTAGGAAAACATTAGGTGATTGGGGGGTTGAGTTTCCCCGCATTCTCTCCCAACTTTCGGGAACAGGAATCTAGACTGTGCACTTTCTCATGGTCTCTGGAAGCCAGAGGTGCAAACCCTTCACTGTGTAATCACCATGATCCTGGGTACCCGCTGGAGGATTCCCCATGGGGTTAGTTTTCCTACTGGACCCCATTCCCCCAAAGGATTAGTGGATGCCTTCCAACTTTCTTGTTCTATCTTTCCCACAGAGTTTTCTGCAACAAACTTTTTTTTATTGTGTTTTAACCACTAGAGGGGCACTTGAGACCCGAGACCACACTGTTTGTACAAGAGGTCAACAGAGTCTGCTTTTCAGGTCAGAGTAATTTCAAGCCGATGAACCCATACTCACAAGTGGAGGTTGTCCCCAACTTAAAGTGACACAAACACTCAAAAGTCATGAACTGTGAGCATAACATACTATTTTACTGAAGGACGTTATCTGAATTAGGAAATGTTCTGGAAGTGGGAAATATGAAGTGCACTTTGACACAGATGACAGAAAACAAAGAGCCGAAGTGTATAAAGCTCCTCAGGCTGACTGCATGGTTCCTGTGAGGAGGAAGGAGCTTATGGGAAATCTTGGATGAAGTCCATATTCCCATCAGGTTTGAACACAGATTTTGTCTGAACCATCCTTGCACCCATGGTAATAACCAGTGAACTAATATGTGAAAGCCTGTGTTTCGATATAAATCTCGCTAACGGAAGTGAGCCAGTACATACCTCCTTTATCTTGGTTGAATTCTTTTCCCTTCTGGTTGTCTATTGGAGTGCTTGACTCTTTTGAGCTGGTTGAGTGTCAAAAGGGAAATGCCTGGGTTATCTTGGGGTCACTACATGGGGTGGGAGGAGTCTGAATGGATAAATCACTTTGACCCCTTTATGGTATTATACAGTGGCCATTTCTGTACCTAGAAAGGGAATACCACTGAAGGATTTTTAAAGCTTTCTTGTTGTGAGGTGGGCTGCAGGTCTTCAGAGAAAAGGGAAGGACACCTTCCAAATTATTCTTGGGTGAGGAGCACCTTCCAGTTTTCTCAGGCTTTGTCCGGCAAGTCAAAGCAGCAGTTCACAGGTCCCATCTCCCCTGGGCACAAACCTTACACAATTCAATTTGGGGACAAATGAGAACAAAGCAATTCTTTCTCTTTACTTCACAAGGTTACATAGAGCACAGAGCAAAAACATGACTGGAAGAGTCATTCTTCAGAGAGAGGGAAATACTGGAGTTCTGCTCTCTGTGTGATACTGGGGGTCTCCATGGTAACCACTCAAGGCTTGGTGATCTGCAGATGGTCAGGCTACTCACTCTGAGACCTCTAGGCACATGAGTGCCACCTAGCGAGAAAAATCATCCTCAAAACTTTGCAACAACCCAACTTTATTCACTTCCTATGGAAAAAATAATTAACTTTACACAGACATGCCTATAATCTTAAATATTTTAGCATAGAATCCTAATTTTGAAATCAAAAGACCAGAGCTAGTGAGATGGCCCAACAACTAGGAAACTCAAAGATCTGACCGATGCTTTGTGTTAGTTACAATTTGGTTTAGATTCTCTTCTCATGTGTATTTGCAAAAGTGCTGACGCATTATGTTTAAATATAAAGAAAATCGTGAAAACTTTGAAAGAAAATAAAAGAGGCATGGAAGAAGGATTGGGAATGGAGTGGAAAGAGACAAAAAAAAAAAGACCTTTTGTTATATGCCAGCCAGTGTTTGTTTTGAACTACATGAATGCATTGCTAATAAAATAAATTAAATTTTAAAAAAGAGACGTCAGCACATATTCATGTTGCAAGCAGCCATTGAATTTAGCAAAAATAGTAGCACAGTCACATTAAATTTATTTGCTAATCTGCAAAGAAAAACAATGCTTCCTCTCTATAAAATTAAAGATTTTTCTCTATATTTCCTCTCCCCCTCCCTTCCTCCGTCCCTCCGTCCCTCTACCCCTCCCTCTCTCCCTCTCCCCCATACTTTTGATGTATTTCTTATATTTTACCTAGGCAGACATCTCAGATACTGATTTTTTCAAAACCACTTAAATCAGCGGTGGCGAACTTCCCTGGACAGGCTATAGCACGGACTTGACCTGATTTGGTCCTGTAGTTAGCGAGGCATGCTCACTCACACAAGCTACAAAGCACACCTCAAAGCACACATGTTTGAGCTGCCTCAGTTGCCAAACACCTTCCACTTCTGCAGCCCGGATTAGGAATTTGTGGGTAAAGAATGGCTGTTATCACGACAAAGATGTGAACCCAGAGAGGTCAAGTTATGTTACATTCCTTCCTGTGACACTAAGCTGCTGTCCAGGACTGGCAGAGAGCTATAACGTATATCACAGAAGGTATAATAATTTGCTCTGTGGTTATATTTATCAAAAGCCAACTTGTGTGAATAGAAAACTATTACATAATCTTAAGGGTTTGTTTTTGGTTTTGTTTTGTTTTGTTTTGCTTATATTTTTGGTTAAATTTTTTTCATGCTTATGCTAAGCAAGTGGATGCAGTTTCCAAACTGCTTTGGAAATTTGAACCAACTCTGCAGTGACCTGAAGCCACACCACGTCTCTTTACTGTGACTGGCATTTGTGGGAATATCTGGAGAAATACTGACCTTGTGACTAATCTAAAAGGTAACACTAGAATACAGACCTGTGGGTTTGAGATGCTGCAGCTGAGCCACAGATTGCGGCCTAGACCTAATCTAACTCTGCCAGCACGACTTAGCACAGTTAACATATTCCTGTGTATGTATGCACACACGCGTGAAAAACTATAGAAGGTGGATGGGAAATAACTTCATCGACTACATGACAATTTCCCTTATTCTTCTTTGTTTGGAGACAGGTCTCTTTAGCCCTGGCTGTCCTGTTACTCACTATGTAGCCGAGGCTCACCTTAAATACACAGAGATCCACCTGCCTTTGCCTCCTGCTTCTGGAATTAAAAGCATGTACCACTACACCTGGCTATTTTCACTTATTCTTATTCCTTTACAGTACTACATTGTGCCAGGCAGTGGTGGCGCATGCCTTTAATCCCAGCACTCGGGAGGCAGAGCCAGGCGGATCTCTGTGAGTTCAAGGCCAGCCTGGGCTACAGAGCAAGATCCAGGACAGGTACCAAAACTACACAGAGAAATCCTGTCTCGAAAAAACCAAAAAAAAATAAATAAATAAAAAAATAAAAAATAAAAAAAAACATTAAAAAAATAAAGAAATAAATAAAATTAAAGAGACTGAGGAATAATTTTTTGAGCTGCATCTTGAGTCTGGGTAGAAAAAGCCCAAACTTCTCCATTTCTACATAAACAGCTCTTGATTCATTACAGTTAATAAAGTATATATGCATAAGTAAAAAAAAGTTAAAAGCAAAACAAACAAAAAAGCAATCCCATATATGAGATTGGAGAAATGACTCAGCAGCTAAATGGCCGAGCAGCTTCCATCGACATCTGACCCAGCTCTGACCTGACTACTCTGACACTGTACTTGGAGTAATGGTTGTGATCCAAACCTCAGTACTGGGCTGCATCTCTAGAAGAAACCCCAGAATCAGCCAGAATGTTGTGCTACTGTCTCACTGAGAAGACACCCGGACTGCTGGAGCTACCAGTGGTGTTACAGTCTTCAGTGGTTTTTGTGCATATGTTCTGAATGTATTTTCTCTGAACGTTTAAGCCATTTGGGCTGCTTAGCTCTTTTTAAAATTTACTGTTGCATACAGATTGTATGTATAAATATGCACATGTGTGTACATGTGAGTGTGGCAGCCAGAAGGCCAGGGAGCCTCTTGCCTCTGCCCCCAACGAGAGACTTAGAGGGGCATGCAACCATTCCCGTTTTCCATGTGGGTGCCGAGGATCCAGACGCAGGCACTTGACTGCCTGAGTCCTCCCCAATCCCTGGCTGGTCAGTTCCTTACAGCTAAAGAGAACCTAATCTAATGATGAAATACTACAATGATTTTCTCCTTTAAAAACACTGTAAGTTATGATAAAACACATTTTAACCCGTGGGAGTTGGGTTTAGATATTCAGTAAGCGAACTATTTGTCACTCATTCTCCAACTAATAAATGGGGTGTGGCTTGATTTAATCTGAAAATTTTAAACAAATGAATTGAAGAATAAGACATCAATTCAGAATTCTACTATAGAATAGAAACAGCAATCTAAAGGGCAGATTCACTATGCTAGACAAGGCTACGGTTAATAAAGAATTCTTTGACCACAAATACAGCCGTGGGCTGCATGATCTAAGGAGATACAATGTAACTCTCAACAGATTCTGTGAAAATTCCATTAACTCCTTGATGGATCTCTTTTCCGGCAAATCTATGGAGTCATTCGATATCCAGCCGAACACATTAATTAGAAATAAAACATGGCATTTTTCTACATAAGACTTTCCCTGGCTCATTCATTCATTCATACATCTAGTCAATGGCCAAACACATACTGAATATCTAATAAATGTCACAGGCTCGATAGCATAATAGCAAACAAAAGCACAGTGATGCTCGGCTTCATGGGGAAGGCAGACTTAGATCAAGTAAATACGGAGGCATAAATACAAGTCCATCAGTGTGAATGAGGAGACGGCGAACAATGGTGTAGACCAACAGAATACCTTGC
The DNA here is from genome assembly GCF_049852395.1 of Peromyscus maniculatus bairdii. NCBI lineage: Eukaryota > Metazoa > Chordata > Mammalia > Rodentia > Cricetidae > Peromyscus > Peromyscus maniculatus. Next base: position 115,523,685 of record NC_134860.1, on the reverse strand, counting down.
CTTAGAATGGGTCTTCAGAATGCTTTTTTTGAGGAAGTGACATTTAAGCCACCAAGGCACTCTGATATGAATAAAATGGGGATACATTAACAACAAATGCCTTTTAGTAAAAATTTACTAAATTTGGTATATATTTCTGGTAAAGTTTTGTAATTTTAAACTTATTTGAAATTTATATTTAACTAGGCATCCTGTGTTTTATCTTGTAATCCTAGATGGGCATCTGAGCCCCAAGAGCCTGAGTTGGCGAGGGGTTAAGTGGATGACATGGAATGATGGCAGAGCAGGGTGGGAAGCCTAAAACCGGAGGGCTGGACCCCAAGTCCCTGCGCTGCGTCCCAGTATTCTCTTTCAAGTCTTTGACTTCTCCTAAAGCCGTGGTTCTCAACGTTCCTAACGCTGCAACCCTTTAATACAGTTCCTCGTGTTGTGGGGACCCCCATCCATAAAACTATTTTGTTGCTACTTCATAACTGTAATTTTGCCACTGTTATTAACTGTAATCTAAACATATAAATATCTGATATGCAGTATTTCTGATATGTGACCTACTGGTTGAGAACCACTGGCCTAAAAGCAAGGCTCCTTGGTTAAAATTTAGTTCAATCCAATGTAACTTTAAAAAAAAATTTTTTTTTTCATTGATTATTTGGGGATCTCACATCATGTGCCTGTATCACACTCTCGTCCCAGTTTTCCCATGTCTGCCCACCTTCCCTATAACGCCCCCCCCCAATTTTGTGTTGTCCATATATTCACTGGATCATGTGGTTAAATTCTTAGTGGCCAGTACCCCAAGGTAGGGTAAGTCTTTCTCAGCCTGGATGAGAGAAGCCATCAGCTGAGGAAAGACCCATGGTGATCGGAACAGGGTGGGACTAGCTCTCCCCTGCCTACACCTCAGTGCTGTGGGCCAGTGAGGTGCAGAACAGCTCTCCCGCGCCTACAGACATTAACATGGCTTCAGGCGGCAGCCCAGACCACCAGCATCTGACATCCACATGGGCTTTGGTTGTAACATGGCTGCAGACATCAACACAGCCCTTGACTGTATCAGGACCACTGACGCTCTCATGGCTCTCAGCGGCTGCACGAGCCTCAACTTGGTCGCACCTACCACTCACATGCCACTCACGTGATCATGTCTCCCTAGAGCAGCAAAGCCCAAGGACATCACCAAGGCACTGGGCAGCAGCACAGACCGCCTATGTCCACATGGATCTCAGGCTTCATCGTGCTGTGGGGCAGCAACACAGGCCTCCTATACGAACATGGTCTCCGGGGGCATCAGTGATCCTTCGAGGGTTCCAGTCCAGAAAGTGAGCCTTTCCTGATCTCAGGTCTCCTTGGCTGTCCAGAGCCGGGGGATCCCACAGCTGGGCGGCAGGTTGGGGTGGGGGTGGGGCCTGAGTCTGCATCTGCATAGGCTCCAGGCTGTTGCACACCATCCTGCCAGCCCTACCGGGCAATGACGTCATGTCGACCTCAGGGAGCTCTCTCACCTGTCACCGCCAGGGCATCTCCAGTTCCTCCTCTCTCCCCAGCGCAGGCACCACTCTGTTTTTCTGTCTTTCCCACCTGTCCATCACGTTTGTTCTTGGTAGTGGCGCACCCCAGCTGGCACATGCTTGGTGGCTTCTGGCCACCTTTATGTAACCTTCATTAACATAAATATCTAAGAAGCAGTACCAGGAAACATTAATGGAAAACCCCAGCAAGATTTGCTAATTTTCATGAAAATCAAGTTTAAAAAGGGCGTAAGGGAATAAACTATGTACAAAAACACATGCATTTCTCACATACACACATGTCACATACACATACATATGAAGCTAGAGTTTTCCTGCCTGGCCCACAGGACAAATCTCTGTCACCCGCCAGTCCCACAGCCACTCAGACCCAACCAAGTAAACACAGAGACTTATATTACTTACAAACTGTATGGCTGTGACAGGCTTCTTGCTAACTGTCCTTATAGCTTAAATTAATCCATTTCTATAAATCTATACCTTGCCACGTGGCTTGTGGCTTACTGGCATCTTCACATGCTGCTTGTCATGGTGGCGGCTGGCAGTGACTCCTTCCGCCTTCCTGTTCTTTCTTTTCTCCTCTCTGTTAGTCCCGCCTATACTTCCTGCCTAGCCACTGGCCAATCAGTGTTTTATTTATTGACCAATCAGAGTAATTTGACATACACACCATCCCACAGCATGCATATTTCTATATTTCAGTCTCTAGTTTCTACCTAGCTATTCATCTTCAGTTAGCCTAGACTGCCACTGAATACGTTGGGGCTGAAAATGCTACCACACACTGAACATTTGCGCCCTCCAAAAACTGATTATGTTGAAGCCTAAATCCTCAGTGTCTTGGTATCTGACGGGCATGGGATTAGATTATTAGGATTCTAACTGCCGGTAATCTTAAAAGAAACCAAAGAAAGACACTTTTCTCTGCACCCCACATGAGGACATATGGGAATCTACACATCTTCATACCACAAAACAGCCCTCACCAGGAGCCATAGGGTCTCCATCTTCTTATAGGACTTGTAAGCTTCTGGAGAGAAACATTTGTGCAGTTTGAGGCATCCAGCCTATGATGTTAGTGTGGCTGGAAATACTGTTTGCGAAGCATATTGTCCTGGCAGGCAGAAGTGTGCGGCAGAGGCACTGGCCTGGCTCTTGCCTATTCAGACGCTGTCTATCTCAGCCCCCTCAGGTCGTCTCCCGTAAACCTCTCTGAGGAGCATCTATAATTTAGTCTCCTTGGATCTGTGAGTCAGGCAAACATACTAGCCTCTATTGTGTAATTTTCTACTTGCTGTTGGAAATCATATAATTATACAACTCCCCTGTTTTTCTCCATCCTCCATGCAAGAATGTAGGAGTGTCACAAGCTTGTTCATTACACTTTGCCGGCACTGTTTTTGTTAGTACACAATTTAATAATATTGCAAGATAGTTCCCACCCACTCTGGAACACTCTAGAAAATTCCAAACTGTCTCTATTCTAGTTATTTTATTTTTTGAAAAGTCACACGTACATTCAATGTATTGTGATGATTATATTCACCCCTCGTTGCTCTCTGGAGCCCCTCCCCTGAACCCATTCTTCTTCACAACTAATCCCACTCTTACTTTTGACCCACTTAGCCTGTATGAACTTGAGGAGGAGGTTATTTACTGGAGCGCGCACCATTTACCAATGGCTGCAACACAGAGGAAAATGGCCACAGCTCCTCAGCAGAGAGTGGGGGCTCATGGACAGTTCCCCCATCCACCCCGGAATGTTAAAGGCCAGATTTTGTTTGGGCCTTGAGTATGTAACCACAGCACTGTGCGCTCAGGGTTGCCATGGCCCCTGTCATTTCAAGATGACGGCGTTTTGGAGCACTGCTCCCTCTCTCCTGGCTCTCATTCTAGAAAGTCCTTAAACTAATTCTACCTGCTATGAAGTCCGCTGGCTTGTGCAGGTATGCCTCTTCTGTACTTCATTCATTTGATATTTATAAAGTTCCTAGTATGTCCCACATAAATCATTTTCTTATGCTTTCAAAATAAGGCCAGGTAGAGATTTATTCCATGAACTAAAACCTCACTCATCGAGAGGAAACTTAGTTAAAAAATCAAGCACAATAATAAGTTCTAGGGACTTTTTAAAGATTTATTTTATTTTTAGTTATGTGGATATATGTGTATCTATGTGGGGGTACAAGCATATGAATGCCCTTCCAAGGGCAGAAGAGGAAATTGGATCCCCTGGAGCAGGAGTTACAGGCAGTTATGAACTACTTGCTATGGGTGTGGAGAATTAACTCAGGTTCTCTGGAAGAGTAGTATGTCCCAGGAGTGGGAGTAGTTATCAAGTAATAATTAAAGGGAAATTTAAATGATACAGGACATTTAGAGACCCCTCAGGACGGAGGCGCTATCTCAGTGGTTAGGAGAGCTCACTGCTCTTGCAGAGGACTCGAGTTTGGTTCCCACCACCCCTGTAGGGGGCTCACAACTAGCTGTGGTTCCAGGAGATCCAATGCCGTCTTCTGGTTTTCAAGGGCACTGCACTTAAGTGCATCCTCCACCTTCTCCCACATGCACATAATTAAGAATAAAAATAAAAAATAATTTTTTTAAAAGAATAAATAAAGAACCCCTGGAAAGCAGATTTGGATTCATTATAAAATGATGCTAACAAATGTAGTTCTTTTTCACGTCATCAAGGGTGCTGTGTTAACATCCCATCACTGTGGAAAATTTCCTGAATGGGGTAACTTAAAGGGGCAAAGTTTATTCTTGGCCCTAAATTTCAGGGGGTTCTCTTAGCGCCATTATGGAGAGGAACACACAGCAGATCAAAACTGCTCATAACATGGTGACTGGGAGGTAAAGAGAGAGTAGTCAACAGCTGAGGTGGGAAGGACAGTAGACCTTCAAGGCACACCCTGATAACCTCCTTCCTTTATCTGGACCCTACCTCCAAAGTTCCTCCTAATTGTCTATTAATCTATAAATCCATTAATAAATTAGTTCGCTCACAGGGTCAGCCCATGCTCCAATCACCTTTTGAAGACCCATTTCTGAATATCGCTACATTGAGACCAAGGCTAAAGCACATGAGTGTCTGTGGGAATGGTCAGATATTAACCACAAGTAGTGACTTGGTCTAGAGAAGGCCTGTGACCTCAGAGCTGCCCTCAACCAGCAACAATAACAACATGTGAAGTAACTTACAAAAGATGATCCGCATGCATCCTCTATTCCTTGAGGTATTAATTCCTTTTTGTCCCTGGGGTTGCTGTATCGAGTACCACCGATGAAGTAACTGAGACCACAGACACTTAATGTCTCTAGAGACTAGAACTCTGAAATGAAGGTGTCTGTGGGACTGGCTCCATCTGAGTGCTGTGAGGAAGAATGCATTCCATGCATCTCTCTCGTTCTCTAGTGGAGGACGTGAGGCAGCCATTGCTATTCCTTGGTGTTTAGACTCAGCACCTCAATCCCCACCACATGTGACATTCTCCCCTGTCCTTCCACACAGTTCCACAGCTTTTCTTTGCAAAACTTACATTTATTTATGTATTTATGTGCTCTTTATTTAATTTGGGGAGCAAATGGGTCACAGCACATATGCTGAGGTCAGAGAAAAACTTGTGGGAGTCAGTTCTTACTTCCACCTTGTGGATCCCAGAGACTGCGCACAGGCTGTCAGGTCTGGCTGTGGGTGCGTTTACCTACTCAGCCATTTTGCCCACCTAGAACTTTACTTCTTCATAAGGACACACTTATATGGGATTAGGGTTAAACCCGGGGATAGCGTCTTTAATTGATAATCTGTAAGAACCCTGCTTTCAAATTAGGTCACAGGTACAGAATCAGGATTTTCTTCAATCTTTATTTTGATTAGGAAAGAGTCTGTGTTTGACCTCAAAGCATCTTGATTTAGGCAGTTCCAGGAAGGTAAGTTTCACACTGGGTGATATGGCACAAGATGCTATTCTTCATGGACAGCTGGTCACTTTCCCAGCTCACCGGCCAAGTCAATGACCAAAACCTTGGAAAAGATCAATTGTAAAGGCTACTAATACAGTCAGATTTTGACAAGTCAAACTTCCCTGTAAAGATGGGTCGCCTGGCCATGCCATGAAGATAGGCATAAGATTAAGTAGCTCTGGCTTCCCATCGCCATTTTCCAGGCCACTAGTGGCATTATACAGATGCTTAACTTTTCTTGATCTCCCGATCCTCATAAAGGAGTGGACAGTGATTTATATTTCTTCCTACACCCATGTATCAGTCACTACACACAAAAAAATGCCTGGTGTGCTGTACTCATAGGGACCTAGGGTGGGAAGGCTTGGCTTTCTATGTCTAATGCTCCAGAGAAAAACCGTCTGGCCCTGCTTCCTTGGTGTCTGCATATTGGGTATCCCATTGCTCTACAGGCGTCTGCCAATCAGTCTGATTGGAAAGGTGGAAATATCGATGTACCCATGGCACAAAATGGGAAACCTTCAATCACCTTGTGCTAGGCAACATATTTATGTCTCCTAATTTCCCTGAATATCTTCTGTATTCACTTGAAGATACAGAAAGCCATCTTGTAACCAGTGCTACAACGTCAGTTGGACCCAAGGCTTTTGCCTGGAGGAATTTGTTGGCCTATGTTGAAGGTTCACAGAACAATGCAGATATGAACCAAAAGGACTGCAAACACACTCAGACAAACTGTCTGATCATAGAGTGTATCGATAACGCCTGCACTACCACCACCTGTTCACCATGTCCGAGCAAGGGGCTGTAGATCGAAAAAAGAGACAAAGACAGCGAGTCATTCGCCACAGCAGAATGCCGAATGTCGTTTATTGAGAGAGGGAAGAAACCTTAATACAGGCTTACAGCACAATGGGAGAACCCCAGAGGGCAGAAGTTCGCTACTGATGTTTACAATCTTGCATCTAAGCTGTTAACGCCCAATATGCAGGATACACAGACAAGGAACTTCCCTTAAGCATTCAGGAGGGTCGAAACCGGCAGGGAATTAGCATAGGGAGGACATCTGGTCAAGGTCAGCAAGCAGGCAACAGCTTACTCAAATGGGAAGGCCAGGGCCTTACAATAGAGCAAGAGCTGTTCTACATAAAATGTTCAGGTCCAGGGACCCTGGTCTGTAGCCAGAAGTTTCTCCCATCATACCTGGCCCTGCAGTCCCACAGCTGCTTATAAAATAATCATTCAGAGGCTTAATATTATATACAAATTGTATTAGCTATGGCTCAGGCTTCTTGCTAGCTAGCTCTTATAACTTAATCCAACCCATTTCTATTAATCTATGTATCACCACGTGTTCCGTGGCTTTACCTGTGTCCCATTTCATGTTCCTCCTTGAACGACAGGTTGGCGTCTCCCCCCACTCTCCTTTCTTCTCTCTCTATCTCTCTTGGATTTTCCCATCTGGCTCCATCCCGCCCTGCCACAGGCCAATGCAGCTTTATTTATTAGCCAATGGGAGCAACACATGTTCACAGCTACAGAAAGACATCCCACAGCACTGGTCATAGTCACTGGGATGATTCACAAATGTCTAGTAGATGCTGGGGGATGTCTTACTATATGCTGTGAATATATGTTGTTCCCACTGATTAATAAATAAGCTGCTTTGGCCTATGGCAAGGCAGCTTAGAGGCAGGCAGGAAATCTGAGAGAGACGGAAAAAAGAAAGGCGGAGTCTAGAGAGATGCCAGCTGCCGCTGAAGGAACAACATGCCAGCAGACTGGTAAGCCACAGAACACATGACAAAACATAGATTAATAGAAATGGGTTGATTTAAAATATAAGTGCTAGCTAGCAAGAGGCCTGCCATAGACCATACAGTTTGCAAATAATATAAGCCTCTGTGTGTTTACTTGGGGCCAAGTGGCTGTGGGACGTGGGAGGGAGAGGTTCATCCTGACCACAGGGCCGGGCAGGACCAGAGAAACCTTCCAGCTAAAGTAGAGTTGAGAAAGTGAGCAAGAATCCTACAAAGTGGTTCATACAACACGGGCGAATTTCCTTGTGATTGTAATAGTGGCCATTAGCTGAAATACTCCCTTCACATGTTGGTACAAAGGTTCCAGCTCAGGGAGTGGGAAGTGTCATGAGAGCCTTTGAAAAGACTTCAGTGTGGCTCCCTCTGAAAATTTGAATGCATCCCCAGAACACACAGGATTAAGTTGGACCCGTGTGCATCTGTAGATAAATGATCTGCAGGGCCCTCTTTCTGTTTACAATGTCTTGGCCCGGCATGTGTGCTGTGAGATGGTCTGTATGTCAAATGCTCTGATTGGTCAATAAATAAAACACTGATTGGCTAGTGGCCAGGCAGGAAGTATAGGTGTGACTAACAGAGAGGAGAAAAGAAAGAACAGGAAGGCGGAAGGAGTCACTGCCAGCTGCCTCCATGACAAGCAGCATGTGAATATGCCGGTAAGCCACAAGCCACGTGGCAAGGTATAGATTTATGGAAATCGATTAATTAAACTATAAGAACAGTTAGCAAGAAGTCTGCCATGGCCATACAGTTTGTAAATAATATAAGCATCTGTGTGTTTATATTATAAGTGGGCTGTGAGACTGTTAGGGCTTAGTGGGAGCTGGAGAGAAATTCTCCAGCCACACATGTGCTAAAAAGTTTAAACTCATCTGTCTTAGTTGGGGTTTCTATTGCTATGAAGAGATACCACAACCATGGAAACTCTTATAAAGGAAAACATTTAATTGGGGTGGCTTGTTGACAGTTTAGAGGTATATATAGTCCATTATTATCATGGCTTGACATGGTGGTGTGCAGGTGGACATGGTGCTGGAGAAGTAGCCAAGAGACCTACATCTTGGCTTGCAGGCAACAGGAAGTAGTCTGATGCACTTGGCATAGCTTGAGCATATATGAGACCTCAAATCCCACCTACATAGTGACACACTTCCTCCAACAAGACCACACCTAATCCAACAAGGCCACACTTCCTATTAGTGCCACTCCATACGGGGGCCATTTTCTTTCAAACCAACACATTCCACTCCCTGGCCCCCAAAGGCTTGTAGCCATATCATAATGCAAAAATGCATTCAGTCAAACTTCAAAATCCCAAGGTCTATAATAGTCTCAAACTTATTTAAAAGTTCAAATTCTCTTCTAAGACTCATGCAATCTCTTAACTGTAATCCTCTGTTAAATCAAAATAAGAAAGCAGATCACATACTTCAAACATATAATGGCACAGGATATACATTACCATTCCAAAATGTAGGGAAGGGAGCATAGTGAGGAAATATTGGACCAAAGAAGACTGAACACCAGCTGGGCAAACTCCAAACTCTACAGCTCCATGTCTGATGTCAAAATGGTCTTCAAATCTCCGACTACTACTTTGTTGACTGTGACACACTTCTTTCTCTTGGGCTGGTTCCACTCCCTGTTAACAGTTCTCCTCAGCAAGTATCCCATGACTCTCCAACATCTTGGGGTTTCTATGGCAATCCAGTCTCTCTGTTAGCATCTCTCCTTGGCATCTCCAACATCTTGGTGTTTCCAAGGCAATCCAGGCTTCACTTTCAACAGCTTCATGTAATAGCCTCTCTAGGCCTCCATTCAAGGACATCCCTTCCATATGCCTGGCCTCAGTGGCTTTCCTTAGCTGCAGAGGAATATTCTATAACTCCTTTCTTCTATCCTTAAAGCCAGAACCACATGGCCAAAGCTACCAAGTTCTGCTGCTTACTGGGGCTGGAACATGGTTCCCTCATCAATTACATCTTCATTAGCTTTCAGCTTTGATGGCTACTTTCACTGCCTAAGCTTGGCAGTCTTTGAACTCGCTCTGTGAAACAGACTGGCCTCAAACTCAGATACACCAGCCTCTGTCTTCCCAGTGCTGGGATTAAAGGCATGCACCACCACACCCAACTCTAAGCTTTTCTTTATTTCCTTTTCACAAGTTAGAAACTTAGCTGGGTGGGATCTTGCCCTGAGGTCACCACTCCCTTTATTCCATTTCTTAATCTGTTTATCTCCTTGAACACTGGGCTTCATTCCACTTCCTGGTGCTTTTTTCCTCCTCAAATTGCACATTTTCTTTCTCTTTCTCATTATAAATCTGTGTAAGAGTGACCAGTAATAACCATATAACAGAGTAAATACTAGGCTGTTTTGAGATTTCCTCTGCCAAAAAAATTAATCCAAAACTCTTCACTTTAGCCTCAGGCAGACTCTTTGGACAAGGGCAAAAAGCAGCTACTTTCTTGACCAAAATATCTCAAGATCAATCTCTAGGCAACAGACTAAAATTCTTCTCCTCTGAAACCTCCTGAGCCAGCCCCCCCCACCACACACACACACACAGTTCAAATCACTCTTAGCATCATTGTCTTCCATGCTTCTACTGGTATGGCCCATTAAGCATCACTTAAAGCATTCCACTGCTTTCCTAATCCAAACTCCCAAAGTCCAAATTCCTCCAAACAAAAGCATAGTCAAGCCACAACAATACCCTAGTCACTGGTACCAACTTGTGACTTAGTTAGGGTGTCTATTGCTGTGAAGAGACACCATGACCATGGAAATTCTTATAAGAAAATCATTTAGTTGGGGTGGCTGACATATTCAGAGGTTTAGTCCATTATCATCATGGGACATGGTGGCATGGAGGCAGACACAGTACGGGAAAAGTAGCCAAGTGACCTACATCTAGGCTTACAGGCAACAGGAAGTGGTTCTGTCTCACTGGGCACGGCTTGAGCATACATGAGGCCTCAAAGCCCGCCTCCACAGTGACACACTTCCTCCAACAAGGCCGCACCTCTCATTAGTGCCACTCCCTTCGGGAGCCATTTTCTTTCCAACCGCATTATCTAAAAATGGTATCTTTCCCCTTCCTACCATCCCATGCCATTGCTGAGGAAGATTTATCTGACTTCTTGACGGCTGGTTACTCTAGAGGAGGGTTGGGGAGAAGGTGCCTGGAGTCTGGAAAACTTGGCATTTCTACAAGGTTACATAAAGCCCCTGACTTCCTCCTGGCAGTATCTACTGGAAGAAGCCTCCCTGGAACCCTCTCTCCTTTGGAACAGTAGCACCCATGTCCCAGGCCAGTGCCATACGTAAAGGAACTTCTTTTGGGTAACTGTTGCCTGACAAGGCTTTCCCTGGAGAGATGCAACACACGTGCTCATTCACCCCCGACAGGGATCCCATGGCAGACAAAGTATCCATACCACCAAAGCCTGACTTGGAGAACCAATGAGTTTTATTGGGGTTACTTACAGGAGTGTGGGTGAGGAATGACTTACAGGAGCAGAAATTACTCAAAACCAGCTGCATCATCAGTGCGCACCCCAGGATGGGTGACAGCTCACAAAAGCTGAGATCCTGGAGCACAGTGCACAGCCTGTACTCAACAGGCTGGAGAGTGTCCTTTCCAAGTGACTCTGGTCTAAACCTCCTCCAGGCAGCTCCGCTGGTTCCTGCGTCTTCCAGGCAGCGGCTCTCCTCTCAGTCTTCGCAGCAGTTATCCTCTGAGTCTTCTTTGCAACTTGACTCTTTTTCTGAGACCGGACTCTCCGCTTTTATTACTTACTCTGGCAGGGAGGGGGCTGGAGAATCTAGTCGGTTTCAGGAACTTCCTGACACTATTTTGAGTTGTTTACCTCCCTTAAGCAGCTTCCCTGCAGGATGGAATGTTTTAATCCCAGAGGAAACTGATACACAAGAGTAACAGTCATGAAGCATCCAGCATCCCTCTGGAGGAACTGGTTCTTCTTCCTTTGCTCTTAGTCAAAAGATTGATTTGGCTCTTGAGATAATTCTCTATGACCAGATCCCTGTTGAGCTGGAAGGTTGGAATGAATGGTCTTCTGTCACTCAAGGTGGCCAAGAGACGTTCCCCAGCACGGAGAGTGCATCCATGCTGTTGTCCCGGCCTTTCTAGTGCACTGCACATTCAAAGGATTGGAATGTGGAGTGTATGGGTGTTCTCACCTGGAGACATGCTATGATGGTGGGAAGGCCTGTGGTGTGGGAGAGAGGGATCCACTGAGCTTCTTCGTTGTTTAGGTTTGTGATCAAACACTGAGCATCACTGTTGTCAGGCATGGCTTCGGTTTGCACTGCGCCTTTGGGCGGAAGAGAAAAAGAAGAGAGAAGAGAAAAGGAACTGCAGGAGGACGGAGGGAGTCCGCTATGAACCTCTGCAAATGTCAGTCTCTGACACCATGTTCAGGGTAGGATGGGATGGGACTTCTTTCAGCTGTCACGAGCTGGCATCAGCTGTGTGTCTACTCCTGTGCCTTAGCTTCTCCCGTCACTCGGATCTCCACAGCGGTGACAGCTCCTGATTACACACTCCAGTTGTGTTAGGGCTTCTGAACAGCAGCATGGGAAATGTGTCAGGAGAAGCAACGTAGGGTCCTCCCTGGCAAGGATATAAGGAAAATGTTAGGGCTTGTTGACTCCTTGAGTGAAAGAGGAAATTGTCCTTTGTGTGTATTTGCGTTTGACATATGAACACACCGGTGTGATCTTGCATACTAGCCCATGTGGAGGCCAGAAGTTGACATCTGTATATCTCCCCCAGTCACATTTCTACCTTGTGTTTCAGAACAGGGTCTCCCACTGAACCTGGAGCCTGCTCTTTGAGCTGGGGTGTTTGGCCAGTGTGTGCAAACGTACAGTAGGTATGTTACGTATTGAGCCATTCCTCAGTCTGGAAATCATCCCATACAACCAGCAGGTCTATCCTGTCGAAGACAAAGAGGGTATTTTGGCATGGAAAGTTAAAGGGGTTGTCACCTTGGCTGCATCCCAGCGCTTACATGGCCTCATTTATCTCTCCTGACATTGTCAGTAACCTAAAGACTCCCCTCCACAATAGAGACTTTAAACAGGGAGGGAGGAGAATGAGGAACTTATCGGACATCTGGTGATAGGCAACTTGGGCCGAGGCTTAGACGGTGTAGGATCTCCATTTTACAACAGCAAATGTTCATTTTGTGCAGTTGGATATGTGACTTTCAAAGATGACCCTAATCTCAGGGGAGGAGTTACTCTGTCTGACACATGTGAATTTCACTAGACAGCCTGATTTTGCTTTCCTGTGAGGAATTAGAGTAGATATGCTAAAAGGTTGTGCCTTTTTCAAAGCTGGTTCTTGCTGTAAGAAAGTGCTAAACCGCAGTCGGTGATGGAAATGGATGATAAGGCGTCTAGCCGGTGCCACTGCCTCCGTGGGTGGCTGCTCTTTTGACATATCTGAATTCAGAGTTAGGAGTTGTTTGTAACAGTATTCTATACAAAATGTACATGGTCAGAGGTGTGTAATATAACAAACACCCTTATCGACTCTAGGATCTTTACAACGGCTTGGATGGCTTCTTAATTGTGGCTTAATATAGTTAATTATGGCGACTCTTCCCTATTTTTCAGGATGATGAATTAATATTACAGATCATTAACATTGCTAAATTGGCATAATGATATAGTAGATTTAACGTTCCAGTTATGTTAAGACCTGCTTTATAATTTGGGCATTTGGTTATTTGGAAGAATACGCATGGTGCTTGCCTCTCATGGCAGGCTGCATGTAACTACTGGTCCATTTTCCTTAATAAACAATTGATACAGAAAATCCCAAATGGAAGACTTCTTCATCTCGAGACTCTATATGAAGCCAACATTTCCTTTCTAATATCCACTTCATCAGTAATAAATGTTAGAAAGCCTTGACTCTTGAGCCAGGTTTTATAATTAGAGAAGACTCTATTTTACATGTGCAAAATACTCGTGCTTAGTGGGGAAAAAATGAGAAATGCGATATGTTCCATTTTGTTGCAATGGTTATACCATTTTAATCTCTTAGGTTCAATATATATCCTCTAGCAGGCTGTACTTCTAGGATTTCATTTTTCGATCCTTAAGGCTGCAAATATCTGTCAAGCCGACATAATGAATTTAAAGTGCTAATGCCTAGAAGACCAGAAAAACATTGAAATATATCCTTGCTTGATTAAATTACCACCTCCAGCTACTTTACATCCTTATGTCCAAATAGATTTTCTTTTTACTTACCAAGTGCTGGATCTGGAAGATGTGGAAGATGTAATTTTATGGTAAAAACATGTGCATGTCTTTAGAGAAGAGAGTGTTATTTAAAGCATCTTTTAAAAGCCCTTCTGTGGCAGGGGTTGCAATGTGATTATGGTTCTTTCAATTATGTGTAACCTGCAGGTTAACCTTAGGACTGAACAAGTAACTTTCAAGTGTATTCTTGGAATGAGATTTATGTTAAAAATCTTGAGTACTGAGTGTCGAACGTTCATGATAACAATACTGAAAATGCATTAACTTACTTCATGAAAATAAAAAGATGATGATGTGTCCTAATCTTCGTGTTAAAAGTTGTCTCTTTAGGAACTGCTCAGATTGACAGACCAACTCAAGGCAGCAAAAGAGAGTTAGAGATGTCCCTCATTCCTAATGGGACTGACTGGTAGTCTAGCGAGTCTCCACAAAAGGGGAATCTTATTTCTAGCTGTAAAAATATGGCAGGCAAGATAAACCTAGAAATAAAAATGCCATGGATGCTAATGAAGAAAAAAGAATATTGGTTTTCTGGTCAACTCTTGCTTCTGGAATTTAAGGTCAACTCAAGGGCTGGAAGATAATCTTTCTGTGTGTCTGTCTGTGTAGATTTCCATGGCCCTAAGTCCACAGTTGTGCACACTTACCATGTTGTCTGGATCATATACCCCCACAAACATACATGCATTCAAGCACACTATCACAAACTCAAGCACAAACATAGTCCAGTAGCCACTCTGACAGGATGTTCGACAGGAAAAGTAGCATCAGGCACAAGAGTTGCACGTGGGTAAGCATTAACGCCAGTTCACCCTGTCCCTGTCAAGGAAAACACAGTTCTGACCCAGGGTCGGTTCCCTGAACCAGTCTGAACCCAACTAGGAGTTAAAGAAAGGCTCTCTAGTTTTAAGGTGAAGGTTTTAGAGCTTTGAGGCATCCGTGTACAAGGCAAAGACAGTGAGGATCAGTGGTTAGACATCAGGGTGCTCCGATGTCTAGGGGTGAAACTAAAGACTGCGATGGATGTGAAGTAAAATGACAAGTATCACGGAGCTGGGAGCAGGCAAGAAGGCGAGAGAGCAGATTTGTAGTGCTTTGAAATGAAACGTTCTAATCCCTCCGACAATCCTGTTGACTGTGAGCCATAGCAGTGACAGTACAACACAGAAAAAAGATACATTGTGGGATAAACAGCGTCTCATAAGGCAAAACTGAATGGCCCAAATAGATGAATAAGGAGACACAATGGAGAGAAGAGGAAAATGAGTCAGTGGCGATATAAGAAAAAAAGGTGAGAGAGAACAGAGGACAGAGAGGCAGAAAAGGGGGGGAAATGTAAATGAGTGAGACAAAAAAGCCAAAAGAGGAGAAGAGAAAGGGAGAACAAGGGGGGAAGAAGTAATATTCTCCTTGATAAAAATGCACAAAAGCGAAGATGAACTTTGTTCTTTTTCTCTTTCTGCTCTCCTCTCTTTTTCTGCTTTTCGCCTCGCAGCACGCCAGCCTAAGCTGAGAGCTGTAATGTCATTAAATTGCAAATGCTTTTTCATTTCCGACACACACTGTTTACTTATCTGGCAAAAACATATGTTGGAAGGAATCCGTTAAATTCTGCCCATTGCCTTGGGTAAAAGTGCAATGGAAACGGACCCACTGAGCGTCCTTTCTTCTTCTTTAGCACTCTCCTTATCTACAAGACGGCTCGGCAGAAAACTGGCTAGTTCAATGAAAAATGAAGATACAGCGGGAGATTAGGGAAGAACACTGAGCACAAAATTCCTGGAGAGAGGGTCACTCCATTGCAAATGATTTCACTCCTCTAGATCTACATAAATTACTATTTTTAAGGCATCTCCAAAGTCTGTATATTTTTCTCACTCTGTCAAACATTTAATTTCACGCCCCGTGTTCTGAATATGCTAAAATGCATATCTCTGATGCACCTTTAAGCCAGAAAAACGAATGCAAAATTGAAGATAAAATGATGTGATTTGCACTACAAGCCTATTACTTGAGGTATTTACATATAGTTTACCTCTGCAGTTCTGAGGATGATTTATTAAAAAAAATCTGGATTAAGCTCATATAAATATGTATAAATCTTTGTTTAGAAAATAGATTTTTGCAGCTGTTGTGTTAAAAAAAAGTTCTTTAAGATTCTGTGAAGAATTTTCCTTTTAGCATGCTTTAAGAGGGGAAAAAAAGGGGGACAGAATTTGACATTCTGCTTGGCAGGGAGGGGGAGAAGCCTATTCCACCATCCGCAGTTATAAAGATTCTCTTTATTGCCCTTCTTTGCCCAGAGCCGCTGGCCCCGCCTTGCTCCTCTATTATACTTATTTAATTTTCTTTTTTTCTTTCTTTCCCCATCCTTTTTATTTATTTATTTTTTTTGCTTGGACCCAAATAAGAGTATCCTGGATTATGAAGCTTAAATTAAATATAGATGTTCACCGGCTGAAACAATTGTGATCCCCTTGGATGTCCACCCAGTTCCTCCTCTTCTCCGTTCCAAGTACATTATCCTCCCGCAGCCTCCGAGGAGCCTCTTTGAAGCTACCAGGCCCAGGATTTGAAGCTGATTATGAACACAGCACAAGCAAGATCGCTTATCTATTGGAGAAGCTGCTCTAAAAACTGTTGGCATTTTGTCCAAACAGCACACACACACACACACACACACACACACACACACACACACACACACACACACTTCATAGCCACCACCTTTTAAATCTAATTTGCCTCTTTGTCAAAAAAAAAAAAAAAGGTTCTTTTTTTTTTTTTTTTTAGCTTCCTAAATCCCCTGTGATCTCTTTCCCTTTGTAATCATCATGGCGGAATCACTCTTTGCTCCTTTCTCGTTAGGTTTTGAGTTGAGGAGAATTTTGATAACCACGTTGGCAAATTCAAGACCGAATAACCAGTGGATTCTGTAAATACTCCATGAGCTACATGGTCAGGGCAGAGCCTGGCTTCTGGGCTGCACCTGCCTGGAAGGTGCTGGAAGCAGGTAGTGGGAGCTGCCTTTACTTCAAAGCACACAGTAATCCCTTTGCAATTAAAACAAGAAAGGGTGTTTACAGGCATTTGGTGGCTTCGGGTGAGATAGGAGTTTGCTTTAAAAAGATTGAGTTCTGGTTCTGAGCCTCCTCCTTAGAGTTGACTAATGACTATTTAAAATTGTATAACTACAGTCATTGAAAAAAGTTAACAGTCATTCTTTTAGCACAAAATGGCTTAACAATCCCCCCTAGTGGCCTGACTCCCTGTCGCAGTGGTTTCTGAGTGCTCCTTTCTGAAACTGACTGCTTGGTTAGCTGACAGGTTCTTTGCAGCAGATAAAATCAAAGGCTAACCATTCAGAACTGAGCTGAGTTTTCAGGGAATCCCTCTTTCCCACTCCGGGGCAGTAGCCACTGCGGGGGAATGAGCCGTCTAGAGTCTGCCAGACAGTCAGCTTTGCATCTGTGGGTGTTTCTCTAGACTGAATAATAAACTTGGGTTTCTGGCAGGTCTATCTTCATCTTGGAAGTCACAAACAGAGGTGCAGGGTGACGTGCCCTGTCTTTTCAATATTTCTGGCAGTGGATTTGGGTTTCTAAAGGAAAAAGTCAATTGTTGTAATGGTCTCTGCCTTTCAGGAAGGTTTGGCCCAAACTGGATTATTTTAGTCCTTTCAGATAGAATTACCTTTAAATGATTGAAAAACTCTATATGTTTCTCAAGTGTGACCACTAAGAAAATGTCTGCTCATCAATGTCATTCCAGTGTGTAATCCTTTCTTTGACACACAAAGAGTGAGAAATGCCATTTTGCTTGGGACTTACAGGTGAGTAGAACTAGCCAGCATGCTTGCAGCCTTCCAGGCTCAGGCCTGCACTCCAGGTAGGTGAGGACCAGTGAAGCCATCTGCCTGCTTCAAGCTGAGAACATGGAGACGAGGAGAGACCTCCCAGAGCCCTCTTCCAGAATAGTTAGAAATGGAGCTTAGTGCTGCCATGGAAGATGCTGCCCAATGTTGCCTTTTGACAGCCCAGGTAGAGACAGAATCAAGCTTTCTTGTATCAGGAGACTATGTGATAAGCAGAATATGCACCATATGTGCCTGTACAAAAAAAGAAAACTACAGTGCAAAATAGCACTAAAGCCCTCAAGCCTGACCCACAGGCAAGTTATGTGAGGGCATGGCGATAACAAAGTAATGCACAGCGTGCATTCAGAGACAGCGTTTTGACACCTCAGCCTCCATGCAGATTTTTTCAGCCTATTTTCTCTCTGCAGTATTTATACTTTAATGTCAGTTGAACTTGGCTGCATTTTCTTCCTTTCATAGTCCATCCGGGTCTACAAAAATCTCTTTTTTCCCCCTTTGTTTCTAGAAATATCTTTTGGAGCCCGTGTGCCTCCATCTATTGATTTATTAATTTAAACTGAGTGGCAGGAATAGTTACCTAATCCCAGGACATCCCCTCCTGGCAATCTTGTCTATTCCCAAAAGGCTTTATCCTGGAAGCCAGCTTAGCTGGTCCATCCCGGGCAAGGACGGGTCTTCCCGGGAAATCATTTAGGGAGGGAGTTGTTTTCCTCCTCTGGATTAGCTTTCCTTTCTCACCACAGCAAGAGTTGCTCTTTTTGAAGGAAGAGGGCTTACGTGTGGCATGTACAGGTACTTCCTGAGGCAGCAGGGAGGCTATGACGTTCATGGGTATTAAGCTGCCAGACTGTGGATGAATGCCCATGTCTAGCTCCTCAGTCCTTGCCTGGTATTTTTCAAGGGGGGTGTTCCAAAATATAGAAGGTTTTTGTCCTGAAAACTGGGTCCCATTCCAGCGTTCCTTTTTTGTTATTTGACTGACATGTGGACATCTTAGTCCAGAATCTCCCTAGGACACACACACACACACACACACACACACACACTTTTTATGAGCTATACATGGCACTAGAGTGTGCTGTTTATTTTAGGATCTTGAGGATTTTCCCAACTGTGACATTTTTATTAGATAATGTAACAAACCATCCAAAATAGGGCCCATTTCTTAACTATATTCCTTAACAATGACAAGTACCAGAGTTGAGAGTGTGGGTTTAATATTCTTAACATACTGAATGAAAATGCTTACTGGCTTCTTCTGAGGAAGTTTTAAAATTTCTTGCTTATTAATTTGTCGTATATTAAAGGTAATTAGAGGCTAACACAGAAATTGTCTATGATGAGGGGAATTCATACACAAATCGAAGCAAGCGTTCATGGACCTCGTTTACTGCCCCTTTGTCAATCTCGGCATGGGTGAACAATAGACAATTCTTAAGTTAGTCAGAACTGGAAGTTGGGACAGGGAATTTCATTAGCTTTCGTGGGTGAAAAGCCATGGCGATTTAGCTGCACCTGACACGGCCGAATCCAGAAAGAGTCTCTGCCTCGCTTTGGCGCTCCTTCCTTCTGTGCCGTGTCTAACTCAGTCAGCCTGTGTCCACGGAGTTGCCTGATGACCTTCTCACAGACGCTGCAACACTGTCTCAGTGTGATGCTCTGGGCACAGCCTTCACCCCTCCTGGCCAGCCTGTATCCAGATAGAGCCAGGGCCGGAATGTATGACACCCCTGGGGGAGGGGGTGGGTGGCTGCAGGGGGGAGGGGGTGGGCAGCTGCAGGGACTGAGGACGTGGTGGGAGATACATGAAGGAGGGAGCAAGGCAGTGTTGCCAGAAGTGAAGCAGATGCAGGCACTGGGTAAGCCAAAACAATCACACTTACCTCCCTGTCCTCACAGTCATCTACTGGGGAGGGGAGATACACATACACACACACACACACACACACACACACACACACACACACACACGCACACACCTTATCAGCGAGCTAGGTGGACAACATTACAGGACAAGAGTCATCTACTGGCATGTGTGAGCAGAACTGACAGCCCTGGAGAGCACTGTGAGAACACGTGAGAAGATGCAGCAATCTCCTTCCAGGCATGTCCGTTCTCTATGGGAGAATATGAGAATAATTTCAAAGTACTGGAAATCTTCATGAACTACCAGTTGCCGTGTGGTTTGGTAGAACTACTGCAGAAAAGAATCGGGATCACTTTGTCAAGTGGAATATGCACATTGTCTGTGACCAGCAGCCTCCCCCAACTACAGTGTTTATCTTTGAAAACTGCTTTTAGGTGTACATGAGAACGGCCAGTATTCACGGACAAAAGACTGTTAAATGACTCCTAGTTTACTCACACAGTGGCAAAAAGTAAATCTCATAGATATACGACTTGTCCAGTTACGCCAGAAGCTGGGGCATGGGATTAATTCTTGAGATGTAAAAGGTTAATGGGTCTTTCCATGAAGATAAGCAAATCGATTTAAAGATGCATGAATGAGGCATAAGCTTAGGTATGCTGTAGCTGTCTTTTATCATGTTTAGATATGTATCCACAAATCTACCAAGTGAATGTGCAGAACACAGGTCACATACGCACACACACATAACACAGATAAAGGGTGAAAGGCCATGTAGAGAGCTATGTTACGTAGTACTCACAGACACAGATAAGAATGGAACAGCTTCTTCAGACCCATTCTGTGTATTTACTAGACTTGTGTTTGAAGCACATATCTAACTTGGACCAAATATCTAAGAGCCAAACTTACCTTCCAGTCATGAGCCTTGTTCACCTCTCAGCTTGCATTCAGAAAATATTAGTCAAAATGTCATAGGAAACAAAAGGTGCAATCCAAGTCAAGTACAGAGAAATCCAGCCCCCATAGCAGGCGTTCCTGAGAAAGGGTGGGCAGCTCAACCCTAACTGTACACTTCTCAAAGTCCTCACGCCGATGGTGTGCGCTTTTAGGCAAACAGACTGGCTTTTGCAACACATTGTACCCCACACACAGTAACTACAAAGCCTGACTTGTCACACGCTGGCAAAGGGAAATGGTGCTGAATTGCGCTTCCTGGTAGATGTGAAGAGAGTAGATTAAAGCTCTCACTCTGACACACACAGCACAAATGTGGAAGCCAGTGGGCGGATACAAAAGAAAGTGAAATGAGACATATCTAAAAAGTAGCTGCTGTGCTTATGAGTTAATCACACCTCAAAGCGTAACATTGTTGTTTTTTAAATAACAGAAGCAATAAAAATCCTAGTATGGATTAATCTTCTGCCAAATTTTGTTTTTTAATCAAATCTATTTTGAGCCAAAGAAAATACAAAAATGCAAATGAAGGGCCTGATCCTCAAGATCTTGAGAACATGTAAGGGCTGATACACTTCAAAGATTGTTTTAACTCATCACTTAAGCTACAACACAGCCAAACACACTTATTTGTAAACCTTTTAATTTTACATCCCATGTAAAGTTGGGGCCTTTTAGAAAGAAGGGTTTTTAAATCCTAAAAGTAGGTATTTAATAAGTAAATCCTGATCTAATTCAATAACCCGAGTGTGTTATAATCTGAGACTGTGAGAGAGAATTCAGTCGTTTTTCCATAGTAAATTGACTGCCAACAGCAAAACTGTGCTGGGGTGCATAGCCCGGGCCTCTCCAGACACACTTCCCACCGGAACACAAGGTCCAGACCTTTCAGGGAAGGGTTGTTTGTGCTGTGTTTCCCTGTGTGCTCTCTCCAGCTGGGATGCAGTATGCACCAGCAGACCTAAACAAACTCCTGAGAGCATTTTTACCTCCTCCAAGTATGAAAATGCTGTTCAACCAGGCTGTTAATGAAGCCATCCGCCATGCTGTTCATTGATGTTCTCGAGGCTGAAGAAAGCTCCGGCAGGCCCCAGGCAGTGCCTACACTCAGCTAGCAACTGTTTTAACCTTTGTGTGGCAACTGTGAACATGCTGTCCAAGCGAATCGTGATAATGTCCATGGACATCAGCTGTGTGGTGGCAGACATCACACCGACCGCCATTTACTGTTTGAGGCCACACTCTGGAGAGTTAGCTACATAATGATGTGTCGTTATGAAGGTGATCCTCAGAGTCCAAAGCACAAGAAAGGATGTGGTTTAGTTTCCTGAAGCCAGGGATCCCAGGAAGCACTGAAAAATAAATACATATTGTTAATAAAAACAAGAAAAAAAAAAGTAGTATTACACACATTTTCCCCAGGACCATCTCCTACCAAAGAGAAGCAAATCTATAACGGGAACTAATTAATATCATTTCAAAGCATTTTTGTTTACACATAAACACAAGAACGCACAGAAGAGCAAACACAAAGTGGCAATCTGCGTGTTAAATCTGCAGTTACGCAGAAACAGTTGGGAGGAATCTGCTTGCTTATATTCAAACGGGCAGGCGCGGTTAACAGGGAGATTTGCCTTTGTTTCTTGCAGCACTTGGGACTGAACCCAGGGCCTCACAAATGCTACACAAGAACTCGGAGTTATGTCCTCAGCCCAGGAAAATGATTCTTCAGTATTTGTAATGACATGGACTGTGCGCCAAAGCTCACATGTGCTCTGGGGAAAGTCATCAAATACAGTGCTCTACTCGGGTGACGACCACTGGTACTTGAAACTCAGTACCTCAAATATCAAATCCAGTGTTTAACCCCAGAGAGATTGTCTCCCTGTTTTTTTTTTTTTTTTCTGTTCTATATCTGTGACAGGCAGAATTCTGAGATGTCCCCTAATGAGTGAGGACAGGACTTGAGAATTCCAGACCGCACTCAGCTTGGTGATGTTAAACTGTGTGGAAAGATGAAGGGGTTTTGCACACGTGGAGTCCCCAGTGGTTGACCTTGAGTTAATCGAAAGGGAGGAGAACCTGAGTGAACCTAGTCTAATCAGGTGAGGCGCTTAAAGAGGATCCGGAGGTCACGGACGCCCCTGCTGGCTCTGAAGCATTGTATTGTGTTGGGGGGGGGGGGCTTTGAGAGGGTCTGTGGCAAGGACCTGAGATCAGAACCGTCTGTGGCTGATCACAAGAGACTACAACAAGAGAGCTTAGTCTCAGGACAGCAAGGTACTCAGTGCCACCAGCAACTGAACACACTGAAGGACTCCTCCATTGAGAACACAGCTCCACTGAGAACCTGAGTGTGGATTTGGACTCTCAGCCCACATATGCTGTGACAGAGAAATTCGAGTTGTTTTAAGCCACCACTGTTTGAAATAACAACAACAAGAGAAAAGAAATAACCATCCAGCTCGGCTCTCAGAAGTAAGCAGAAGTCTTGGGAATCATTTTTGCCCGTTCCATGTCCACCGACATGCACGGTCAACTACACTGCCAGGTTACATTGCTAGGCCTCCTGAGCTGCTTCTGGCCTGAGGCCCAGTCCAGGGTCTTTGACAATGGAGTTAAACTTCAGACCTAAAAGCTGAATCTGAGGCTGGCCATCTCCATAGAAAACTCTCCTGTCCCTTCCTCCCAACACATTTGTGGGGACAACCCTTCCTTAGTCTGATGTCCAGCACTTTACGATCATCCGCCGCTCAGCTTGCCCACCACAGCTTCTGGTGCTGTCAGCTCCGACGCTTCAACTCCACCCGACTCAGACCTCTATGCTTCGCACGGGCCATTTGCTTTTCCCAGAATGTCAGCCCTTCCAGGGTGGACCTCCTACACCTTGCCTCCTCTTCATAATCCTGAGAGCTTCACGTCCCCCCTAAGCCCTGGGTGCATACCTGACGCCTGCAGTCTCTCTCTGCCGCCTTCCGGGAAGCTCTGGGCAGAGTTCCTTTGATGCTTACCTACACACTGCTTGACTCCATGTTTCCCCTTTCTCTTTCGGAACTTCCAGAGCCTCTGTTTCCTCTCTCCTTCTCATCTCCACCTCCCCTGCTGCTTAGACAGAGGAGACAGGAATACAGCCTCACCAGTGGAGAAGGACGTAGCAGAAACTCACCACGGTAACTGACTGTTGCCTATGAAATGCCACACGTGGTACGTTAGCACTGTGCCTTTAAAGGACACAGTAAGATCAAACATCACTGGCAAGAGTCCTTTCCGGTGCTTCAGTGGGCACACCGCTACTGGGATTGACCCTAGTGGGCAAGAGCACCTCCAATCACTAACTTCTAAAAGTCTAGCCTACATCCTTCTTCCTGTTGTGTTGAGTTGTCCTGCATAATTCCGCCACTGGTGCATCATGAGATGCTTTCCCCATGCCTGTCCCCCTTCACACTTCTGTTTTTAAGAAATATACTTGGGCTTTTTTTTTAATCCCTATGCCCTGCCTTTCCAATTTAGTTATGCAATCAACTTCAATTTCATGTTGTTTACATTCATTTCCTTCTCAGATTCCTACAGCAGTTGAAGCCAGCTACACTAACAGGAAGGAATAACACCCGTGCCAGCTCCTCTCTGGACGGTCTACACAGTCGCATTTCACTGATCTGGACTCTGCTCTGCACCTCCCTTGCTGACCTCAGGCAGCTTCATCGGCTAGCTGCTTTCACAGCTGCAGGTACAGCAGCATTTAAATATCTTTACATTGTAGTTCTAGTAGAATGCATAGATTGTAAATATACAATTCAATGGATTTTGATAACTGTATAAATCCACGTAACTAATACCCAGTCAAGACTGTTTCTAGCACCCCACAGAGTTCCCATGTGTCTCTTCCTAATCAGTTCTCACTGCCTACATTCCTTTTGCTCTAGCTTAGCTTTGCTGGTTCTAAAGCCTCACGCGACCACAGAACGCTCTTTCACATGAAATACGGACTTTCTGCTCAGCACGACCCTGTGACTCGTCCACGCTGCTTCCCTCATTCCTTGTTAGTGCCGGGATTATTTTTATGTTACTATGATTTGCTCATTCCTTCTTCTCCATATGGAAACTTGGTTTGTTCTTGGGTTTTGGTTATTGGGAATAAAGCGGCTATGAGCATGTGCTCCAGCAAGTGTTTCTCTGGGTGTCTGTTTTTTTTTCCCATCCCACTTACGTAGGACATAGGAATAGAATTGGATCTTAGGATCAGTGCATCTTCAACTCGATAAGGAAATGCCATTCACGTTCCCAAAGTGTGTGTGCCGTTCTACATCCAAACAGCCAAACAGCAACTGTGTGAGTTCCAGCTGATTTTCAGTTCTGCCATTTGAAAACTACTGTCTCTCTGCTTCTTTAGTAAAAAGGTAAAAACAGTTTTCTGTTTGAAAATTTCATAACGTATACAAGTGTTTTCATCTGTATGATTTCCCTTCTCCAACCCCTCTCTTTCCCAGCTTTCTGTCCTTTCCAGTATCTCATTTTCTGGCTTTTCATGGGGTGTCAGTTCAAGACTTCTGACCCCTTTTGTAATCGGGTTGCAAGGTTGTTTTTTTCTAATTCATTTCTACACCTTCCTTATCCAGTGCAGTTAAAACTCTTTCATGGCTCTCTGCATCATGAGTATCTTCTGCCATGGTGTGGCTCACTGTGTATCTTGTCACATGCCTCTGAGCAGGGTTTTCATTACAATGAAACCTGTTTGAAATATTTTCTGATGCTACCTGTTTTCCACATCTGGAATTTTTTTCCCTACCCAAATGTCTTAACATTTTCTCTGAGAAGTTTTGCAGTCTTTTTTTTTTTTTCTTGGTTTTTCGAGACAGCGTTTCTCTGCGTAGCTTTGCGCCTTTCCTGGAGCTCACTTGGTAGCCCAGGCTGGCCTCGAACTTACAGAGATCCACCTGGCTCTGCCTCCCGAGTGCTGGGATTAAAGGCGTGTGCCACCACCGCCCGGCAGTTTTGCAGTCTTAACTTTTGTGCCTTATGCCTATGATTCCTCTCATATTAATTTTTTGAATGTTTCATGAGCTCTACATCAAAGTTTATTATTTTCCCATAAATTTGTCTCATCATCCAATGTCATTTATTGCAAAATCTTTCCCCCATTTAATTGCCTTGGCAGTTTTGCTGTGAAGTCATTGACTCTGTAAGTGGCATTCAGCGTCTTAGTTCTGTATTCTGTCTCATTTCCATTTGTCTGTGTTTACACTAAAACTATGTGATCTTCATTACTACAGTTGTATAACTATAATTTACAGTCTTTGTGGTTTTGAAAATGCAAAGAAAACTTTTGATTTGAGTTTTGTAATTTTATTTAAAACTCGTTTTGTGTGAGGGAGAAAACGCTATGGCAAGAGAGCTCCACACTAACACTATGTACAGTTTCTGCGGGGAGCATTTTCCAGCTCTTACTAATAACACACCTGGTTGAATTCTAGGACAGCCAAGGTACTTACACAGAGAAACTCTGTCTTGAAAATACAAAAACAAACAAACAAAAAAGAATAAGATAGCTAGGTATACAACTTAAAGGTGTAATAAAAGTAAGTGAGAATTTTCTTTTAAAAAATACTCTTTGAGGAAGGTATATTTAATATGAATGAATTGACAGTTTAGTTGCCGAGAAAGAGGATGTGTTGCCAACATCAGGCATACAGAGACCAAGAAATACAGCTGCCCATCCTTCCTTCTGCACACAGATGCGGCACAGCGGTACCACGCAGGATTCCCACCAAGCATCGGCTGCCCCCTTGCTCCGAAGGTCCAGGAGTGTCTAGGAAATCTGTCAGTCTCTGAGAGCAGTTGTCGTCTAGGGAGCATAGAACGTTTCACCTGAAGTTTGTTTCATTGAGATAAGGGGATGGGATGAAGCAGCGAAAGGGTTCAGAAAGAGATGTGAGACGTCCTCCCCGGTCCTCCACTTAGCTGTGTGGTGTCAGGTAAAGCACTTCAACTCTTTAATTCATCTCCTTTTGAAGATGCTGAGACAATTAGGTTAGATAATATGTGTTTAGCCACGTCCTTGAATTCTATAAATGAGGAAGTTGTCACTGCTGTTTCTTTTTTAATTTCCCCCCACAATAAACATAAAACAAATATGTACAAATAGGCACATAATTAAATTTAGTACAGTTATTACAATGACTTCATCAGCCTTGACCCTGAATGACAGGAATATGAACAGAGAGAGATTTTAAACTGAGTAGGACTGCCAGCAAATTATTTACCTCTGACACCTTACGTACAAGACCTCATCAACAGAATTGTTTCAGATAATCTTTAAAACTCTGTTTCTGACCTGAGATCTGACTCAGTAATATTGCTGGTCTGCTCTGGTATAGATACAAGTGTTTAAGACAAAATGTCCCCTCCCCTCATTGTGTGCTAGCACTTTGGGAAGGTTGTAGGCCTTGAGTCACCCATGTAGTCAAAATCTTTAGCAGAGAACAGGCAGCCGCTGTAGGAAGGTGCACTGGCTTTGGGAGGAACACACAACTCCACACAGGTCATCGTAGGGTCCCCTGCCTTTTCAAGAAGATGTGGCCTCTAGTACTTCTCAAACTGGGTCCAGCAGAACAGTCTCTGTCCTGTGGACCAAATCAGTCTCTAAGCAAATTAGCACACAGAGTGTTTCCTTCTAATTTGCTATAACATTCATAACTTAATTCTTGGCATGGTGTAGAGCAATCTAGCTGTGAAAGTTTTTATCCCTGGATATATTGGACAAGTAGACTGCTGTATTATTCTGTGTTCACAGTTCATAAGAAAGGAACCCAGGTTTCACTGATTCCAAGGTGCACATATTTTTCAAAATTTAAAATCTCTGTAATTGGATACCTTTATTGGCCATTGTGTTTGGGAGGCCTTTTGTCATAATTTGATTGGCAGTACTTTTTCTATTGTAGTAAAGTTAACAGTGCATCTCGGGAGCAATGGAATCTGAGGTTCAGTTTGATGTGGTGAAACCCTCACCGTCCAGAACAGCACAGGCACAGGTGAAACAAAGTCTTGTTGACGGTGAAGACATACCTTGGGCTCTCACCTCCTTCAGAAGTCCGTCTGTCCTCAGGACCACTGACCTGACTTCCTCTGTGAAACAGGGAGTGTGAGGTGAGAGGTTAAGGTAACACCGTACTGGCTGTTGTGATTTCCTTGTCTGCCAACGCAATAACTGCTGAACTACATGGGTGAATTTTCCGACCAACCTTCTCCAAACTGTTTTTTTCCCCCTCAGAGATAAGTTACAGTAAAAAGAAAACTCTAGTAAACTTGAAATCAGCTATAATTTAAATTAATATATATATAACTAATCTTTTAAAAATAAATAAATGCTTATTTATAAAACAGAAGCCGGAAGCACTGAAATACAGGTTCATAGGTCTGCATATTCTCATCGAGTCCTGCACTCTGGCGGGGAACACACTCCGTCTTGACACCTGAGCACGGGGCAAACACTTGGTGCTCCCTTGTCCATGTAGCTTTCTGACTAGAGGTTAATCTTTGTGTTTAAAAGTTAACGTTTTTCTGCAACTGATTTTCTCTCGAAGAGTAAGAGATGGCTCTTGTCCAAGGATTGGGAACTACGAGGAGGATGGATAAGGACGTTTGCAGTTTACCTTCCTGGGACTGGGGTGACAGCTCAGTGGTCCAAGTCATGCGCCACCGCTCTTGGGGAGTCTTGCCCAGCACCTGTGGCCGGCGGCTCATCCCTGCCTGCAACTCTAGTTCCAGGAGTTCAACACACTCTTCTGCCTCCTCTGGGGGGCACCTTCACTCATATGCATAATTAGAAATAAAAATAAATTTAAAGTGTTCTACCACCCTGAGGTATTATTAAGGTTTTATTTAATTTAAGGTTTTGAAATTTTATTTACTTAAGGTATTACTAAGAGTTAAGTGTATTTATCCATCTTTTGGATAACACTATATAGGATCATAAAGACGGAATTGGAGTGTTGAGATGTATAAAGTTTATATCCACTACCACCCCTATTCTTCTCACTTTATCACTACTGTTTTCATGTCCATGTGTTTGCAAGGTGAATTGGATCAATCCGGGGAAGGGTTACACTCTTCCTGACTCTGTAGGGTAGTTCTCCCCTCTGGTTTTACATCATGAACCACTTGTAGAATTCTAAAAACTACAGAGGTCATAACCTACCCCAGAGAGTCTGAATTACTCTAGGCATGATTTGTTCTTCATGTGACCCTAATACATCTGGATAAGAACTACTGTTTCATGTCAAAAGAAATTCCAATTAGACTGAGAATTGATTGTAAAAAAAAATAAAATAAAATAAAACCTGAAACCATGGAATTAGTGAGTGAAAATATACATATAACTGACATCTTGGAGTACTGAGGAACACTAAAGACGTATTCACATATGACACGAAAACTTGGCATTTCTGCTTCATACACAAAACTGAACGCTAATGACAAAGTAGGACATGCATTTCCCATATGTGTTATAGGTGAAAATTCATTAAAAACTTTATCCAGGAAGAGCTAGTAGAAAAGGCCTACTACAAGCAAATCACCCGAGCCGGGGGGTGGGGGGAGCCATGATGATGTGTATGGAGAATTAAAACCATTTCCTTTTAAATCCTAAATGGCGGAGAGCTGACCTTCCCTCCAGGATATCTTACTCCCTTACGGCTCTCTGCCGTCAGTAACTCAGGGGCATCCAGCACTGTTTACACTTGTGTCCTGACTCAAAGAAAATATATTAAAACTAAAACCCAAATAAATAAAGAGGAAAGTCAAGTCACAGTGACACATTGAGGTTCATAAAGTCAGATGCAAAGGAATGTTGAACCTCCTCATTACCACCGAGTCCGGCTCCATACAGGTTTAACCTGCAATAGAGGAAGTCTTTCCAATCTGCTCTGAGACTTCACTCTGACTGGAATGCACACTCATTATTTCTTGATTACTTTTCTACATAAAGCAAACCATTTCCCACTTTGGTGTGCACAACCCTTGTTCAATATTCATATTTTATCTCTAAAGAGTAATCAATCACTTCAAATACAATAACCTATTTAAGAATAGGTTTTATAGGCCGAAAGGCACACCTTTAGTGGTGTCATGGCAGGCATCAGATTCTCCGATTCTTCTGAGGCACGCATTACAGGATGCTCAAATGAGGCAGCGTGCAGAAGAGGCTGTCAGCAGCTGAGTGAGTCAACCCGATCCAGTGTGTGCTTCCGGGTGTCGGGGCGTATCCATAGGAACCCTTTGAAATGTTTTGTTTTAGTCTTTGGCTCCTTTCTCACTCTTACTAGTGCCAACACTTTTCAAGATAATGTAGTTTAGACATGTTGCAGCTGTTGAAACCCAATGAAAGCTCAAGCCGGTGATGGAGCGCAATCAGGAAACAGAAACCTCCATACAGCGTTATGATAAAGAGTCAAGGATGAGGTTGAAAAGACAAAGGGTGGGAGAGAATGCCTGACTGGCTTGAGTCAACAGGAGCCTGGGGAAAAACATCTGGCTGGGAGCAAGCACTACCTCTTTTACCCCGAGATCGAGAGCGGGCCTCACTGGGCAGCGTGGAAAAAGGAGGGATCTGAGAGATGGCTTCAGGAGACTGAAGAGCAGGCAGAGGAATGTTGCTTTTGGAAAGGGAATTCATATTCAGAAAGTAACAAAATCTAGATGGAAGTCATAATCTGCAAGTTTTGCTCCATGCTTAAGACTCAAATTCTTTCTGGCAGGCTAATGTCAAGATCCATACTATAATACACACTTTTGAGAAACTGTCCAGGACAGAATTTGCACCGGTATAAAGGGAATGTACACTTCAGAAGAGTAAATTTTCACAAACGCTGGATGTTATTTATTCCCAGAAAACTTGAAACCTTTACAAAATAAAATAAGGATGATCACAGTGTACAAGTTTGATGGTGAATGTGAATTATAGCAATAGGTGGTGTACCCAGAAAGAAGATATTTTCCAAGTTTAAAAAAAACAAAAACCAAACAAACAGAAAAACTTTATTCCTCCTGCCCTGCCCCTGAGGGGGGACTTTTTACAAACACTGGCTTCTGAGTAAGTCTTAAAAGCTAATCTTTTAAAAGATCTATAAAGCTCACAGGCTAGGCGAGAGATGTAAAAGTTTGTTTTGTGTGGGAGTAAGCTGGAATTTAGTCGTGTGTGAGTTAGACAGAATCTTGAACACCTTCCAGTCACACCTACCTTCTTCTGTCTTAATCACATATGTATGATCATTTAAAACAAACATCTCATCTCAGGCCATTTAAATATTATCTCCATGAATGTAGACTAGTAACAACCTTGGGTTCACTGACAATTCCGCACACCCTTTAGGCCTGTACATATGAGCAGTGAGCCAAGGAGTCGCAACACCATCCACACTTGCTACAACAAT
Source organism: Peromyscus maniculatus bairdii (assembly GCF_049852395.1). Classification (NCBI taxonomy): domain Eukaryota; kingdom Metazoa; phylum Chordata; class Mammalia; order Rodentia; family Cricetidae; genus Peromyscus; species Peromyscus maniculatus. The sequence goes on along the minus strand of NC_134860.1, from coordinate 115,492,942 downwards.
CCTGGGAATTAGTGATGTTAGAACCCACCTCTCAGATCAGTCAGATCATGCTTCTCTCTATTCCCTAAGATCCATCCAAAGTGCGGGAGAGAGCACAGATGGGAACGTCGAGAAAAACTAGGAGAACCGGGTTTCGAAACCAGGTCTGCCTGCAACAAAGTCCAGACTCCTTCCAGTATATCTTCATGTCTTAATTACGAAGAATTTCAGTGTCTTTGATTCCTAAACAGCCATATGCTGAAGCATTTAGTGGCAATAAATTCAAAATATTAAGTAATACAGGAGGCAAAAACTTAAAAACGTAACTTTTTATTCCGTGTGCCTGTGTGAATAATTGACCCCAACTGACGGTGCTGTGGGGGAGGGTATAAGAAGTGCAGCCTTCCTGGGGGTCAGATTTGAGCCTGAAGCCTTGCCTACTTCCCGTGTGTGCTCTCTGCTTCACGGTTATGGTTGAGGTGTGAGTTCTCGGGTTCCTGCTCCTGCTCCCACACCTTCAGCTCACTGCTGTGCCTCCCCACCATGATAAATAAGCTCATTCGTCTGAAACTACAAACCCAAATAAAATTCTCTAAGATGCCCTGTATTTTATCACAGCAACAGAAAAAAAAACCTAAAACAATCATATAAATAGAACAAAAGATAAAAGCCTATCATTATATTCTTGGATGCTGGAAGACATGACAGCATTCAACATTCCTTTTTCTTAAAATTAAATTCCAAAATAAATTTGTAGTATGAAAACTACATGGCTTATCATTCTTTTTATTTAAACATATGTACATACTGATTACAATTGGAATACAGATCCCATCTATCCGCTCCCAAAAGTACATTCCTGTATAGTCATGTTTAATCCACTTCTATCTGCTTGCAACCACCCATCTGTCCTCCATCCCATAGCTTTATCTGTGAGAATGCCACTTACACAGAATCCCACAGCACAGAGTGTTGTAGAATATTATTTTAAGACCTGTTACATTTGTTTATGCTCGGGAACATTTGTTTAATGCAAAGATTTGTTACATTCCTTTATGTTGCATTTGTTTAACTCTGTGAAGCTGTGTTATTTTGCCTGTCTAAAACACCTGATGATCTAATAAAGAACTGAATGGACCAATAGCGAGGCAGGAGAAAGGATAGATGGGGCTGGCAGTCAGAGAGGATAAATAGAAGGAGAAATCTGGGAGGAAAAGAAAGAAAGGAAGAGCGAGAGAAGGAGGAGGACATCAGGGGCCAGCCACACATCCACACATCCACACATCCACACATCCACACAGCCACACAGCCACACAGCCACACAGCCACACAGCCACACAGCCACACAGCCACACAGCCACACAGCCACACAGCCAGCCATGGAGTAAGAGTGAAAGTAAGATATACAGAAGTAAGAAAAGGAAAAAGCCCAGAGACAAAAGGTAGATGGGATGATTTAAGAAGAGCTGGCTAGCAACAAACCAACCTAAGGCCGGGCATTTATAAATGAGAATAAGCCTCCATGAATGATTTATTTGAGAGCTGGGTGGAGGGCCTCCCAACAGAGTAAAGAGCAAAAACAACCAACTACTTCTTCTTCCAATCAGCAGAGGCCTTTGAGATCCATTGATTTTTTTTTTTTAACCTGGTATTCCTTTGCATGGATGTATTAGACTTTATCAATAAGGGGCATCTGTCTTGTTCTAGAATGTTATGAGCATGGGTAGACTGCTTTAAGTACTGCATGGTGCCTTTAGTGTGAATGGAAGCTTTCCTTCACCTAAGCTGATGCCCAGAAATCAAATTGCTCAGCCACTTGGTAATGTGACTTTGCAAGAAACTTCAACACTGTTCTCCAAAAGGGTTGCACCATTTTTGTTGCTGTCCGTAGCTTGGGAGAATCCCAGCTGCTCCACACCCTTTCCAGGACCCGGTAATCTCAGGGTTTTCATCTAGGTCATTCTAAGATGTGCAGTGGTATTTCACCATGGTTTTAATTTGCATTTCCCTAACAGCTAATTACACTGAACATCTTTGCATGTGCTGATTTGCCGTCTTATAGTCTCTTTGGTGAAATGCTTGCTCAAGCTTTTGGCTCATTTTTAAATTGGGCTGACTTCTCACTATAGGGTTTATGAAGCATTCGTTACAGTCTTTGTTTGGGTGACTTACAAATGCTTACTCCCAGACTACTGCTTATCTAGTCATTCTATTGATGGTGTCTTTTGTACATCACAAGTTTTTAATTTTTACAAAATTAATCATCAATTTTTCTTTTGGAGATTGTGCATTTACTGTCTAAGGACAAGTCATAAAGATTTCATTTCTATATTCTGAAAGTGTCATGTTTTACATTTAGGTATCAAACTCTTTTTTTGTTTTTGGTATAAGGTGAGATTGGGCAGAGGCTTACTTCTTGTGGCTTGCATGTCCAATGACTCTGATGAAGTACATTGAAAAAACATTTCCCTGCACACCTTATCTGTCTCTTTTATTTTTCTGTAATATTGTGATGGTTTGAATAGGAATGGCCCCTATAGACTCTTATGTTTGAATGCTTGGCCCATAGGGACTGGCACTATGAGGAGGTCTGTGGCCTTGTTGGAGGAAATGGGTCACTGTGGAGGCAGGCTTTGTGGTTTTTATGCTCAAGCTATGCCCGATGTGGACACAGTCTCTCCTTCTGCTGCTTGTGGATCAAGAGGTAGAACTCTCAGTTCCTTCTCCAGCACCATGTCTGCTTGCACACTGCCATGCTTTCCACTATAACAACAATGGACTAAAACTCTGAAACTGTAAGCCAACCCCAATTAAATGTTTTCCTTTATTAGAGTTGTCATGGTCCTGCCTGCTAACACTTCTTAAAGTCTGCCCAACATCCCCCAATAGCACCTCCTCCCCTGGGCTCCATATTCTGGCCCACAACTCTGACTGTTTTTACCAAAGGCCAGGCTGGTTCTAGGGACCCAAGGTAAGACTCCACCCACCACCAGTTAACACTCCTTAAAGCCCCAACCCCCACTCCATATTCCAGTCCACAACTTTGGCAGAAGACGTCTGCTTTACCTGAGGCCAGGCCGGTTCTAGGGACCCAAGGTAAGACATCACCCACTGCCAGCTAACACCCCCTATAGGTGGCCCAACAGCCTCCAATTGCATCCCCTTCCTGAAGCTCCAAATCCCAGCCCACAACCTCAGCAGAAAACTTCTGCTTTATTGGAGGCCCTGCCTTACTAGAATCCCAGAGACCAAGCAGGTACCCAGAACTCCAGAGGCCACACAGGTACCTGGAAGCACAGAGGCAAAGTTGGCATCCAAAACCCCAGAGGTCTTGCAAGCTGAAAAAACAAACAAACAAACAAACAAAAAACAAACAAAAAACCAGCAGAGACACCCTACTGGACCTGAAGACTCAATCACCAGAACCACTTGCCACTTAGGTCAGAAGACCAGAGAGGAAACAGAAACCAAGGAACAAAACACCCATCCAACAAAGACAAACACAGAAATAAATACCTAGACCTATTATCATCCCATATCCAGATGCCTAAATGCCAACATAAGAACACAATCAACACCAGAAAGGGCAACATGGCACCACCAGAGCCCAGCTATCCAATGACAGCAAGACCTGAACATTCCAGTGCAGGTGAAGCACAAGAAAATGACTTTAAAACCAACTTTGTGAAGATGATAGAGGTCCTTAAAGAGGAAATGAAAGACTCCCTTAAAGAAATTGAGGAAAAGACAAAAAAAAAAAAAACGTTGGAGGAAATCAATAAATCCCTTAAAGAATGCCAAGAATAAACAAACAGGTGAAAGAAACTGACTATTCAAGACCTGAAAATGGAAATAGAAGCAATAAAGAAAACACAAACTGAGGGAATTCTGGAGATGGAAAATCTGGGTAAGTGAACAGAAACTACAGATGCAAACATCACCAACAGAATACAAGAGCTGGAAGAGGGAATCTCAGGAGTTGAGAAGACGATAGAGGAAATAGATTCATTGGTCAGAGAAAATGTTAATCCAAAAAATTCTTAACACAAAACATCCAGGAAATCAGGGATACTATGAAAATACCAAACCTAAGAATAATAGGAATAGAAGGAGAAGAATCCCAGCTCAAAGGCCCAGAAAATATATTGTATAAAATCACAGAAGAAAATTTCCCTAACCTAAAGAAGGATATGACAATAAAGGCACAAGAAGCTTACAGAACTCCAAGTAGGTTGAGTCCGGAAAAAAAGTCCTCATGACACATAATAATCACACTAAACATACAGAACAAAGAATGAATATTGAAAGCTGCAAAGGAAAAAGGCCAAGTAACATATTAAGACAGACCTATTAGAATTACACCCCACTTCTCAATGGACACTCTAAAAACCAGAAGAGCCTGGACTAATGTGTTGCAGACTCTACAAGACCACAAAGCCAGCCAAGAGTACTATACACAGCAAAAGTTTCAGTCACCAAAGATGGAGAAAACAGGATATTTCATGGCAAAGTCAAATTGAAACAGTATTTATCCACAAATCCAGCCCTACAGAAGGTACTAGAAGGAACACTCCATACAGAAGGTACTAGAAGGAAAACTCCAACCCAAGAAGGTTAACTACACCCACTAAAACATGAGCAATAAATAATCTCACACCAGCATAACCCAAATAATTAACACACACACACACACACACACACACACACACACACACACACACACTACCAGCACCACCAATAAAATAACAGAAATTAACAATCACTGGTCATTAATATCTCCCAATATCAATGGAATCAATAAAAAGATACACCCATCCTTCTGCTGCATACAAGAAACACACCTCAACACCAAAGATAGACCCCTCAGAGTAAGGGGTTGGAAAAAGATTTTCTAAGCAAATGGATCAAGCTGGTGTAGCTATTCTAATATCTAATTAAAATAGACTTCTAATCAAAATTTATCAAAAGATATGGAAAAGGACATTTCATACTCATCAAGGAAAAATCCACCAAGAGGGCATTGCAATTCTTAACATCTATGCCCCAAATGCAAGGGCACCCACATTTGTAAAAGAAACATTACTAAAGCTTAAATCACACATTGAACCTCACACATTGATTATGGGAGACTTCAGTTCCCCACCCTCACCAATGGATAAGTCATCCAGACAAAAAGTAAACAAAGAAATAATGGAGCTAACAGACATTATAACTCAAATGGACTTAATAGATATCTACAGAACATTATACAGAAACACAAAAGAATATACCTTCTTCTCAGCCCTTCATGGAACATTCTTCAAAACTGACCATATACTTGGTCATAAGCAAGTCTCAACAGATACAAGAAAAGTGAAATAACCCCCTGTACCTTATCAGACCACCACAGATTAAAGTTTCAACAACAACAGAAAGCCGACAAACTCATGGAAACTGAACAAGTCTCTACTGAATCACCACTGGGTCAAGTGGCACAGCCAAATCTGATGGGAACAGCGAAAGTCATAAAGCCAGCACAGCTGCTTGACAAAGATGCAGCAAAGCTGAGCCACGTGATGGCTGCCATGCCACTTTTGGTTTTGACCTCCCCCCATTGCATGCTTGCAGGGCTTTTGACATTTGTACAACTTGAGAATATTGGGTTGATGGAACAATTTCTTGTGAACTGTTTATGCCTTCCCAGTACTGCTCCTAAGCTTCCCTAGGAAAGTCCTAAGCATACTACCCCTCCTGCCTTTAGGGAGATATCCTTATTTACTTGAAGGTCTTCCTTATGCCTTGGAGGTTGTGGCACACATAAAGAAATCAGAGGTCTCTTTATGAGGCTATGAGATATTCTTGACACATCTGTCCCTGTACTTACTCAGGAACAAGATAATCAGAACAAAGTAAACTTAGAAAGGTCAACAAGATTCAATGGGCTGAGGAGTTGGCTACAGAGCAGATTGCAAGCCTCTTCCCACTGTACATTCAGGCAATTACATGGCATATACAGCAACAAAGCAACAATGTTAGATCTGAAGTTACCTTTGCCCTATACAGGGACTTATATTAATGAGTAAAGAATGGTGTAAAAAGATGATTTTTTAAAAAGGAGGTGTCAGGACCTCCCTTTCTTAGAAGAGCTAGCTCATGCAGAGCCAGTGTGGTGTCATATGACCAAGGAACAAAAGAATGCCAGGATTAGACATATAAACAAATTCTATAAAGATATAAAATGTAAAACATTATATTATGTCAGTATTTGAATAATAACTGCAGCAGCTTTGGCCTGAGGATTTTTCTTGGGCATTCTGACCATTAAAAGTCAATAATACACTGCTTGGGACATGGCATTCTGCCCAGGATAGCTTGGAGATTTTCTTTATGTCTTGCATTCTTGAAGCCACAAGAGCTACAAGCCTGAGAACAGGCTGTTATGTGCTTGTAGATTCTTAAAACTTGGGTTATGGGGTTAATAAGCAAAAATAATTGTAAAAGATAACTTTATCGATGATGAATAAACTTGAGAGAAAATTATTATAAAAGATAATTCTGTTCTGTCATGTTTTATCAATGATGACTAAACTTATGACCCCAGATGTACAAGAGAAAGTTAAACAAAATTGATGTGATCTATGTTTTGGAACAACATGAATCTATCTCTGCTTACTGAATTCTGTATAAAGAAGCACTCTCTCTCACTGCTAGTTTCTCGCCACCACTACGGCCTGACTCACTTCTTCCCTTGCCTACTCCTTACCTCCTCTCTAGAACCTGTCAACTGCCAGGAAGAAACAAAGAAAGAAATTAAAGACTTCCTAGAAGTCAATGAAAATGAATTCACAGCATACCCAAACTTATGGGCACAATGAATGCAGTGCTAAGAGGAAAGTTCATAGCACTATCTTCATAAAGAAATTAGAGAGATCTTATATTAGTGACCTAACAGCACGCCTGAAAGCTCTAGAACAAAAAGAAGCAAACATACCCTGAAAGAAGCAGAATGCAGGAAATAATCAAACTCAGGGCTGAAATCAATAAAATAGAAACAAAGAGAACAGTTGGTTCTTTGGGAAAATAAACAAGATAGACAAACCCCTATCCAAACTAACCAAAAAGCAGAGAGACAGAATATCCAAATTAGTAAATCAGAAATGAAAAGGAAGTTATAACAACAGACACCAAGAAAATCCAAAAAATTATTAAGTCATACTTCAAAAATCTGTACTCCACAAAATTAAAAATCTAAAAGAAATGAACAATTTTCTTGATAGATACCACTTACCAAAGTTAAATCAAGATGAGACAAACAATTTAAATAGACTGATGACCCTTAAGGAACTAGAAGCAGTCTTTAAAAGTCATTTTAGTCTCCCAACTAAAAAGGAGCTCAAGGCCATATGGTTTTAGCATGGAATCCTACCAGACTTTCAAAGAAGAGCTAATACCAATACTCCTCAAATTATTACACAAAATAAAAACAGAAGGAACATTGCCAAGTTCATTTTATGAGGCCACAGTTACCCTGATACCCAAACCACACAAAGATTCCACAAAGAAAGAGAACTACAGACCAATCTCCTTCATGAACATAGATGCAAAAATAAAATATCTGCAAACCATATCTAAGAACACATCAAAAAGATCATCCACCATGATCAAGTAGACTTCATCCCAGAGATGCAGAGCTAAAGAAAGTAAGAAAATATGTCAATATAGTCCACCATATAAACAAACTGAAAGAAAAAGACCTGTCATTAGATGCTGAAAAAGTCTTTGACAAAATCCAACACCTTTTCATGATAAAAGTCCTGGAGAAATCAGAGCTACAAGGAACATACCTAAACATAATAAAGGCACTATACAGCAAGGTCATACCGAGTATCCAATTAAATGGAGAGAAACTTAGAGCAATTCCACTAAAATCAGGGGCAAGACAAGGCTGTCCACTCTCTCCATATCTATTCAATATAATACTTGAAGTTCAAGCTAGATCAATAAGACAACTAAAGGAGATCAAGAGGATACAAATCAGAAAGGAAGAAGTCAAGGTATCCTTATTTGCAGATGATATGAGTATTAGTGAAATTATTAAGGCCACTCCACCTAGTTAAAAGGGAGGTTTATTTAGTGGCATAACTTACAAGTGAAGGGATAGGTAGGTTGCAGGGTCTGGGAAAGGCAAGTCGCAGTCCAGCGGTGTTCTTTGGAGAACTCTGCTCAGTCTACTTCCAGCGTCCAGGGTCCAGGAACCAAGAGAGCCGGCGCATCAGGATCTTGGGTCTTCAGGGTCCTCTCTTGGCCCTGCCTTGTAGGCGTGACAGTTACCGAAGCCTCAATGGGGGTTGGTACTTCCAGATCAAGGTTGGAATGGCTACCCACTACAATATGAGAATATACATAAGCAACCCCCAAAATTCTACCAGGGAACTCTTACAGTTGATAAACTGTCTTTCAGTAAAGCAGCTGGATACAAAATAAACTAAAAAACAAAACAATAACAACAAAACAGTAGCTGAGAAAGAAATTATGGAAACAACACCCTTCACAATAGCCACAAATAATATAAAATATCTTGGTGTAACTGTAGGGAAAAGGGACCAGCCAAAGAAATCCATCCTGGCCCTGAAACCAGAGCTAGTGAAAGAAACACACCCTGGATCTGGGCTCCGAGCCAGTGAAAGAAACACTTTAGCCCTGAACCTAGAACCTAACAAACAAGCCCTGACTCTGAACATTGCCAAAGAAACACACTTTGGTCCTAGAAACAGAGCCAGTGAAAGAAATACACCCTGCCCTAAAATTAGAGCCAAAAAGCTAAAAAGGACCAGTGAAAGAAACAGAGTTTGGCCCTGAAACCAGAGCCAACTCTGCCCCTGACCAACGAAACTAACCAATTCCTGAGCAGGAAAACTAACCAATCCCTGAGCATAAAACCTTCTCCCTGGAATAACTCCGCCCCTAAGAAGTTCTCTTTGCTTGTTCATTTTTGGGCTGTGCTTTCCCACCCTGGCAGAGGCAGCCACTCTCCTGGATTCCTCCTTCCCAAATAAATCTCTTTCTCAAGAGTCTTGGGTGAAGATCTTCATTCTCCAGCACATAATAGAAGAACCTTATTGAGACATCCCTTAGGAAACTGAGCAGAAAAAAACCTTGCTGAGACATACCTTAGGGGACTGAGCAAGGCAGAGCAGAAAAAGTAACAACTTTTCACCTGAGTTGGAAGAGATTGCTACATGTCTGCAGAGGTTTCACCTTGAGCAGAGTGAGGCAGAAGAAGCAACATCTTGGACCAAAGAGAAGAGGAGCTTGTAGATGTAACCAACCGTCTTATTAAGTAAGAAACACAGAACCAATGCCAAGAAGAAAGCCAAGAGATCAGAGCTAAGAGCCTTACCTGCCTGCTGCAGCTAGCCAAGAGACCTCTCTGAAAAGGGGCCTACTTCCTGTGTGTTTGTCTTTATATAGTCTTTCTGTTCTGCCTTCTCATTGGTTGTAAACCCAAACACATGACTGCCTCATCACTGCCTGTCTGTACAGACCTCCAGGTCTTCTATGGTTGGTATTAAGATTAAAGGCATGTGTCTCCAATGCTGTCTGTATCCTTGAACACACAGAGATCTACCTAGCTCTTCTACCAAGTGCTGGGATTAAAGCCATTCTCCATGAACGCCCAGCTCTGCTATGGCTTGCTATTAGCTCTGACCCCCAAGCAACTTTATTTATTAACATACAAATAAAATCACATTTGAGTACAAATAAAATACCACCATAGGAGCTCATAGAGATTGCACAGGACTGAACAAGGCCCTCTGCATACATGTTACAGTGGCGTAACACTGTCTTTCTGTGGAACTCCCAAGAGTGGAAGGAGGAGCTGTTTCTGACTCTGTTACCTGCTTTTGGAATCCTTTCCTCCTTCTGGGTTGCCACCTTCAGCCTTAATAGCAGAGGAGGTGCCTATTCTTACTGCAACTTGATATGCCTTGGCTGACTGGTATACATGGTGTTAATATTCTGACCCGCCCCTTGAAATCCCACCCCATGGCGCCGCCCTGCCTCCTGATGTAAAAGCCTCATTCTAAGGAAAAACTCCTCCCCTTCCTCTCTCTCTTCTGCTCTCTTCCTTCCTGCCATGAGGTGCGCACACCTCTCTTTTTCTCTCTCCTTTCTGTATTTTGTGTCTCTTTATCTCCTATTATAATAAACCATTTCCACAGGGAGGCAGCACCTGGGTGTGAATGACTTTCCATGCACATCATCTGCCCAGCACGTTTCCCTGCATGCGAGGATACCCTCAGGGTCCCCAAGTAATAGATCATAACACATGGGAGGCCTGTCCTTTTCTGAAGAGAAAGAAGGAGGAGTGGATGGGAGTGGGTTAGCAGAGGTTGGGGGCAGGGACTGGGAGGAGAGGAAGGAGGAGAAACTGTGTTTGGGCTGGAAAAAATTAATTAATTTCACAAAAAAGAAAAACAAAACAAAACAGAGAAAGCTTGAAAAGTATTGAGCACCCCAAAGGGAAAAGTAGCACTTAAAAAGAAAAGAAAAAAAAAGTTGCTGTGGTCATGGTGTTTCTTCACAGCAATAAAGCCCAAACTAAGAAGTTGGTACAAGGATGGGGTATTGCTGTGATAGGCTTGACTATGCTTTTGTTTGGAGGAATGTGGACTTTGGGATTTTGGATTAGGAAGCAGTTGAACACTTTAAGTGGAGCTTAATGGGCCTTACTAGTAGGAGCATGGAAGACAGTGGTGCTGAGTGTGATTTGTACTGTGGGGGCCTGGCTTAAGACATTTCAGAGCAGAAGAATTTTAGTATGTTGCCTAGAGATTGTTCTTGTGATATTTTGGTGAAGAATACTTTTTTCCCTTGTCTGAAGAGTCTGCCCTAGGCTAAAGTGATTTGAATAAATTCTATTGACAGAGGAAATCTCAAAATAGCCCAGTACAGGCACTGCCATGTGGTTAGTAGTGTTCACTCTTACAAAGTTTTATAATGGAAGGGAACAGGCTGATCAAGGGGAAAAAAAGATGCAGAACAATTTGAGGAGAAAAGAGGCACCAGGAAGTGGAAAGGAGCCCAGTCCCGTGTTCAAGGAGAGAATGGGATAAAGGGAGCAGTGAAGGCCAAGACTCCACCCAGCTAAGCTTCCAACTTGTGAAAAAGAATAAAAGAACAGCTTAGAGCCAGGTGTGGTGGCATAGCCCTTTAATCCCAGCACTCTGGAGATAGAGGCAAGCAGACCTCTAGGTTCAAGGCCAGCCTGATCTACAGAGCAAGTTCCAAGACAGCCAAGCTTAAGTAGTGAAGGAAACCATTGAAAACAGAAAACTAGTGAAGGTGTAACTGAACAAGGGAGCCATGTTCCAGCCCCAGTAAGCAGCAGAACTTGGCAGCTTCAGCCTCATGGTTCTGGATTTAAGGACAGAAGAAAGTGACTAAGGAAAGCCACTGAAACCAGGCATGTGTCAGGGTTACCCCTGAATGGAGGCCTAGAGAAGCCATTGTATGAAGCTGTGAAGGTAAAGCCTGGATTGCCTTGGAGACCCCAAGATGTTGGAGATGCCAGAGTTGTGGGATACCTGCTGAGGAGAGCTGCTATGAGGGAGTAGAAACAGCCCAAGTGAAAGAAGTATGTTAGTCATAGATAACCAGGCTACAATCCACACCCCCAGAGAAGCTAGGTAACAAGAAGGACCCTAAGAAAGATGCATGGATTGCCCTAGGAAGGGGAAATAGATGAGATCTCCTGGGGAAACTGGGGGTGGGGGTAGAAGGGAGGGGATGAGGAATGAAAACATGTGGGAATGGGATGGGTAAGTTGGGGGAAGAAAGGAAAGGGAGAGCAATGAAAGAGATATCTTGATAGAGGGAGCCATTATGGAGTTAGGGAGAAACCTGGTGCTAGGGAAATCTCCAGGAATCCACAAGGATGACCCCAGCTAAGATTCCTAACAATAGTGGAGAGGTACCTGAACTGGCCTTCTCCTGTAATCAGATTGGTGAATACCCTGTCATCACAGAACCTCCATCCAGTAACTGATGCACACGGTGATGCAGAGAGCCACAGATCTGCAGATGCAGACATCCACAGCTAGACACAGGGGCAAGCTCCAGGAATCCAGTCCAAGAGAGGGAGGAGGGATTGTACAAACAAGGGGGGTGTGTAGCTGGAGAATTTCTCTCCAGCTCCCGCCAAGTCCCGCCAGTCCTGGAGCCCACTTATAAAATAAACACACAGACTCTTACATTATTTAAACTGCTTGGCCATTAGCTCAGGCTTATTATTGTGTAGCTCTTACTCTTATATTTAGCCCATTTTTATTAATCTATACTTAGCCACGTGGCTCGTGGCTTACTGGTACCTTACATCTTCCTTGTCCTGGTGGCGGCCCCAGACAGTCTCCCCTTTCCCTTCCTGTTCCCTCAATTCACCTCTCTGTTAGTCCTGCCTATACTTCCTGTCTTGCTATTGGCCAATCAGTGTTTAATTTATATAGAGCAATTTCCACAGCAGGGGTGGGGGGTAGGGGGCCAAGATCATGATGGGGAAACCCAGAGACAGCTGACCCAAGCTAATGGGAGCTCACAGACTCTGGACTGACAGCTGGGGAGCCTGCAAGGAACCAACTAGCCCCTCTGAATGTGGGTGACAGTTGTGTGGCTTGGTCTATTTGTGGGGCCCTGGCAATGGGACTAGGATCTATCATCCCTGGTGCATAAGCTGGCCTTTTGGAGCCCATTCTCTATGGCAGGATGCCTTGCTCAGCCTTGAAGCAGGGAGCAGGAGCTTGGTCCCCTACCTTAATTTGATGTACCAGGCTTTGCTGACGGAGGCCTTAACCATTCTGAGGAGTGGATGTGGAGGGGTGAGGTAAGAGAGGTGGGGGGAGCAAGGGGAGGGGAGAGAGGGAGAATTGTGGTTGGTATGTAAAATGAATAAAAAATTTAAAATAAAAAAATAAACTACTCCAAAATAGGAAATTAAAAAAAAAAAAAAGAAGTATGCTGTAGTCAACAAAGCTGATAGTAGTTGGAGATCTGAAGAGTGCTTTGACATCAGATATGGAGATGAAGAGTGTGGAGTTTGCACAGCTGGTTTTCAGTCTTGCTTTGGTTCAGTGTTTCCTCATATATGCTCCCTTTCCTCTCTTCTGGAATGGTAATATAGATCCTGTACCATTACATGTTGGAAGTATGTGATGTTTTTTTCTTGATTTCATATGAGATTATAGTTAAGAGATTACATGAATCTCAGAAGAGACTTTGAACTATTAAACAAATTTGAGACTGCTATAGACTATGGGGACGTTTGAAGTTGGGCTGAATTCATTTCTGCATTATGTTATGGTTACAAGCCTGTGTGGGCCAGGGAGTAGAATGTGGTCTGAATAGGAATGGCCCCCATAACTCATGGGTTTGAATGCTTGGCCCATAGCGAGGGGCACTATTAGGAGATGTGGCCTTGTTGGAGGAAGTGTGTCATTATGGTGGTAAGATTTGAGGTCTGATATGCTGTGGGATGTCTTTCTGTATGCTGTGAATATATGTTGCTACCATTGGTTAATAAAGAAGTTGCTCTGGCCTGTGGAAAGGCAGAATAGAGCCAGGCGGGGAATCCAAGCAAAGAGACAAGGAGAAGAAGGCAGAGCCAGAGGAGATCCTGAGCGCTGCTGGGGAAGCAAGATGTGATGGAACACAGGTAATGTCATGAAGCCACATGGCAAAACACAGACTAATAGAAATGGGTTAAATTACGTTGTTAGAGCTAATTAATAATGAGCCTGAGCCATAGATCAGTTTGTAATTAATATTAGCCTCTGAATAATTATTTTATAAGTGGCTGTGGGACCACAGGTGGGAAAGATTCATCTAGACCATGGAGCTGGGTAGGGCTGAGAAACTTCCATCTACACTGGTATGCTCAAGCTATGCCCAGTGTGGTACACAGTCTCTCCTTCTGCTTGGTGGACTAAGATGTAGAACTCTCTCTCAGCCTTTCTCCAGCATCATGTTTGCCTGAATATTGCCACACTTCCTGCCATGACAATAATGGACTAAACCTCTGAAACTGTAAGCCATTCCAGTTAAATATTTTCTTTTGTTAGAGTTGTCATGGTATCTATTCACAGCAAACAAAAAAAAAAAAAAAAAAAAAAAAACAAAAAAAAACAAAAACAAAACCCAAACTAAGACTAATATATTATATAGAATCACTATTCTTCTTAGATATTTGATATAATTTATAGTGAAACCATCTAGGTCAGATTCCTATTTCACTAGTATTTTAATCAGAATTCATTTTCTTAAAATAGTTATAGAACTTTTGAGGTATTTATTCATTCTTCAGTGCATGTTGGTTGTCTGGAACGTTAGAAGAGGCAGTTCACCATGAATCGGGTAAGTCCTCACTACGTGCATAACTAAAGCAAACTCCCTTGTTAGTGCTTACCTTCGCAGATAACTAGAGACTTCATCCTTCTCTAGTATAAGAGAATGTCATCGCTTGGGTAAGTTGTGAGGAAAAGAGTTTACCTTGTGGTTCCAGAGTCTGGAAATCAAGTACATGGCAATGACATCAGGCAAGGCAGGCTTGAAAGGACAAATGAACACATGAAAAACAAACCAGAAAGGACTGATTAACTGTTATCATCAACCCATCCAGAGAGATTCCATAAATGGATTGGTGCCCATTTAGGTAGGTTCTGCTAATCATCTCATCAGGCTCCACTCAACACTTCTGCACTGGAGATCAAAATTCTAACAAAATTTGTAGAAACAATGAAACCACAGCAACCTTTGCATTTATCACACAGGGTAAACCCTTAAGCCCTTCCTGTCCACTTTTTAAATTACTGATGCATCAGTGTGGGCACACGTGAGTGGAACATGCATGTGCAGGTGAAGAGAGAGTTGCTCTCGCCTTTGACATTGTGGAGACACGGTCCTTCTTGTTTCTGCTGACGGAAGTGAACTCCCAGGCAATTCTGTCTCTGCCCCCCCATTTGTTTTAGGAGTGCTGAGATTACAGATGTGAGCCACCTTATCCATCTTTCTGTGAGCTCTGGAGACAGAACTCAGGTTGTCAGGCCTGTATGGCCTGTATGTCAGGCAAGCACTTTTACCCAGTATTGCTTGACATGTAGTTTCCAGAGCAGCAGCTGTTTCACCTAAATTGACAGGATTTACCTTAGTTATATGTGATTCCTTTGCTCTGCAGTCTTTCTCCCTGGATCCACCACCTACAAGATTTTCTGCAGGGTGGTAGCTTTTATTCTTACTATCGGTATTTTGTGTTTTTCTTTTTATTTTTCCCCTTTGATAATCTTGATGTAGGTTTGTAAATTTTATTACTCTTTTCAAAGAACCAGCTTTTGGACTCAGTAGTTTTTCTGTGACCAAGGTCACTAACATATATTTTTATCTTAATTTTTTTTTCTTTTCTGGTTAATTCTCAAATAAATTTTTTAAATTAAGAAATAGTTTTTTTCTTTAAGATTTTTCATTTTAAATGGTACTGTACCATTTCATGTATTTTCATGCAAGTGCCATGCGCATGCTCCCTTCCACCTACCTTGACCCTCCTTTTCTCATTTCTGCTCCCTCCTGTTAGTCCCCTGAAGTAGTTTTACTTTTTCCATGTCATCAGGACATGTGACTTTACATATCTATAAAGTCTAGGGCCACAAATGAAAGAAACCATGAAATTACCTCCACTTGTACCCATTTTCTAGTAAGTGACCTAACTTTATTCTGTTGATGGATGAGGATTCTGTTGTGTGAATAACCTATGTTTATCCATTCCTGTTACTGAGCATGTAGTTTAGCTCCATAACTTAGCTGTTGGGACCAGGGCTACTTAAGTGAAGTGGATGTTCAAGTATGTCTGTGATGTGGTCATTTGAAGTCACTTGGATGCACATGAGTCACACAGTAGATCTATATAAGTAGATCTACTTTTTGAGAGACCCACTATTGGTGCATAGGAGTTGGTTTGGTCTACGTCCTCACTAGTACTTGTATGTTTTAAAATTATGTTACTGTGTGTGGGCATGTTAACATGAGTACAGGTGTCCAAGGAGTGCCGAGCCCCCATGAGCCACCTCTGCAGCCTCTTGTTTTCTTAATGACCACCATTCTAACAAGGATGAGATGAAACATCAAAATACCCTAACATTTTTACTGCTGGTGACTAAGAGTATTGAACATTTTAAAAAGAATAGTTATTGGTGATTTATATTTCTTCTTTTGAGAACTCTGCAGTTCCTTACACCACTTTTTGATTTTTTTTGTTTGTCTGTTTAGTAAGAATTCTTCATACACTCTGGATTTTAATCTACCAGACATACAATTGGTGAAGGTTTTCTCCCACTCTGTAGGGTGTCTCTTCACTATTTCTTTTTGCTGTGCAGGAGCTTAGTGTTTCATGAAGTATCTGTCTTGGTTATGGCTTCTATTGCTGTGAAAAAACACCAAGAACACAGCAACTCTTATAAAGGAAAAACATTTAATTGGATGGCTTACAATTTCAGAGGTGTAGTCCATTATCATCATGGTGGGAAACATGGTGGCATACAGGCAGACACGGTGTGGGAGCTGAGAGTCTTATAGCTTGATAGGCAGGAAACAGAAAGTAAACCGAACCACTGGGCATGGCTTGAGTATATATGCGATCTCAGAGCCTGCCTCCACAGTGAAACACTTCCTCCAACAAGGCCATATCAAGTCCAACTAAGCCACACCTCCTAATGGGGCCAATTACATTAAAATGACTGTGGTGATATTTTATTTGTGCTGAAATGTGGTGATATCTTATTTGTGCGCTAATAAAGCTTGCCTGGAGATCAGAGGAAAAAGTCAGCCATTATAAGTAAACACAAAAGTCAGGTAATTTTAGCATACACCTTTAATCATACCACTTGGGAGGCAGGGATCTGTCTGGATCTATGTGAGTTCAAAGCCACACTGGGAACAGAGCTAGGCGTGATGGCACACGCCTTAAATTCCAACACTAGTTAACCATGGAGGTATGTACAGACAGTCAGGAAGTGACAGAGCTAGACAGGAAGAGGAAGTGATGTAGCTGGACAGAGAGAGCAATTCAGATGGCAGAACAGCAAAGCATATAGGCGTGGGTAGGTAGACAGAAGTATCTTGCATTTGGAAGCTGTGGAGTTGGTGAGGTAAGGTTAGCTGTGGCTTTCCTTATTTCCCTGATCTCTCAGGTTTCCACCCCTATATCAGGCTCCATGCTTCTTTATTTAATAAGACCATTTAGAAATTCATCTACAAATGACCACAGTACCACTTGTCAATTATTGGCATTGTCTCCTGAATGACTGGAATCCTACTGAGAAAGTTCTTGCATATGCCTCAGCCTTGAGGTGTTCGTTCTTCCTTTGCCTTCAGTAGCTTCAGTTTAGGCTACCAGTAAGAACTTCAATCCATTCGGCACTGATTTTTTTGTACAGGGTGAGATGTAAGGATCCAGTTTCATGACTTCATGTGTGGATATCTAGTGTTCTACTGCCACTTTTTGAAGATGATATCTTTTCTTTAATGTGGGTCTTTTTGTTTTTGTTTTTTGCATCTCATATGGCTGTGTGAGCATATATTTAGGCTAATATGTCTGTTTCTGTCAATACCATGCTGTTCATGTTACTATAACTTGGCAATATAACTTAAAATTGGGTCTGGCAATCCTTCCAGTATTATTCTGTTCGCTTGGGATTTCTTTGGCTATCTAGGATCTTTTATACTTCTACAAGAATTTTAGATTAAAAAAAATTGTGCAAAGAAAGGCATTAGAATTTTGATAAGAATTGCACTGAATATGCAGATTTTTATGTTTTTAACCATAATGTTGTTTTTGGTAATATATTTGTTTTCACAGGATTAATTCTTCTAATCCATGGGCATGGGAGGTTTTTCTGTCTCCTCATGCCTTTAATTTCCTTTCCCAAGTTTCAAGTTTCATTAAATAGGTCTTTGAATTCCCTGGTTGTTTATTTCAAGGTATTTTTATCTTGCTTTGCTGCTGAAAGTATTAGATCTAGGTCTCTCTCTCTCTCTCTCTCTCTCTCTCTCTCTCTCTCTCCCCCCTTCCCTTCCCTTCCCTTCCCTTCCCTTCCCTTCCTCCCTCTCTTTCTCCTTCCCTCCCTCCGTGTGGTCTTTATGGTCTATTGTGTTTTAAATATCATCTGCCAAAAAGAACAATTTGATTTTTTTCTTTTTGTATTTGTATCCTTTTCTAGTTCCTTCTTATGTCTTATTGCACTAGCTAAAATATCAATATATTGAAAAGAGGTTAAAAGAAAAAACAGACATCTTGTTTTAGTGGAAATGCATCACATTTCCCCCTATTTGATATATTGGCTAAAGATTTGTTATATATGGCTTTTATTATGTTAACATAGACCCTCTCATCCTTCACCTCTTATAATTTTGATCATGAAGGGATGTTGGTCTTGTAGGACTTTTCTGTATCTATTGAGATAATTGTGCAATTTCTGTCCTTGAGTCCATTAATATCATGATATTTATTGACTTATATATATTGAACCCTCCTCACATCTCTAGAAAAAACCAACTTGACTATGGCAAATGCTCTTCTTGATGTGATCTTTAATTGTTTGCAAGTATTTTATAGGTATTTTTTGCACTGGTCTACAATTTTCTTTGTCATTATCTGGTTTCAGTACTAGGATAATATTGACTTCCTGAAAGGTTTGGAGGACACCTAAGATGGCTGCTTAGCTGAATCGACATAACACCAAGCCACACCCCTGAATATCTATCTCCACAGACCACAATGGCTACTGAAAGCCTGAAGATCACTTCCCTTGCAGTTAACTGAGATAAATACAAAGACCCATGGCTGCACAAGGTGCTGAGAATAAAGGGCAGCAGAACCTAGACAAGACCAGCCATAGACAAGACATTGGTATCACCCCCTTAGGCTCAGGAAAGAAACACCTCGGAAGAGACTAGAAGAACATGAGCCGCAGGATGGAGATGGAGGCTGGGAAGTACCATTTTCTAAACAGGACATTGATGTTGGAACTACAAACTCACAGAATTATCCAGTTGCTTATCCACTTGTACACCCAGCAGGCACTCGTGGTTATCTCCAAACTCAGGATAATGCAGACAGCAGTGGTCAAAGCACAGGACACCTAACAAAACAGACTGATAAATGGGGGAATAGATTTACAGGGAGGAACAGGGGAGAGTGGTTAATGTGGAAAGAAAGTACAAGTGGGCGGAGGGACCAAACTACACCATGTGCATATATGAAATTATGAAAGAACAAACTACTAATAACCCACTAAAAAAAACCTAATAAAAATCTTCCTCCCTCTTTCAATAATGCCTGACCCTCCACCTTCCAATCAAGTGGCTGGTCCTTCTGTGTGGATAAACCCCACTGTGAGTCATCTTACTAGTCCAAACATCAACACTAATCACTTACAAAACTCTAAGAACTTGGATTTAGGAAGTTGTAGGGTAGAGGGGGTTATCCTGGAAGGAGTTAGAGTAAGCAAATTCTTGATTCCTTAGCCTTAATTTCAGCCTCATCTATATTAACAAAAGACTGGAAACCAACACTGTCCAAATCAATGAAAACAGGTTAAACAAATGAAAGCAAACCCATACAATGGAGCATATTATATGATGGCTACAGAATACATTACTAGGCATACAGGCAGGTGTGTGACATGTTACAACTTTAGTACATAGGTATGTTTATCCATGCATTGAGCTGTTTCTAGAAATTTAATCAGGAAAGTCCCAAGTAATAAGGTAGTATTCACAAAAGGAAAATGAGTAGCTTCTAGACCTTCTAGATCCCCTTTTAAGGCTATCTCAGATTTTTGTGCAAGATGTATATATTACCTATTCAAGAAAAAAAAACTGTATTTTCACATCTGTCTGAGACTATTAAACATGATTTATAACTTCCATATGTTCCTGATTACAGGAAGGGCCCTGGTTACACTGAATAAAACTGAGTGTACTAAGAGACAGGATTGTTTTCAGTACTCTAAATGACCTGAGCTGCTATGATGTGTTTTAGTTTCCTGTTTTCTACCAGCTACTCCCAACTACTGTCATATGGTATGTCAAAGTATTGCATGACAGCAAAGGGGAACCGCCTCTGAGGACTGGAGGAGTCGCCTCATAGCACCTGACTACAGAGCTCACACACCTGCTAGCTCCATGTACGTGAACAAAGGACATGGCAGGAACCACTGAAGCCGAGCGGGTGGTGTGGCTTAGTTAATGCTGTACTGCTCAAGAAATTTTGGGCTTTTTTTTTTCTTCAGAATTTCTTTCACTCATATACAAATAATTGTATTACTGTTGTGTGTCTGTGTGTATATGATATGTGTACACATATGTGAACTGGTATATATGTCGAGGTCACAAGAAAACTCGGCAGATCCACCTTTAGGTGGGTTCTCAGGATCAAACTCAGACTCTCATTCTTGTGTGGCAAAGCACGTTTATCTGCTGAGTTATTTCACTCACCTCAAAGATATATTTGAGAGCCAGGTGTGGTGGCTCATGTCTGTAATATTAGTACTTGAGAGGCCGAGGCAGAATTGCCATGATTTCCAAGCCAGCATGAGCTACACAACGAGCCCAGCCCGTTAGAGAACAAGACTGTCTCAGAAACATAAAAACAACAAACAAACAAACAATATATATATATATATATATATATATATATATATATATATAATCTGAGCATCTAGTATGCATTAGGGAATAATGTCCATGTACAATAAAGACAATGGACAAACTCTCTTACAACAGAAGATAGAGCCATGGGTACCAAGGAAGAAAAGACAATTATTAACTATGACAGGGCTGTGTCAGACAGAATAATGTGTCAGCAGGCAGGGTCTGATCAGAACAGGAAAGCCATTTCTTTGAATGACACTGGGATTGAACCTAGAGCTTTATGCATGGCAGGCAAGTGTTCTACAGTTGAGTTTATACAAGTGTGGACCTATTATTACACATACACACGTATGCACGCACGCACACATGTACAGACAGACATACACACACCTTGTTTTGAAATAATTCTAAACTTATAAAAAAGCAAAAAACAAACCAAACCTGATCTATGATTACCATAATGGGATACTGTATGCCCACCATCCTGCTTTCCCTTTTGAGACTGTATTGGCTATGCTGTACACGGCTGCACAGGCAGGCCAGTTTCTTCCCACACCTCTGGGTCTCCTGGCACTCCCAGAACATGCCATGTACCATGTCCACGGAGCTGGGAAGACAATTACCCAGGTGTGGATGCGGGAGGACTGCAGGATGTAAACTGCAGGGCACCCACACTGGTTCCCAACTTCACAGCAAAGCCCATCAGTTCAGTCTCAGTTCATGCATCCACGTTGGGTTTAAAGGTGGTAAACCTCTTTTCTATCTAAAGCCTCCAACCGTCTGGCTGCTTGTAACAATCCTATCATCTCAAATCAAATCCTCTAAGATTTGACACCACAGAAGCTAGATAGAAGGTGTCACGAATAATTGCACTCCCCTAAGAAAACATGTCAAGGGGGCCCGTGTTCTGCTCATGCCCAGGGTCTATTCTCACTAGCAATGACCTTGGCATTGTGTACATTCTGTTTTCATCAGATATGGATTCCTTTATTTGAGATCCTGAAGTTTCCAAAAGCAAACCCTGGACTAACTCCCCTGTCTGGCTGTAAGCAGGTTCAAGTATGAAAGTGGACTGAGTTTTCAAAGCCACTGAAGTTCATTTCAGAGTTTAGCACAATTGCAGGTCCCATTCTGAAAACATCAGCCACGCCTAAATACAAATGTTCCTTCACCCTAATGAAAAACCATGCACTGGGGGCTGGGAAGATGGCTCAGGGCTTGCTGCTCTCAGGGTACTGGGATTCTGGCACCCACAGCCAGAGGCTCTCCTCTGCCTGTAACTCCAATTTAGGGGATAAGACTCTCTCTTCTGGCCTCCACAGGTACCCGCACACATGTGCACACACTCATTAAAATTAAAAATATATAACCTAATAAATATGTTCAAAAATCATGAAAGTAAAATAAAAAAATAAAAATGTCTGGTGAGCTTCAAAGAAACATTTATTTATTCCTACTCAGTTAAATGGGTGCTTGGTTTTAATGTCTGATGTACAGTAGGCATTTATATTATTTATACATGTCAATAAAATCAACATTTTCACATTTTCTTAAAGAAAGAACAGTGCTTTTTTTTTTTTAACAGGATGGGGGTGTCCATAGACTGTTTTTAAAGGAAAAGAACCCCCTAATTTAAAGGGTATTGTCTGACAGGAGAAAGAAAGGTAGGGTAGGGACATTTCATCCTTCTGTGATTTAGAGTGATTAAGAAAAGAAAACAGATACTATTATAACATGATACTTTAGTCCTTAGATCTGTTAGGTAAGGGATAGTTTCATACATTTGTCAACAACTGTTTTTCTTGACTTAGTAACAGCTCTTACAGGAAAATATAAATTATGAGCAACTGAATATATTAAAAAACAAACAGAAACCCTGTTAAAGGTTTTGCAGACGCAAGCACATTGGTCCGTGTCCTCTGCTCTGCTCTCTGTGTGAGACTCCCTGGGCTCTCTGTGTAAGAGGACGGACTGGACTGTCCCCTTCTCACTGTTTCAGGTTTACAGAACTGTTTTGTGTGGTTTAACTGAAATGTAGTTGAATACAACAGCAGTAACTTGTAGAATTAGTGAGACACAGTGAGAGAAAAAGTTATACACAATAGTGGGCTCTATAAACCTAAAATATGCCTTACACATTTTTGTGTTAACCTGCAGCTCTCGCTTACTGAAGGACAGCCGAGTACTGTTTAGAGAGATACTTGAGTCATGGGTGGACTGTATTACTTCATCAGTTTGCTAGCTGCAAATATATTTTGCCTTTAAAATGAAGCAGAATATTTTCATTTTCCATGAAACTACATGCAAGGGAAAAATAAAGACAAAACCACAGATACTTTTTAATTGTGTTACATTACCTGAACTCTTTCATTAAAAAGTTCAATTAACAGACTATTGCACCACTTCCTGCTTAAAAGCATGATAAAAGCAGATAAAAATATTTAAAATCAGCCAAAGGTAAACAAAAAGACCCAAACGACTTGACAAACACCAACAGACATAGTAACTGCCAATCAGTAACGACTGGTCAGGGCTCTCATTTCACAGTGAGTATGACGGTCACAGAGCAGTTCTGTAATCAGGCACTTCAGAAAACTACACACTCAATCTGAGGAACACACACACACACACACACACACACACACACACACACCATGAGTGCATGCAGCTTTATTACAAAGGATTCAAGATGGCAACTACTTACAATCCAGTGCCAACATGGATTATAACAAATCCAGTGAGTATTTTGTTTTTCAATTATTCATAGAAAATTTAATCCTGATTAAGTATCCTCGGGCAGGAATTCATGGGTAGTTGATGACTGAAACCAACATTTATGTGAAATGCTCCTGTTAATGTAATCTGTGTATACAGCTTAATTATGATTGGGGATTCAATGTAAGAGAAATGAATTATCTCAGGATTAAAATTTTAGTGCCATATCACATACTACTTTTTCCTTCTTTCTTTTTAAACACAAAAAACTGTTTGTCCCTTCACCCCAGTGCTCAGATTTAAAACCCTCTCTGTTCTTACAACCAATGTAACATATCTAAGATTGTCCACACATTGTCCAAAATCCTTTCCTAATCAAGATAAAGCCCGAAATAAGGCCAACAATATGGGAGAAACTGCAAATAACTCTACCCATGAATAAACAGAAGCTAATTCATTCAACTGTTCACATACTTTGTTTATTTCCAATTCCCTTACGTCGTAATATGAAATGCACGTTCTTTAGAGCATAAAAAGTAGTTTTAAAATCAGCATCTCCCACTAACTTCATAACTGGACTAGCTGGATATGAACAAACGTGATCCTCTGAGTGAACACTATTTAAGACTATCAGACCTGAGTTCATTATTAACGAGGCATTGGAAGTGTGAACACCTGACCCACATATCATTTAAGTCATCTCTTCACACTTATTTCTACATCAGCTTCAGTCACCTTGAAACACTTGAAACAACACTCTTTTAAAAGTTTATTGTTTGAGCACACTCCAGACATTTATGACCTTTCTGAGATTTGGCACTGCTGAAATGCAGTTATATAAATAACATGCTTTGCTCTCACAGTTCAGTTTTTCACAGCAAAGGCATGAAAAGAAGTCACTGCATCTGGATCCTTATTGCACTTATTCAATTCACTTGTTCTTTCGACAAAAATCAAATATCAGAAATGAGAGCGACTTTTGTGTCCAGATGAAATGGTCAGTGGTAGTGTCACTGAGGAAAGTGAAGAAACTTCCCAGTATAGACTGTGGGACAGGAAGAGTCTGTACAGAATAACCATGGACACAGCCTGGCAAAGGATTACACCTATTGTAATAACCTGGAAAAGAGAAAAAAGAAAGGGAATGTTTCATCACGTGCAAAAACAGAAAAGTTACATTTCATTTACCATGCATCCACTCTGCGCTCTACACAGTCCTTCACCTTTACCACGGGTGCATTTCAGGAAACACATTCCACAGAGAGTAGACATATCTTCAGGACTGTGACTGTTCAAAGGTAAAATCCTTTTGACACTTAGTTTACAGATGCTACAGTCGGACAGAAAAGTACCTGGTTTCCCAAGGGAATGCATGTTACAGACATGGGTTTTGGTAACAAGAAAAATCAGGAATGGAGCTAATTTAATCTAGCTAATAGCAGTAAAACATACTTCTGCCTCAAGTCACAGGTCTTTTTGTAGGCCATGTTCCTACTTTCCACCTGTAAACACTAATGGCGAGCTTTGCTGTGAAATGCTGGAGCCATCTGCTGATGAAGGAAGGCAGGTATCACCACATCTAGAGTCAGCCTGCTCTAGTCCTGCAATGTGACTGTTATGTCCATCTCGGCTAATACCTTACACAGGGAACAATTCCAATCAGTTCTGTTTTTAAGAGAGATGCACTACATGTCCTCTAGTTTAATTCATAAAACATGACTCCAAAATAGGCTAAGGCCTACAGAAGCTATAGGCTGGAATATAGGCTTGTAATCCCAACATTTGGAAGGCAGAAACAGGAGGATCAATTCCAGTTTGAGGCCCAGAGCTATATATTCTGATCCTGTTTCAAAAACAAACAGACCAACAAAAAAAGCTATTCCTATCATTCTGCTTATAAACTAATTTTTAATTTTTTTAATGTTTATGAACTTCTAATTTATATACTCACCAGTTTTAACATTTTCTTTTGAGTTTTTAAAGAACTTAAGAAACTTCTGAATGGCTAAGTAGGTATCTCCTACTTTAACATGTTCTGAATAAAGACTTAAAAACATTTTCGTCATGAATATCACTTACCTTATCTCTTTGGTAGTCATTAAAAATCACAGCAATGCAGGCGAGCACTGGCTGGCATAAGAACCACAAGATACAGCCCTGAAAGAAACCGACAAGCCAGTAAGAGCTGCTGTCTTTACTTGAGATGCGCCAGACTGAGAACAGAAACAAAAGCATGGCTGGTCGGGGCAGCGTACACTGTGGTCCTCTCAGCATTAGGAAGTCTTACAGCGGGAACACCGCGGCTTGAGGGCAGCCTGGGCTATAGAGTGAGATCCTGAATCAAAAACCAAACAACAATTATTAATATACTTATGGCCTCGGGTGGAGAGATGGCTCAGCAAATGTTCTTAACTGAGCATTTGCTGTTCTTGCAGAGGACCCAGGGTTAGTCCCCAGCACCCACGTGGCAGCTCACAACTGTCTATAACTCTAGCTCCAGGGCACCTGACAAAACACACACACTCATTAAATAAAAATAAGACCTTAACACTCTCTCTCTTGTAGGTCCTGACTGGCCTTAATTACACTTCAGCATAAACTTGAAATAAAATGTAGAAATAAATTTAGTTTTGCTGTGATATTAATACTTCTTTTCTCTCAATAAATTGCCAATTTTTAGAGTATTTATAACACTACATTGATAAATCTGTCCCATACATATACTTTATAGACTATCAATGCTGTGATATAGGCAGCAGTCAGTAACTGAGAAAAGCAAGGTACAAATGTATACTATTTCTGCAAAAGGAAATAAAACCATGAAGTCATAGTCACATGTCCATACTCAAGTGAACTAGTAAAAACACCCAAGATGATCACAGCAGTTACTGTGAATGGCAGAGTGGACTGCAGGGGAGAGGCAAGAGGCTGAGGAGGAACAGGAAATTTCACAGTTATGCTTTTCAAATACTTTTCTCTATTTTCCCACAAACTGTCCCAATGTATCTCCTTCTCAAAATTCAATTTGAAACAAGTTAAAAATGCTTGGGGCACTTTGAACAGTTTTCAGTGCGTTACTCCTCATAGAAAGAGAGGGAATGCAGAGGAATGCATGTATTTAAAACTCTCCAGCAGAGAGACATGGGGGCCAGTGACGAGGAAGAGGTGGGGACTATGATGAGCGCTCAGAATTCCTCTGCTGCTCTACAGCGCTCTGATTAGACGGGCACAGGAAGGACCCACTCTGCTCACATGGACACGGGGTGGAGCAGCAGCCCACGCAGTACACCCACCAGCCTCTGGGCTGCAACCTCCTACACCGAGGACAGCCCCTCGTGGCTTGTTACACAACACTGGGACTCCAAGAGTAACAGTTCAGACAGTTAACAGCTCCTAACAAACAATTTTTTTTTAAATTCCCACAGAAGAGAAGAAAAATCACTACTGGTAAGGAAAACCCAAGATGTAGCCCAAGGGCCTTTCAAAGACTATATGGAAAATACTGTTCCATGGTTTCTGTACGATGGGTTCAAAGCCACATCATGCATGGCGTGAACAGTGCCCTGGCACACAGAGAGCAGTCCAGGTTAACTGCTCGCTAGCTTCCCAGAAAGGAGAGTGCAGCGGACCATGGGAAGCCACTTCCTGCCCCACGCATACTTTGGCGAATGTGATGTAGAACTCTCTCTTGAGCGTGCTCCTCTCCATTGTGATGATCTGGTAGAGTCCACAGCCCAGCGACAGGGCCAGGCAGATTCTTAATATGATCAGCAGGAGCCCTGCTAAGCTGTGGTGAGAATGTGAACTATGGTGACTAGTGTCTTCAAACTGCTCCCAAAGCAGCAAAATGCTCTGTAAATAACAACAATTAGGGAAAAATAAATACCTGTTTACAATAAAACATGTTCTCAACTCTTTTGTAAGCATCCTTTACATGTTAGAAAAACATTCCTGAGGGATGCAAAGATTATCTGACTGTAAAGGCTGTCAGTTAGCAGTGTAGTTCTTTTCCTGCTCTCCGAATCCTAAGCGGGATTCCTATCGAGTGACACACAAATCATCATCTCTGAGACAAACACAGGCGGAAAAGGTGAAGAACGGGAACTTCCTCTAAACCCCCCTCCTTCCCTCCCAATTCTCCTCACTACCACAAGGTTAACCTGCTTGTTTTTTGAATCTTGCTATGTATCCCTGGCTAGCCCCAAACTCACGATGACCAAGCTGGCCTCAAACTTTGAGTAATCTCACATCTCTGCCTCCTGAGATCTGGCAATATGGCATGCGTCACCATGCCCAATTTAAGACCACTTTCAAATAGCTCAGAATCTTTTCTAGTAGAATGTGCCAAGTCCAAATTGTCAAATGTCACTCTTTCTGGCAACTTCCCTACATAAAGGAAGACATTTTGTTTATTGACTTAGATTTTATTTTACCATTATTGTATGTGAAGGTGCATGCCTGTACCACACCATGTGGTAGAGGTCAGAGGACAACTTTATGAGTTCTTCCATCGTTACATGGGTACTGGGGACTGAGCGAAGGTGGTTAGGTATCAGCCTGAAAGCACATCTGGTACATCTGGTATGAGCTCCTGGGCACTGTCACACACCCTTACTTTTCTGCTGACCTTCCCTCTCATCTAGTTATCGTGACAGTAAAAAAACAGAGCTCTCTGCTGTTCCGTTTATTGCTATCCACGTTCCCTCTGTACCTACTGAGCACCAAGGACTCATTATTGTAATCTTTTTACCATCAAATATGCTTTTGGGCTCCCTATGTAAGCCCAGCTTTCAAAATTGAATTGTTAGTCACTTCCAAACACCTTGGTAAATAAAATTCAGTATTAATCCAATCCTTGGGCAGGGCACGGTGGCTCATGCATGAAATCCCAGCACTAGGGAGGTGCAGGCGATCTCTGTGACTTTTGGGCCAGCCTGGTCGACATAAAGAGACCCAGCTCCAAACAACAAAAATCCACTTCACTGGCCTTAACGGGTTGCCAGCAGCCTCCTCCTTCCTCACCTGCTCTGTCTACTCCACAATTTCCTCCTGCCTCACCTGCTCTGTCTACTCCAGAGTCTCCTCCTTCCTCACCTGCTCTGTCTACTCCAGAGTCTCCTCCCTCCTCACCTGCTCTGTCTACTCCAGAGTCTCCTCCTTCCTCACCTGCTCTGTCTACTCCAGAGTCTCCTCCCTCCTCACCTGCTCTGTCTACTCCAGTTCTCACCACTACAGCACTTTCAGTAGACAGCTGCTTTTGTGACTCACACAAAGGATATTTCCTTTGGGACATAAAACTCGCCATTGCTGGGGTTAGGAAAATAGCTCAGTCTCAGGCTAGCGTCTTACAGGTGTGAGGACCTGTGCTCATACAGAAAGAACTGCATGTGTATAGTTTATTGTGTTTGTTTACAAACATCAAGTTACCTAGAGTGACTGGTGAGCACGGACTTTAAGAATGTAACCATACTTAAAGTCTAACACACACAGAGTGGATGCTACAGTTTCTTTTTACTCTTTGAAGGTTTTATACATGTGTATAGTGAAACCGAGTCTTCTCCCCTCCTCTCTCCCCTCCCTCCCGAGACCCTTCTTCCGACAAGCCCCCTATTTGTATGTCTTTCTGTTGGAGACGGTAACCAAGACTTCGGGCTGCTTGCATGGGTGAGAGGCTGTTTCCTGAGGCGTGCACAACTTGTCACTGGCACTGAATCAAGTGACAACCCTCCTCCAGCAACCATTAACCAACACCAATAAGGACCCAGTCTGTCCTAGAAGTCACAGTAAAAAAAGAAAAGCTGGGTGTGGAAACATGTGCCTGTGATCCTACAAGCACAAAAAAGCACACACACACACACACACACACACACACACACACACACACACACACTCTCTCGTATACCCTCCCACAAGCTCATTCATATACGTCCCACATTTCCCCCACAAACATGCATACACAAGTATGCACAGCATGCACAGCGCACACACACTGTTGATCACTAAAAGCACTATTCTTTCCTTACACTAAATTATACCTATCTGGTGTCTTAAACTATACTTCTAAACTTGACTTTTACAACAAAGAAGTATGATTATAGAACTATCATTTCCTATAAATTGGTTTTCCATATCTAAGTCTGTATTTCCATACACATGTGCTAATATGTGGTCAGTATAGTAATAGCACATGTATGCATTTATGTACTGATAGACTGCTGGTATCATTAGCATTGTTTGGCTGTTGCTGAAGATAACAGTTATGTCTCATACAGGCTTCAGTTCTAGTGCAGTGTCAAACTTAATTATCAGTTGGTTTTTTGTCTGCAACAATCAATTAAAATTACAATGGAATGATGATTTAAAAAAACCTGCATTTTAGGCCAGGCGGTGGTGGCGCACACCTTTAATCCCAGCACTTGGAAGGCAGAGCCAGGCGGATCTCTGTGAGTTCCAGGCCAGCCTGGTCTACAGAGCGAGATCCAGGACAGGCACCAAAACTATGCAGAGAAACCTTGTCTCGAAAAACCAAAAAAAAAAAAAAAAAAAAAAAAAACAAAACAAAACAAAAAAAAAAAAACAACAACAACAACAACAAAAAACAAACTGGATTTTTAAGAGAGCTATAATTTTAGAATATACATG
Organism: Peromyscus maniculatus bairdii; assembly: GCF_049852395.1. Lineage (NCBI taxonomy): Eukaryota > Metazoa > Chordata > Mammalia > Rodentia > Cricetidae > Peromyscus > Peromyscus maniculatus. The sequence goes on along the minus strand of NC_134860.1, from coordinate 115,462,933 downwards.
ATTTTTTAAAAGATTCATTTAATTTGTGTGTATAGGTTTTTTGCCTGCAGAGGTCAGAAACGGGTATCTGATCCTCTGGAACTGGAGTTACAGAGGACTGTGAGCCACCATGTGGGTGCTGGGAATTGAACCTGGATCCTCTGGAAGAACAGCCAGTGCTCTTAACTACTGAGCCATCTCTGCAGCACCAAAAAATGCTAAAAGTTTTCTTTTAATATTTAAGAAAACAGAAAAAGTAGGAAATGACATTTTTAGTAAGTCAAATCTACACATACTAGCACTCAGGAGATCTGTGAGGTCATGTTATCTGCATTTCTTAGACTCCCGGGGCCCGTTGTGCAGTGAGACACATTCGGATGCATTTCTGCAGGGTCAGCGCTCACCTGGGTTATGACAATGAACACCGCAATGCCTGTGGACGCAGGGGTCGAGTCCCACTGCAGAGGTCGGCTTTGAGACTTCTTCATGCGGACTATTGTCCACCCCATGCATAGGCTCAAAAGCAGGTACAACATCTGAATTTGGGAGGCAATGTCAAAAACTAAAGGGAAATGAAAATCAAAGTCAATAAAACTTCACAATTCACAGAATTGGGCACATTTTATATTGAGATGAGAATGCCCCTTTTCAAATCACAAAAACTAAGAAAATTCAGTAAGAGATATTAATGTGTAATAGTTCTAACACATTCAATATTTGGCATAAAATTTGTAATTGATTATAGAAACATGGAAATATTACCATTTAGAAATATATATACATGGCTGTATTATATTATATCTTATATATTCGTCCAACCTTAAAGCTATTTTTTCAATTCTTCTCTTTAAAGCTTTTATTGCCATATACAATTCTGACAAAAGAAATAAATTTTAAATATAATTTCTGCAATGTGGAAAATATTAGGACCCTTTCTAGGATGCTAATGATGTTTGATGGATGAACTGTAATATGGGAATATTTTTTAAAACTGTTAAGAAATGGTATGAGATGAGAGCTCCATGAACTAGTGCCATGCGCCACCAGGTGGCCAGCACTTGCACTGCAGGAGAACAAACACCACCACTTTAAAAGGAATTCAACACATCACCTGTATGCAGATGCACACGACATAGAAACAAATGAATACACAAAAATGTATAAATGCTTCAGGTTCCGTGCATACTTATCTTATAAATTAATAGGTGCTTGCCTACAATAAAAGCTATTACTTTTTATCATCATGACACCAACGGCTTGTGATCACCAAGTAATGCACTGCCCCTACACAGCTAATGCTTTCAGCTGTCACCGCTTTGGGTAAGACTTCCTGTAGCACAGAAGCAGCTGGGGTGTAATGCAAGTTTATCAACCATACACGTCAGCTGTATTCTGACAGACTTCTCCTGCTCTGTTATCTACACTGACACCGGCTGTTCCACACGCACTGTACTGGCACACACACACTGTCTTCTGGACCTGGCACTCATTGCCTTGCCTTCCTGGTTCCCGATAGGAGACCTGCACAGATTAGGCCCGCTCACTTCCCATCATGGAAGGTGAGGAGAGGCCCACAATGCCCTACTCCGTCCTGATGAAGCAGACAGTTAACAGTTGCTAGGAGAGGGCACGTTTCCTCAGCTTGCAAGCCGCCCATGCTACCATAGGTTACCCTAACCAAATTCACTGGTTCACCAGGCCAGACTTGGGGGCAACCGTTGTGGTCTGCTCTTGGTGTGCTTTCTGGAGACGTTTCTCCCCAGGAAAGGTTCACGTATGTATGCTTATGTATGTATGGCAGTGAATGCTGACAATAAGCTGTGACTATACTTGAATGACACAGCCTGTCAGATCAAGCACATTTTTCTTTCATCACAAATGTTTAAATGTGATGTGAATTAATTTCGTTAAACATTTCACAAATATAGTCAGCTAGCCAGATAAAGATGTTGCTGGAGGGATGCCTACATAAGCTCCTAAGTAGCAAAAACAAACACCTGGGGAAATCCCCTTCATTTTCCAGCTCATTTCTTTATACACAAGTTTACAAAAACCCATCAAATACCATAGCTGGACAGGAAAACCTATGCTCATTGTTGCTGAAAATAATTACCTGTTATTTTATATATAAATAGATACATTTATAAAGCATTTATAAATACATATTTGTAAAAATGTAAATGCATATAAATATTATTTAGTATAGATGAAATACTCAGATCACATAAGAACTCTGCTTTCTTGAATTCACTCACTTAACCAGCCAACTCTTGTTGGAAGAGTCACCACCACTCAGAACATCAGTTCATTGCAGCTAACACAACTAGTGCACAGAGCACAGCGAGACACATGACACGTGGTGTGTACTTCATCCCAGGACTTGGGGACAGCGCCAGGGTTGAGAGCGGAGGGCAGCCTAGGCTACGTAGTAAGCTCAACGACAGTCGCAAAGTGAACCTCCCTCTCAAATACCAAGGGACATAGCTCTTGCTTCACAGTCTTAGAGTCCCCAGAACTGCAGAGGAAAAGAAAAGTCGGGTACCCAACGATTCACATACAGCAGCCCTGGACAAACAGTCCACTGTGACCCTGACTTCAGAAAGAGGCTTCTGCTAAGGTCTGTGCTGTGTGCTTTCCGCTTCAGATGTCAATTTCCTCAACTGCTGGTTATCTCTACAGTTTTGTCCTGCCTTAGCACTGTGACTCCATTAAATCTCCAAGTACGCTCAAAAGAAAACAAGGGAGAAGCCAAGGACTAGTAGACAGTGTTCAGAAAGGACAAGCACCTTGTGTTCGTGTCCAAGGTGAATTGTACCCAGGATTTCACAAGGTAACAGAAAGTTCCTCAAGTTTCTGAATCAAAACAGGTGATGAGAGCAGATGAGTGAGTCCTGAGAAGGCAAATGGCAACTATCCAAAGACACCTTGACTAAAAGAGAAATACAGGTAGAAAACGAAAAGTCAGCTCCAGCACGGTTCCGTAGTCAACATTTGTTGCTTACCAAAGCATTAATTTCTGAGTATAAAGAATGGTGTATGACTTGATTGCTCAGAAGTTCTCTTTAAAAGTCATGATTCACTGGGCGGTGGTGGCGCACGCCTTTAATCCCAGCACTCGGGAGGCAGAGGCAGGTGGATCTCTGTGAGTTCAAGGCCAGCCTGGTCTACAGAGTGAGTTCCAGGACAGCCAGAGCTGTTACACAGAGAAAAACCACAAAAAGTCACAATTCCAAGACCTTTAAATTTTTTAATTACTAAGAGTTTCTCTTATAAATAAAAGAACAAAGATGTGAGGTCAGCTCAATTATAGGCGTGAACGTGGTCTTGGATCAGAAACAGAGAAAGAGTATAGGAGAAAACAGAGTTACAATAGGAGAGCCCCTTCACCCCTGGGACGGGAACCTGGGTCTGCATCTGGGCTCTGCAGCTCACTAGGTGAATGTGCCTGGTGCACCTGAGCACAGATCCTGCAAATGGGGGTCAGCAAAGCATGTCTACTTTTTATTGAGGACAAACTGAAGGAGCACATGTGAATAACAAAGAGTGAAGAACTAAGCTAGACACATCACTTACAGTAAGATCAAACAAGATCTGAGAACTAACCCAGTCCTGTTCTAGTTAATCTGAGTTCTTACTAACCGTGACTAGAAAAAACTACACCACAGCAAAATAATTATTTCACCACTATCACCACCATCATCATCACCATTACTACCATCACCACCACCACCACCACCACCACCACCACCACCACCACCACCACCACCACCACCATCATCACCACCATCATCATCATTTTACAGAGCTGGAGATCAAACCCAGGGCCTCATTCAATGCTAGGAAAGTACTCTACTACTGAGTTACCCCATTAGCTGAAAATGAAGTTCTTTGGCTCTCTCTCTCTCTTTCTCTCTCTCTCTCTCTCTTTCTCTCTCTCTCTCTGTCTCTCTCTCTCTCTCTCTCTCTCTGTCTCTGTCTCTCTCTCTCTCTCTCTCTCTCTGTCTGTCTCTCTCTCTCTCTCTCTCTCTCTCTCTCGAAGACGGCAAATTTATCTTTGAAAAATTACTCAGAAAGATTCTCACCTTCTGCCAAACTTCCCATAAGAGGTACCCCGATTCCATCTTTGGAGTATCTGAGGGATTGAAGAGGAGAGCATTAATATAAATTACCAATGGAGGGGGGAAACTCTCCTAATCAGAGCAAGGCTAACTCTGTGGATTAACTAGGATACATTAGCTGGGACGACAAACAGTGGTTGAGTTACCTGGAGAAGTGAATGTAATTGGCTAGGGCTGAGGCGGCCTGGAGCAGCAGTGCTGTGGTCAGGACCTTCAGGACCGTGTGCATGGGCCCTCCCTTCCTGATGGCCTGCCACAGCGACTGCGCACAGACGCACGCAGTCACGAAGTATGCCAGGACGAGGAGGAAAAAGAACTCGTGTAACCCTGTGGAGAGAAGAACGGGATGCTTCAGTACGACGGGACAGTGTTGTCAAGTTACCCTAGAGCTCATCTTTTCAACTGGAGTCATAGCATTCAGTCTTGTAAGGAAGAAAGACGGAAATTACTAACCTCTTCCCCCGGGACCAAGTTTTAACTCTAAGAAGGCAACTTAAAAAAAGCAGCTAAAGTCAACCTGTGGAACAGTCACTCAAGGATGCGGCGACTCACTGTAACCAGAGTTCGGTTCTGTCTGAAAACAGCCAGCAGCGACTTCAGTGCTCAGTTAGAGACACTTTAGAAGCTCCAAGTGCATGTCTTTTCTGAGAACTGTAGAATATTTATTGTTACCAGTAGCTTAATAGACCTTGACTGCGTCTCCAAGTGTGGTCCCTGATCCAGCAACATCACCACAGGACTTGTGATGGAAATTCTTGGGTCCCAATTCTAATCCACCAAACCAGAAACTGGAGGGTGAAGCAAGCAGTCTGTTTGGAAAGCCCTATGGTGATTCTGATAATAACACATGTGAATCAGTTTGGGGAGTTTCTATTACCTTGAATTTTCATTTGGGCAAAGCTTTAAGACATCTATGTCCAGAGCCCTCTTGTGTGGTACTTTCTGTAGCTACTGCCAAAGAGGAAACCCTCTGGAAGTCAGTGACTCCATGCCAACATGAAGTAGAACTACGATAACAAATGACCACCATTGCAAGTGGCCAAGAACAAAGAGGAGTCATCCTGTCTCTTCAGAATCAAATGACAAACTGCAGAAAGTCGGATGTCAGCGTTGAAGGTGGAAAGAGCTAATGCTGGACTCTGCCAGAGTCAAGCAGGCAGTGATGATGCAGAGTTCTGAGTGAGCAGAACCGTGAGCAAACAGGACTAGTGAAGTTCAGAACCAACACCAAAAATGGGGCTGCTCATGACGTCACTTCCGCCTGTCTCCTGTAGTGTTCCTGTGACCTCACAATAACCAGCATCTTTGTACTTAAAATTATTTAGAGTTTTATTTGAGAAATTTCAGGAAAAAAATTCTAATAAATTTCAAGTTAGAAGACTGGGAATTTCATGGTTTTGAATTTACAGGATTCAGTTTTCTTTTCAATCCAAGAGGGACTGGTCCCAGGAATCCCTCAGACATCAAACAAAACCCATGGATGCTCAAGTCCCTTAAATAAAATGCATGGGATTTATGTATAAAAGCCAATGCATATCCTGCTATACACTTTAAATCACCTGTAGATTATCTTCAAAACCTAAGCCAATATAAGTGCTATATAAACAGGTATTATACTGTATTGTTTAGGGAATACTGAAAAGAACAAAGCTGGCATGTTTTCAGTATAGACCAATTTCCACATGATACTGTCCATCTGTGGCTGGCTGCACACATGGACATGGAATCTGCTGATATGGGGAGTCAGCTGTACTGAGTTAAACCCACAGTGGTCCCTAAGAGCAGGGCGTTTACATTCTACCCAACACCAGTGTGCAATACTGGCCGCACACAGAGAGCTCTCTACTGAGTCTGTGGATGGACTTGGATTTGCTCCCCTTCCAATGACAAGTCTGAGATTGCTCTAGCTTCCCATTTGGGTTAAATGCCAATTAATGAAGAAAAAATAAGGTACTTTTATTATTAAAAAAAATCATTTTGGAAAAGCAAACCACAAGACACAGATCTCAGTAAAAACTGCAAACAAACAGCTCAACTCCATCATTTTGGGGCCATCAGCAAGAGAACCAACAGGAGCAAGAAGGTCTCCTACCACTGGGTGTCTCTCCTGCTCTGCCACACATTTCCATGCAGAAAAGAAGCAGGTTAGCTGGCAGGAAGAACCATCAATTGTGAGGAGGGGGAACAGTTTGTAAGCTCCTTTTATAGGGCGAGACTGCACTTTAGAATGATGGCACCGTAATCCTTAGATTATAGTACTGGAACAAGGCAGAAAACACAGATGCTGCCAATATATTCAAAGCTGTGAGCCAATAAAATTCCTTACGCTAGCCCATGTTTTGATCTTAGTTTTTAATTTTTCCTTCTTTGTATTAAAGAATTATACAAAGCACACAAAGCATCTATTGAAAGTTTTTTTCTTTGTAATATTTCGTAAAGCACCCACACCAGGATCAGGTGTCAGGGTTTGTTATGAAACAGATCCACATGACAAGAAAATCATGACTCTTTACTGAGAAGCCAAAATAACTTAAGGCCAAAGGGACTTTATTCGGTGGTAAATATATTTCTCTGAAGAAGCTAAGATTATAGAGAACAAAGAAAAACATTTGATTGGGTGAATATATTAACCATACTAAGACACTGACTCAAATCTTGTTAACTAAATCTGTGATAAGTGAGTCTTACCTTGATCCTGTCCATAACATACTTTAAAGATAAAAATGCTGGCTCTCCACCCTGGGCTTTATTATTATTTTTCATTTTAAGCAGATCAGCTCTAAGACATATCTCTGTTTTCTCTTTAGCTACCAAGTTTACTTTTGCTTTGCCTCTAGCAGTCACAAGTCACAAGAAAGCCATTTGTGTTGTTCACATTGGAATTAAAATCTAATTTTAAAACAGGTGGGTAACTAAGTCTTAAAAGTCAATGCACACTAAAGGAAACTCTTAGAGGAGCACACAGCAGATGGTGAACACTTAGGGAAATGTGTCGACTGTGAAGCGAATCTTAAAGAAGCCTTGATGAGACCGAGTAGGGAGGACGCTTAGACGGCAGCTCCAGAAGCCTTAGCTTCATCTCGAGAGCAAAAAAGTAAAGAGAAGGGAACAGGGGCCACGTTCCTGTCCAGCCTGCCTCCGGCCTCAGAGCCCAGCTCTTCCCTTCCTCAAGTGTCTCAACACCAATCAAGATTCCAAAAACATCCCATGATTTCCAACACTGAAACTTGATGGGGCTGACACAGCAAAGATGTGTGATCCTGGTCAGGCCCACAACATCTCTGTCTCTGTCTGTCTCCCCCCTCACCATTCCCTTTTATTTTTTAATTTTTAGTTTTTAGGTTTTTGAGACAGGGTTTCACTGTGTAGCCCTGGCTGTCCTGGAACTCACTCTGTAGACCAGGCTGGCCTTGAACTCAGTGATCCGCCTGCTTTTGCCTCCGGAGTGCTGGGAGTAAAAGCATGTGCCACTATCATCTGACTCTTTTCTTAAGATACTGAGTATCTTCACTATCTACATGGCATGACTATCTACATTGCATGCGTTGAGCCCCACAGCTGCAACATTTTACTAGAGCTAAGTGGGTGGTCCACTCATGGTTAGACCATGGAGGGGAAGAGGAAACAGAAAAGCACAAATGTATCTGCTGAAATCTAGACAATATAGCAAAGCCTATAATATTTCAATAAAAACAAGCTGTTTGGGCTGGAGAAATGGCTCAGTGGTTAAGAGCACTGACTGCTCTTCCAAAGGACCCAGGTTCAATTCCCAGCACCCACATGGCAGTTCATAGCTGTGTGTAACTCCAGTTCTAGGGGATCTGGCACAGACATACCTGCAGGCAAAACCCCAGTGTACATAAAAAATTAAATAAATAAATCTTAAAAAAAAAAAACAAAAAAACAGCTGTTTGCTTTAGGCAACATGCTTTCAAGAGTCTAGGTTCTTCGAACAAAAGCAGAAAATACAGTTGTTAATTTTAATCTTTTAATTTTTTACGTATTTTGAGAATTTCATGAGTTAATGTATTGACAATATTTCCACCTCCTTCCCCCTCTAGCTCCTCCCACTTGCTCCCCTCTTTTAAAGACACTATTCATTTTTTCTACCTGAAAAGTCTTATATTCCTACTTAGCAGTTTGTTAAGAGCCATCAAATTTGCCTTGGTTAGTTTTGTAAAATAAGATTTAACTACAAATCAGGGATTAACCAAAGTCTAGATTTAGAATGCATTAACTGGACCAAAGGAAAGGAAACAGTTGTGCATTTAAAGAGAATAGCATGCAACATTAATGGTATGTTGGCTGTAGTACGTATGACAAAGAGGTTTCTAAAAGAACTGGAGACTATCCCCTGGAAACCAATTCTATAGCAAGGCTACACAATAGGAAGGGCCCTCTTAACCTGTACCCTAAAACCAACAACTCTCCCACAGGGTGTGGAATACAGCTTTCCACAACAGTGGTTCTGCACATTAGGAACAACTCCAGCTCTGATTCAACGCCTGGCTTACAACCCAAAACAAGTCTGAGTCTTGGGAGAAGTGAATTTATTTTTCATTTTACTTTTTGAGTTTTTCGAGACAGGGTCTTACTATATAGCTCTGGCTGTCCTGGAACTCACTATGTAGACCAGGCCTGCCATGAACTCACAGAGTCTGTCTGCCTTTGCCTCTCAATATTTTATTTTTTGAAAAATAAAAATAACAATAAAAAAGCTTCTCTAGATGTATACACCTTCTCTATATGTATAGTGATGGGTTAAGAATCACCAACTTAAACTGCAATATAGACCTACTCACAAGGGCTTTAATGCATTTTAATCGATAAAGTAATGTAACTTTCAGGAAGTAAGCCAGCCATAGACTGGTTCCCAATAACCCAAGGCACTTCTGGGCTCTTTCGACCGTGAAATAATCAGTCCCTGTAGGGTGGCTCTGCAATAATCTCATGACCAATCACATACTGTCAGGGCGTGACCTGTGGAACTTCCCCATTTTAGAATATGCTTTTGGATACCACATCAGTAACAAAAGCCAGAAGAAGTAGGCCAGAAAGCTGAGGACTGACAGCCGGATTGGAGTTATTTGTGAGAATTCTAAAGAAAAGCTGGCAGAAGTCCTGGATGCTAGGAAACCATTAGAGGTGTGGGCAAGTTCAGGGAAAGTCAGGACAAGATGACTCGGATTTGGAGGCCCCAGCGCAGCAAATGGAATTGCTTTACGCTGTGGGGTTGAAGATGCCAAACCGGGGAGGCGGGGAAAGAACAGAAACAGGAGCCAGCACAAGGAAAACAGCGCTCCTTGAGGTTCTGAGAGCTGCAGGCCGAGCACCTGCAGGCAGCAGGCGGGAGGGCCCGTGGCCTGGCAGGGCATTACTGTCTCGCACGCCCTGAGCAGTCCTAAAGTAAGTGTCCCAGGAGATACTGGAGCTTGGGAAGTGAACGAGGGCCGTTAGCAGAAAGCCATGGCCAGTGCGCTCCCCTGGCCTGGGTCTCACCGATGTCATCTTACAGTACTGGGAACAGCCACCATGGCTTGCAAGGATAAGCATGGCAGACTGACTTCCAGAAACGGTCTACAGGCCATGGTGTCATTAGCCAACACAGCCTAAGTTAGTTTGTGCTCACAAACATCTTGAGTGGCTGTTATTTCCTTGACAGAGTAATGTTTTAAAACTACTCGAAGACACTTAGAGCCCCCCCCTGTCATTCTAAACGTTTTCAAAATCAAAGGACACTTTAAGACTCACCCTGTGGCCAGGCGGTGGTGGTGGCACGTGCCTTTGATCCCAGCACTCGGGAGGCAGAGCCAGGCGGATCTCTGTGAGTTCGAGGCCAGCCTGGGCTACCAAGTTAGCTCCAGGAAAGGCGCAAAGCTACACAGAGAAACCCTGTCTCGAAAAACCAAAAAAAGACTCACCCTGTCACATTCCATTTGTGACCTGCTATTACACATGCTTTGATTGGTTTCTCTAGCGATATTCATACGCTGAACTTAATCAATCAAGTCTAATGTGGCCTTACTCCTGCTCAGCTCAACTGCTCTATTGTCAACAAGACCCAATGGCATCTTCTTTATTGACTTCTTCAAATGGCCAGTGACCCATGAAGAAGTGAACCCTAAGCCCCTTTCCTTGACAGGGGGCCTACATAGATGCTTACCCCAGCATGCTAACTGACAAATCTGTCACACTTCGAGGACATTCACCATGCTCTCACCAATCACTCCTACGTGGCTACAATCTCACTTCAGTAGGGCAAGGCACAGTGACCTGAAATTTTAATGAAGACTTGTGGGAATAAATTTGATTCCAGAAAACACCACAGACTTGATCATTACTACCTAAGAACCCAGAAAAGCAAGGTCTAATTCTGCTCAAAACTAAGGGAAGGGTAGTTGAGTTTATACCTCAAAGTAGATTGTTTAGTTCATTAACATTTTTGTTTATAAAAACAATGCTGCTAGGTGGTCATGTCGCATGCCCATAATCCCAGCACTCGGGAGGCAGAGGCAAGCGGATCTCAGTGAGTTCGAGGCCAGCCTGGTCTACAGAGTGAGTTCCAGGACAGCCAGAGCTGTTACACAGAGAAACCCTATCTCCAAAAAAAAAAAAAAAAAAAAAAGCCAAAACGTATAAAGAAAACCAAAAATTATATGATTCTATTAACTGTATATACAACTACCTATTAATATTTTATAATTTGTTTTATTTTCTGTCTTTAATATACTCAAAGTCAAGCTATATAAAATTTAGCATTCTGCTTTTTAAACTTCAGCTGCTTTCCGTTTTTAATATTCTAAGAAGGTAAAATGAAGATACCTGTGTACAGATCTCTTTTGTATTAGGATATATTTAAACATATATATCTCACCAGATTCTCTAGCACTGAAGTGGTCAAATGGGTTTCCCTCAGCATCCGGGTTTAGTAACACCATTTCAAATGGGATCTCTTCCAGCTGGGGACTCTCCGTGTCGTCTGCGCAGGTGAACTTGTCTGCATAAAACACGTGCCACGTCTGGGGAGCTGGAGTCTGGGACACCGTCAGGTTGTGCTCTGTCTGATTCATTGTCACTGAGAGAGAAAGAAAGCAGCACCTTTCAAAGCAATCTTCTCAATGTTTTAGTAACAGAATTAATTTGAGTTTAAAATCTTTTTTTTTTTTGCCTCAAAATTCAAGCCTGGTGTAATATTAGAATAAAGCATAGAGACCATAAAGCAGACTAAAATGAACAATTTAAGCAATAAAATGACTATAAAAGTATCAATAACATACTACAAAAGAGAAATGGTTTTATTGAAACTGAATTTTTAATAAATATTTACAAAGTTTTCAGTGGATCAGCAACATTTGAAAATTATTTCATGTGGTAAAATATACCAAACAATCATTTTAACCGTACGATCACAGCATGTGGCTGTTACAACCACACTTTTGGAAGTAACTTCCTTAACTTAAATTTTTTTGCTAGGAAAATCCTTATATCCAAAAATTATGCCTGTTTATAAAAATGTTTCTTGTAACTGGTCTTTCTTTTCCAAAGGTACTATTAGTAGTAAAAAGAAATGACAACGATTCTGGGTCAGATCCGTACACGGACGTGAGACACGCAGGAGAGACCCACGAAGGCTGGGCCACAGAGGTCTGTCCTGGGAGCTGGCTTCAGTGCTGTGCCAACCTGACACAAATTGGTTATCTCAAGGAGGGAACCTCAGTTGAGAAAGTACCTCCGGCAGATCTGGCTGTAAGACATTTTCCTAATTAATGATTGATGGGGGCGGGCCCAGCCCAGGTGTGTGGTGCTATCCTTGGTGGTCCTGAGTTCTGTAAGAAAGCAGGCTGAGTAAGCCAGGAGGAGCAAGCCAGTAAGCTGCATTCCTTCATGGTCTCCGCATCAGCTTCTAGCTCTAGGTTCCTGCCCTGTTTGAGTTCCTGTCCTGACTTCCCTCAGTGATAAACTGTGATGTGGAAACATAAACTACAACAAGTATGATGCCTGAATTTTTGTGTGTACAAAATAAAGATAAGACCCACAGTAAGTAACTGATGTAAAGACTAATTCTGGGAATCTAGTACAGTATTTGTCACTTATGTGGGACTAACTCAATGTTAACTCTGCCAGCCTCACTCCAGCTTCAATGAGACTTGTCAAGTCAGTTAAGAGCAGGGAATCTGACATCCTTCTCTAACCCGAGTGAAGGCACACACACCCCACGCACCCCCCCACACACACACACACAACCACACACATGCGTGCACGCTCCCATTTAATTCCAGTGCTTGGGAGGCAGAAACAGGTGGATCTCTAAGCTCGAGGCCAGCCTGGTCTACAGAGCGAGTTCCAGGGCAGTCAGGGCTACACAGAGAAACCCTGTCTCAAGACCATCCCCCTGCACGCCCCCCAAATACACAGATTCTGAAAAACTGTGGCTAAGATTTCAGTTTGTGTCAAATTCTCAAAGCTCTTAGTAAGAATTTGATATGACATCAATACAGGGCTCAAATGAGACAGCTCAAATGTGGGCATGTCCTCACAAAACAAGGCTCTGTCATGTTGCTGGGTTTGCATTTAGACGTTGTCTCAAATACAGACACAAAACTGTGACATTGTATCTCCACTGTGAGGCAGCTCTGGATGCTTCTCTTTAAATTATACAGACGCATATAAACAGAAACACAGCAGTGCTTCCAAAAGTGACACTGGATTTGGTTTGTCTCACTGTCTTTTTGCAGCCAGCCTCCTGACAATACTGTTATTGTTTTTGAGACAAAAGACTACAACACAGCATGCATGTTCTATGAGGGTGTAATTAGTATCTCAAATATTAACAAAATGTGAATCACTGAAGTAGTGTTGAATGGCTAATTGCTCAATCATTATAAAAAGAAATGAATACTGTTAACTAGAATGCATTGTAAAATACTAATGCCTAAAATGATTTTTAAAGTATACCAAATACACAAAAGGGATCATGGGCATGAGATATATAAGAGAGCAAATTATTCTCTATGTAATATTGTATTTAACTACTTGATCTGACAACAAATTATTTGGCATCTGTTAGTTTTTGAGAGAAATTTATACTAATTTTCAGTGTCTTTAACTGTCTTGTGTGCTTGTTTTTAGCTAAAATGGACAAAGTAGTTTCTAGTTTAAAAAAAAAAAAAAGCCTGAGCTGGAGGCATACCTTAGTGGCAGTTCACTTACTTGTACCAACAAGACTCAATCCTTATACACCACCACCACACACACACACACACACACACACACACACACACACACACACACGAAAAACCTTTTATGTTGGGGATGGAGCGATTGCTCAGTGGTTAAGAACGCTGTTGCTTCTGCAGAGGACGTGGGCTCAACTCTCAAAACCCACAAGTGCTCACAACCACCCCTACCTCAGTTCCAGGGTATCGATTTGCAAGACTCAGCACAGATATTTCAGATTGATCCTCATTTTCAATGTGTACCAGCAGTAAGGGCAGGACAAAAATAACGAGCTTATTAAGGTTGCTATTCTGTAAAAATCAGGTTGCTAGTCTGAAAATGTACGTGTTCCTAGGGATTATTATTAAGTGGCACTATTACAGTGTCATGAAACAATGAATATGCCTTTTTCACTGAAGGCTCCTGAGTAGCAATACATTATAAATATGACCATTAGTAATTCAAAAGATTAAAACAGATTTTAAAGCTAGGATTTTGTTTAAAAATTGATAAAATTGATAAAGCATACATATATAAAATATATATACACCAGCCGGTTTGTCAACTCAACACAGCCAGATCATCCTGAAAAAGGAGCCTAGGTCAAGAAATTACATCCCAGCCTGTGGGCAAGTCTGTAGGGCACTTTCTAATTGGTGGTTGAGGAGAAAGGGCCCAGCCCACTGTGGGTGACCCTCCCCATGAGCAAGTGGTGCTGGGTTGCATAAGAAAGCAGACTGAGCAAACCATGGGGAGCAAGCAAGTGAGCTGTACTCCTCCATGGTCTCTGCTTCTGTTCCCGCCCTGCTTAAATTCTGCCTTGGCTTCTCTTGATGATTGGCTATTATCTGTAAGCTGAAATAAACCCTTTCCGCCCCAAGTAACTTCTGGTCATGGACTTGATTACAACAGAAGAGCAAATTAGAACACAATGTTGTTGTTTTCGAGACAGGGTTTCTCTGTAGCTTTAGAGCCTGTCCTGGAACTTGCTCTGTAGACCAGGCTGGCCTCAAACTCACAGAGATCTGCCTGCCTCTGCCTCCTGAGTGCTGCGATTATAGGAGTGTGCTACTGCCTAGCTAGAACACAATGTTTTATACAAAATACGTAGGTAAAAAAATATATAAAAACTATGTAATATAGATAAGCATATTTTTTCAGTACTTTATTTTAGGTCCTCAAATTTAACAAAATAATATTCATTCCTCTAAAATCACTATTTCCTGTTCTCTCTCTTTTGCTTGAATTGATGTATGTATGGTACGTATGTTAGGTAAGCCCAGATGCCAAAAGAAGGCATCAGATTCCCTGGAGCAAGAGTTACAGGGAGTTAGGAGCTGCCAGATGTGGGTGCTAAAACTGAACTCAGGTTCTCTGCAAGAGCAGCAGCAAGTGCTCTTAACCACCAAGGCATCTCTCCAGTCCCACTGTTACCTTTCATTTCATAATTCCAAAAAATACTCCTGTCTTTGAAAGCATGGGGAAGGGAAAATAGACGCACACCAAAAAAGGTGAAAGATTTCATTAGGTTACAGTCCCATGTCTACCTCCACGCTGAAAAATAGTCATTCCAAGCAGGCAGTAATGGCACACACTTTTAATCCCAGCACTCAGGGGCAGAAGCAGGTGGATCTCTGAGTTTGAGGCCAGCCTGGTCTACAGAGTGAGTTCCAGGACAGCCAGGGCTACATAGAGAAACCCTGTCTTGAAACACTCCAAAAAAGGTAGTAATTCCAGCTGCAGCATTTCAGAGTGGGCAGGGACCTAAACATGGACCAATCTGCTTATTTTACAAAGCACAGGTTTCACAAGTCACTAGCAGTGATTTCCACTTGTGGGCTTGCACTCTGGCAATGTAGGAAATGGCGTTTCTGTACATGGATAAAGGGTAGGGTACAATAAGGACCACGTGGTGTCAGGAAACCAGGTGACAGCACCAAAGCTCAAGGCTGACAAACAGCTGACAATTTATACTGGAACAAGAAAAAGTTTCTGTAGTGCCAGATTAAAAAAAAAAAAATCAACTGGCAAACTTCCCTTCTTGCTAGCCAAGCACGAGGCTCTGGGACTGCTCATCCTCCAGGCACTTATAACATATTTCACTAACACCAGGTCTCATAAATTGTCATTCGACAGTATACATTGTAAACAATATGCACTGCAGTTACTGTAACTGAAGTTTCATGGCATGTTGTTTTAGATTTATTAATTTTAATTACTTGTGTGTGTGTGTGTGAGAGAGGGAGAGAGAGAGGAAGTGTGGGTTTCTGTAAATGAGTGAGTTGTCTGCAGAGATCAGGTGTCAGATCCCCTGGAGATGGACTTACAGGAGGTTGTGAGCCATCCGACCAGAGTGCTGAGAACGGAACTCAGGTCCTTGCTGATGTCTTTCTGTACGCTGTGAATATATGTTATTCCCACTGGTTAATAAATAAGCTGCTTTGGCCTATGGCAAGGCAGCTTAGAGGCAGGCGGGAAATCCAAGGAGAGAGACAGGAAAGAGAAAGGCGGAGTCTGGAGAGACGCCAGCCTGCCACCCAAGGAGCAACTTGCCAGCAGACTGGTAAGCCCATGGAGCACATGCGAAACACAGATTAATAGAAATGGGTTAATTTAAGAGCTAGCTAGCAAGAGGCCTGCCATAAGCCATACAGTTTGTAAATAATATTAAGCCCCTGAATGATTATTTCATAAGAGGCCGTGGACTGCAGGGCTGGGCGGGACGGAGAAAACGCCAGCTGTACAGTAACACTCAGCACCTGTGTCATCTCTCCAGCCCTAACCGTGTTTCCTCACACTGATCTGATGTATTTCTGGCGCCATTACCCTTAAGGACTGTCTGTGTTGTGCTTACCCATGTACCAGTCATGCCTAGCACTGTGCATGTGACCACACAGTTGCTCGGTGAAGGGCCGAATGGATGGACACAGTTTATGGTACTGCTGTTACTGACCGAATTTTGAAAAACTAAAACAAGAAGTGGGAATCGTGAAAATGCTGTTGAGGAAAACAGGAGGAGTCAAGGAGGGAGAGCTGAGGGGACAGCAGCCGACAAGGGGAAGCCTGTGCAGAGGCCTGTGAGAGCATTAACCGAGCACAGACAATAAACTGAGGGATGAAGCCGCACAGCGGAGATCCCAGGGTTCTGCTGATCAAGCTCGGGCCTGCGAGCATCAGAGCAGGAAAACACTCAAATACTTCGATGGTGTGGAGACAAAGCAAAGGCAACATGACCAAAGGTGCTGTGTAGAAAGACCACTGGTGACCAGGCATGGTGGCACACGCCTTTAACCCCAGCACTCTGGAGGCAGAGGCAGGCGGACTCTGTGAGTTCGAGAACAGCCTGGTCTACAGAGTGAGTTCCAGGCCAGAGAGCAGATGTTCAAAAGGGATTGGAAGCAAACCCCCAAGACTGAAGTGGAGGAGACGGATGTGGACAGCTCCAGAAACAAGAAGCTCTGAAGAGTAGGATGGGGAAGTTGGATAGGGAGCTCGGTTTGAACACTAGAGACATAGAAGAGCAAAGGAGGAGGACTCTTGTACACACGTGAGATGCAGAGGTGAGCAAAGGTGACGGAAAGGAAACACAGGGATTTGTACAAATGTCAAGATAAATTCAGAGATTTGGGGTTGACATAAATATCTGTAATATCACTCAGATCTCTTCAGCATACCACTGGTATCAGCTAATAATCTAGGTAACAAACATCCTCAATGGATACCGGTGACCAGGGAACTATTTTCTTTCCTGCTCTCACTGCTTACACATTCAGACAGCTGACTGGATGTTTAGAATGGGAACATTCTACCTGGCTTGGCTATGAGAAAACCAGCACACTTCTGCGTGAGGATGATGCTTATGAACACAGGAGAAGAAGAGAAGAGGATGGTTGCTCTTTCTCATGGACGCTGAAGTGGAGTGAATGCGAACAGCCCTCCCAGACTCATACATTTGAACACTTGGTCCCCGGTTGACGGGGCTGTTTGGGAGGGATTGGGAGCTCTTTGGGGTTTTCAGAAGACTTGTGCTGTTCCAGTGTGCTCTCTGCCTGCAGCCTGTGGATCACGATGTGAGCGCCTGGCTACTGCCCCAGCTTCCTGCTACCCTGCCTGCCGCCAGCCGAGTCTCTAGCCCTCCGAAACCGTAAACCCAATAAACTCTCTTATAAGCTGCCTTGGTACGAGTGTCTTATTACAGCAATAGGAAAGAGGCTAAGACAGGTTCTTCACCATGTCTCCTGCAAGCAGCTAATTTCAGGGGCGTAACAGGTGGAATGGTGTATGTACTTCATTCCTAAATTATAAAAGCCCCACTTTCTCTCTCAATGGCTAGCATCCTAATCATGAGACGCTGTTGATTCAAGAAAAAAAATGGATGAGAGCGATGATAAGGCACCTCCTGAGGCAAACCTAAGTGACGTGGTGCAATATATACTGCTACCCCACCATCACACAACTAAGTCTCCATGGCATGCTAAACTGTATGAAATAACACGTTAGTGTTTAGTGAAGTGCTGGCAGGCAATGTTATTCACTGCATACTACAGCCAGATAAAAATGTATCTGGCATATTAGCATGAACTACATAAACCACAGAGTGCAAATGAAGACTCCTTTACAAATTATTTGGACATTTAAAAACTCTTTGAACAATAAAAGGAGAAAAAGCATTCTATTCTTTGAACAAAGAAATGGTTAGCTTTTGAAAAATGCAGCCGAAAACATAACAGCCAAAATATCATATCATCAGTTATGTGTATATAGTCACACACACACACACACACACACACACACACACATATATGTCTTAGTATATACATATATCTACCATGTTGTACTAAACTTCAGCATTAAAGGGGGGCGGGAACACATCTAATGGTCAAAGAAAAAACCAAAATACTCACTTGTCAGCTGAGCTCTGGATAACCTCTCACTACAGCTATACCCAGGACCGCCCTCCTGTAGCTTTAGCCATTCCTGGGCTTGGAACAGGTAGAGTTTAGCTTCTTTTCCAATGGCCACTGCTATGTTGTTGATTCTGACACACAGAAGCGCATGGTCACCTTGACATTAAAACAAAAATTATCAACTAGTTTGGTCTTATAAAGAACTAAGGCAGTAGGACAAGTCTGTACCTCCATGTATCAATATGGGAATTTTATGTTCTTAAATCCCATTTATGTAAATTAACCACAGCATAATGAACACCTCATTCAGGTTTAAGTGTTTATCCAACATGGAACGTATCTGTTTAGCTGTAGTGGCAAATGGTAACGGTTCACTGAATAAAGAGCATGATCTGGGACAAATGGACATTCATCATCATAGAATTTCTGCCTCACTCTACAATCCACTTCATTCATCATATACATTTGTTCATAATCTATAAGACTTCTTGCTGAACTATCTTTTTTTAAACATAATACGCTATTAGTATCTAATTATATATGTTTTTGTTGGGGGAGGGGCATTGTGAGACAGGGTTTCTCTGTGTAGCTCTGACTGTCCTGGAACTCACTAGACCAGGCTGGCCTCAAACTCACAGAGATCCACCTGCCTCTGCCTCCTGAGTGCTGGGATTAAAGGTGTGCGCCACCACACCCAGCCCCTAATTATAATTTCATGTGAAAATAAAACACAGGTATGTGTTTGGGGTACCTATTTTACACCCCAAACATATTTTTACACTTATGACTTTTACAGAAGAATTTTTAGACTGATGTATTGGATGAGTAATAACAGGTGAGCTCAGCTGCACAAGGAACAAAGACCCTGTGGAGGGGCTAAAGCGATGCTCCACCGTGGAGGGGCTAAAGCGATGCTCCACCGTGGAGGGGCTAAAGCGATGCTCCACCGTGGAGAGCATTTGCTGCTCTTGCAGAGGACGTAGGTTTGGTTCCCAGCACCCCGTGGCAGCTCACACCATCTGAAATTCCAATTATGGGGGACCTGACTCCCTCTCACGTCCAAGGGTACCCGCATGAAAGGGACATGCATAAACTCATGCAGGAATGCACACTTAAACAAAAATAATAACTTAAAAAATTAGTATATAAATATTGAAAAGTACTCGCCTTAGGGGAAGGGATGCTAGGAAAGAGGTGAAGCAGTAGACGTCTCAAAATTTTACAATTTTCTATTCTTTTGGTTCTTCATTTCTTCTGTTACTAGAATTACTGCTTTGGTTAAAGCTTTTCAAAAAGTTAAAATGCACAGTGTACATAAAGAGTAAGTCTCTTACAATAGCTGGTATGCTGCATCAAGTTTCACAAAGTGCCTCTAAAGTCCTAACGCTTTAAATTGTAGTAAGCTGCAGTTCTGTTTCAGCAAAGATTTATTGAATTAAACTGGAATCGACCAAAACCTGGTAAGAACTATGCATAAGAGAATTATATGTGCATAATATATAAAAGAAACTGTACATGGGATATCCCTTCTCCAACCTGTTATGAGACTTATGAAACAACATGTAACATATCTTTTTCATTCAGCTGATACTTGTAACACTTCCAGAACAACATCTGGGGTGTTGACAACCTAGATTATTTCATGTTTCCCCTCACATTCACAAGGTAATCATGATCAGGGTTATGTGTATCTCTGTGGGGCATGAAGAGCACAGATCTCAGCTTCCACAGATCCTTGATTGACCAGCACTATCCAGATCATAGTGACAGCATGGTCAGTTCTCAAAGGACTGCCACAAGGTTATGAGACTGAAAATATGACAAAAATACAACAAAACTGTTTATTCAGGGGTCTCTTTTTCCTTCCCCCAGGCATATTCAGATTTTGGAAAACTGACAGGTTTTTCCTCAGATATTGTAAAACCTTCAATTTTTGTGTTTTTAAAGCATCCTTTTACACCATCAATTCGGCAAGTTTCCAGGACTTGACATTCCTTGCCACACTCATTTCTATTACCTTCTCCTAAGACCCCTACGAAGGCACACTGATATCCTGTTGCATGTAATGCAACCTGATCTTATAAGCCAAAGATCCGAGCTTCATTAAGGAAATGACTCACTTGAAATGCAGTTATGTCAAATTCAAAGTACCAAGAAAACGCTGAAGCTAAGAGCGCAAATGAACTGGGGCAAAATTAACAGAATGAATCGCCAATTCATCAGCCGAAAGGGTTATCGGTTTTCCTGGAGGATACCAGGAAGTTAAGAATGAAACGCAGCCCTTTCAGACAGGCCAGAGCGTATCAACCACGAAACTTTTCTAAACACTTGTAAACGCATTCCCACCAACTGAACTCCAGACACATAGTAAGTAAATCTACTGCTCGGTAGCGCGGTAACCAAACTGTTGAGGCAATTACAGGTCCCAAATCCGCTCCAACTAGGTTTCCTGCAACCGGTGTTACAGACAAGACAGGTTCCTGGGCTGACATTCACTCACAACCGCAGGGCCCAAATGCACACAACGCGAGGCGAGGTGCGGAGTTGGGGACCGGCTCTGGGAAGATGCAGCAGAGCGGTCCTGTTTGCACGGGGAGCGTCGGGGAAATGGAAACCGCTTTCGGGTGCAGTAAGTAGGCTGCGGCCTGGTGAAGGCGCAGGGCCGCGGCGCCGCGGGGATCCAGGTGAGGCCCGGACGACGTGGCGGGAGGGAGGCGCCGCGGCCGCCGCCTACCGACCCCGGGCCTGCGGGAGGCCGCGCGCCTCCATCCCTCGGCCCGCCCGGGACCTACCGTGGAATTCGAAATGGCCGATGCTCTGGCCCTGGGCGTCCCGGGCCGCAGCGCTGCTGAAGCTGCCCCGCAGGGTCTTGCCCTGGCCGCCCTGCGGCCACCAGCAGCTGCACGTGAGGGCTACCGCCAGCAGCCGCAGGCCGCCCATGCCCGCAGCCCGCTCCACCGCGCGCCGGGCAACCGCCTAGGGCCTGCCTGCAGCCCACGTCGGCAGCGGGGGGCGGGGCGGCGGCCGCGGGGGCGGGGCGCTGGAGAGGGACGGCCAATGAGACGCGGGGCCTCCGCCACGGGCCCGAGACGGCAGCCAATCATCGGCCGTGGCGGGCGGGACGCGCAGCGAGGCCGGTCCCCGCGCTCCCCAGCCGTGCCGCTAGTTCGCGCCTGTTTCGAATGCAGCCCTCCGGGGATGCTGTTCGGGGACGCCCGCAACCATCACCCCAGCAACCCTCGCGCCTTCCGCCACTCACTGCGCCCTCGCGCGCCTGTCATTGACGTCCGAGGCGAGAAATGCGTGGCCGAACGATTGCTGTCGGGAAAACTCCCTCGAAGTTGCAAAAACGGGCTTTGCTTTTTCTCTCCCGCGCCTATGCCCACTTGAATGCTGCGAGGACACTTCACCTGTCCAGACTGAAAAGCCTAACTTCTCTGGGCACCAAACCGGCGTTTCCGCCCAGGAACAGAGTTCCCAGTCTAGTTGAATTATGTCATCACCCAGCTGAAAATGACAACGACCACCTTCATTACACGTCTAATCAAATATTCATCGGCCTGTCTTCTGGTGATGGTTTTTAGGAAGCAGCAGCCACTATACTTAATTGGCTGGTGTCAATGACCTCCCTCCATCCAGTATTAACTCTACTTAACTACCGTCCATCTCTGACTTTCAAGTTACAGAATGCTAAAAACAAAACAAAACACCATTTCCCAGCATCATTTTCTTTCAAAGGGGGTTTATCGCTTTTAGTACACAACCCAAGCTCTTTAGAATATGGGTTCATTTTTTTTTTATTTTATAATTTAATTTTACATATCAGCCACGGATTCCCCTGTCCTCCCTCCTCCCACCCTCCCCCTAACACTCCCCGCCCCATCTCCTGAATGTGAGTTCAAATATTTCAAATGTCCATCTCTCAACTAATGCTCGTCTTTAACACTATCAGTTTCATAAACACCCCAAGCCTCTGTGCTGATGAGATTTGCGAATCCATTGGCTGCAGCGCTTCTTACTCGAGGACACCTCCGTGGCTTCACTTTGTTTCATTTTTTTCTAACATACTTGAAGAAGCCTTCCTGACACCCCGAGTCTGAGTTGGGTTTCAGTGGAATACCTCACTCCCCTGTCAGGTCACTTACAATGCACTGCTGTAAATGACTTCCCGTTCTTCTGACTTTCTCTATTGTAAGATGCAGAAGGTCAGAGTTTGTGACAGTCTTGATGAAAGCAAACGTAGGAATCCCAAATTATTTCATAAATAACTGTGTACAAGTAATTTTCACTCAAAAAGATGTTTTTATAACATAAAAGCACGTGCTCACAACATACCTCACCCTTTAAATAAAGAAACCCCATCTCTTATCAGCATTTTCAGCACTCCTGGCTTCCCAGGGGAATAAGGGTATTAATATTTTAAGACTTTTAAAAATTACCCTAGTTCTTTTTAAATACAAGTAATTTTCATGCAGCTTAGAAAAACATACACAGTCAAGTGTATAGAGCAACATTTTACATTCTGACTTCCTAATTTCCTTGCCAATTACCCAACACTGAAAGGTGGCTTTGTTAATATTTCAGGTGGATCTTTTCAGATAAGCTTCTGCAAATACATGTGGTATGAAACTAAATTTGCCTAGAGACTGCCCACGGTATTTTGAATTTCTGTGTAGCAGCTGCAAGCTAACTTAGGGAGCTTCAGCTAACCAACAGACTCCCAACTGATCGATTATGCCTGGATGTAGAAGATGCATTGTAACATGGGTCTCTTTGAGAAGGCACAATTAGATCTATAACCTGTTAAGTCTTTCCTAAACATTATCTTTTTATAAAAAAGATCTGTTAATTTTTTTTTTTTTGTACAGGAATTTGCTTGCATGGTATTTATGTGCCATAAGGGTACTGTGCCCATGGAGGCCAGAACAGGGCTTCCAATACCCTGGAGCTGGGATAACAACAGATGGTTGCTAGCCATCATGTTGGTGCTGGGAATCCAACCTGGCTCCTCTGAAAGAGCAGTGTGTGCTCTTAACCACTGGGCCATACTCCCCCCCCCCCTCGCCTTTTTCCATACATACTGACTTCCTATGTGGCGTGGTGGTGCTCTCTGAACCTTTCTTCCTGGGTGTTGCCTCGTTTTTCATTGTTTGCTAAAATAAAACTCTAGTAAATTTAGCTTGTCTAAACTTTTAGTAGTATTATTGATACGCCAAGAACAGGGGTTGGGTAGTTCCTGAAGGAAAAGCAGAACGCCGGCTTTGACTACTGTCAGAACTTTTCTTTCGTCTCGTGTTTTTCTTCTTGGTCAGTAATGCCGCTCTCCCACCAAAGACAGCCTTTTGACGCCTCTGTTCACCTGAAAGAGTATGGCTGCCAACCATTCCCAATTGGGAGAGCCTCAGAATTCATGAAGAGCAAGCAGACTACATCAGAACAGTTCTAATATACCAGGAGCAATGAGCAATTTCATCATGAACCTACTTGTTGACGAATGTTTGTTCTGACAGATCTGGTCCCTTACCTCCACAGAGCAGAGACCGTGAGCAATCATATCATTGACCTCTGTGTTGATGAACACTAAGAAAGAGGACAATAAATGGTTCTGCACGGTTGGGGTGTCCGTTGCTGTTTAAATTGAGTCGAGGAAAGACTCCAATAGTCTTGGCACTCAAACTGAGAACTGAAGGAGTATGGGTCAACACTAACAGACAGTCCATGAAAGGGCTTCTGGGCCAGGGCAGAAGCAGCCTGGTAATACAGTCAGGGCGGGGAGGAACATGATGGGGCAGAGTGAGCAAACGGGAGAAGAGAGTAAGGTCCAGCAGGGGAATCTACCAAACATCTTTACTATGATTTCAAGCAGCCTTCACAGTCTGTGATAAGATTAACAGTGGATCATAACTTTGCAGTGCAACTTCCCATTCGCATGCCGCATACATCCCCGAGGTTTCTGCTCGGGGGGTGTTGGCACTTGAAGTACAAAAATGCAGACATCCATTGGTAACCCCGAACGTCCACGAATCTCCCGAAGTAGCCCACGCCGGTTCCACTGGCCTAGCGAACCTTCCAGACCTAGCTCCCCAGCGACCCCGATTTCCCGGCCGCTCGGGACCGGCACAGAGCCTGCGCCTGCGCAGTGTCACTGCCGGCCCCGGCCCCGCCCCTCGGGCCGCTGTCAGGCAGAACCCGGAAGCTGCAGCCGACTTCCTTTGAACGTGTCGGGGGCGGGGACGTGTCGCAAAACGTCGTGGTGGTACTTGCCCGGGGTCTCGGGCTCCGCGCTCTACGGCGCGGGCGCTGCTGCCGAGCTGGAAGATGTCGGCGCCGGGCCGGGAGGAGCGCCCTGGTCCTCCCGGCAGCTACGCGAAGCGGGTCCTGGTGACCGGGGGTGCCGGCTTCATGTAGGTAACGGGGCTGGTGGCGAAGCGTCTCCCCGCAAGCCTAGCCGTTCCCCGCGGCGCTCCGCGTCTCCGCAGGCACGGGGGTCGGCGGCTTGGAGGATGCAGTGCTGGGTGGGTCTGAGTGCACGGCCGGGGCCGCCCGCCCGGCTCCCCTCGCTTTCCGGGCAGCCCAGAGAGGCTGCTTTGAAACTGCGACGGCTTTACCCCCTGCCCCGCAGAAAGAGGAACTCGGGAGTGCCGTGGGAGCCAGCGTCCGCGTACGTGCCCGGGTGGTGTCTTAGCAGCTGTCACGTCCCGAGGTGCACACGCTGAACTCTTTGCATTTTTCTTCAGGCTCCCTCTGCCCAGCCTCCCACCAGCCCGCCCCAAAGCACGTCTCGACACGATGTGGGATCGTGGTGGGACTCACTTTTTCTTTTAAGAACACGTTGACAAATCCTCTGTGACAAGCGGCTTGTGCGAGGCTCGTCCCCACATTCCGTGAGCCTGCCCTTTTTCTTTGTGCCCAAGGTTATCCTTGGTTGAACTTGTCACCACTGTCGCACTGTCCCCCGACTGTGTTGGGCCTAATACTGCGTTCTTTTGCTTAGAGCACTGCTACTGTGCCTCCCTGGATGGATCTCCCTGCGTTTTCTTTAGACTCCTTAAAGCGCGTTCCTCGCACAGATGCCACTGTTTTTAAGAAAGTGAGATGCTGCTGCCACATAGGATTTTATACTTGTGGTTTCTGTGAGACCTGTAATAAAGTCCAAAATCTTTATCATATCTAGAAGACTCATGTGCTCAAGCCCTGCTTTCCAACCTAATCTCTTGCTTTTCTGTATTTGCTACAACCCCCTCAGGGTTCTTGGACCACAGTAGGTTAGTGCCCCTTCCTGACTTGAGACATTTGCACTTCTTTATTTTCTTAGGCCATTTGCACTATTCAGTTCAGGCATTAGTTTACCCACATATCAACTTAAGAGTCCTTACCGGACCACCCTAGGTAACTGACCCACTTAACACCACCTGAAATAGCAGTGTTTGTGTTTACTTGTTTATGCCCTTGTCCCTTTTCTAGAGTATGAGCTCTGAGGGCAGACTGATGTTCATGAAGCACCCGCAGAAAGGAAGGTCTGGTCCATATTATGAAGGTCTTCAGTAATAGTTGAGTAGATGAGTGCATGAATAATAAACAGGAGACTCTTCCACCCTCATGGAACGCAGTGTCTCCGGCTTGAAGATACAGAGATTCTCGTTCACTGCATTAACATTTTAAATCCAACAGTCACTTTGCTAAGGGTACCAGGAAGCCACGTTTCACTTAATGAACAGGAGTGTGGATGTGGGGAAGTGCCTGTACTTCATGGAAGGCCTGGTCCACAAGAATGTCCTAGAAAGTGAGGGAAACGGCCTCCTCACAGTTGGTCAATGCTTGCCATTACGCCTGAGAACCCAAAGTGTTTAAAATATCTGGCAGCTCGTTTTACTGAGATAGCTTCATGTCAGGGTCTGCCCACTGATACTCAGGAAGCCCTGTCAGTACCAAACTTCAGGATGGTGCCAACTACTGTTAGCCTAGGAAGCCTTTGTTCAGTCCAGGACCCTCCCGAGATTTCAGGCTTACACAGCCAACTTCTAATATCAAGAGAGCAGTTGCAGAGGTCAGTATAAACAGGCAAATGACGGTGTTTATGCTGAAGTAATATCTGTATAATTACGTTGCAGCTCCTGAAAGGGCACATTGGACCCTCAGTGTACTTGCTCTGACTAGACCTTACATTTTTCTTTTTTTTTTTTTAAATCTTTTTTTCTCCATTTTGACTTTATTTACATGAGTGTTTTGCCTACTTTTTTTAAATTAATTTATTTTTTGTTTTGTTTTGTTTTTTGAGACAGGGTTTCGCTGTGTAGCTGTGCGCCTTTCCTGGAACTCACTCTGTAGCCCAGGCTGGCCTCAAACTCACAGAGATCCACCTGCCTCTGCCTCCCGAGTGCTGGGATTAAAGGTGTGCGCCACCACCGCCCGGCTTAGACCTTACATTTTTCATGCTCATACTCACAGCTTTCATGGGCAGCATCATTTGGTTAAACTGGTTTTTTCTTTATTCTCCAGACCAGAAAGTTATACATGTCACGAGGAGGATGTGAGAGTTTGTTTATAGATTCTGTTGAGAAGGTGGGTTAAAAGTGTATATGTGTGGTGTGTTACATCATTGCTTTTGTATTGGAAAAGTGTAATGTTATCTAGCTCAGGAAAACTTTTGAAGAGTCTAGGAAAGTAAACATTTGTCACTCATAAAGTTCTTTTCTCTTTGTAGTGCATCCCATGTGATTGTCTCCTTAGTAGAGGATTATCCCAACTATATGATCATAAATCTTGACAAGGTAAGTGTTATAAAAAATGAGCTTCATGTACTACAATTAGACCTCCTTCTGGCTTCATCATTAAAAAGTGCCAGGGAGCTTTTAAGAAGTAGTGCCAGAGAACTAAAGAGTACTAGCATTGGAATAGAATTAAAACCAGTTGCAGTGGCCCTTGCCAATAATGGGGACACTAGGGATGTAGAGGCAGGAGAATTAGAACTTCAGGGTCATCCTTGAACCATATAGCAAGTTCAAGGCCAGCCTAGGAACACATGAGATCCTGTCTACAAATAAATAACCAAAAAGCAGTGAAATTAATTGAGTCTTGGACAGTTTTGTAGTGATGGTTGACGTCTCCCTGAAGAATAGAATTTTTTAGTTTAAACAAAAGATACAAATGGTTCTAATTTCATAAAATACAATGGTAAAGTGTACAGCCAGAGAACTAATCGTTAACTGTTGGCATATTTTTTTCTGTCTTCACGTTATATGAACAGGTAAATGGAATTCTTTCTCATTTCATTTATTTATTTGGAGGCAGGGGCACATGAGTTATAGCTTGCATGTAGAGAGACCATAAGACCACTTGTGAGGGTCAGTTCTTTCCTTCACTGTGTGGCTCCCAGGACCAGGCGTTGTGACAAGTACCTTTACCCACCAACCCATCTGTTCTGCTCTAAAGGTAGAGCTCAGACTGCCCTCAAACTTCGATCCTCCCACATCTGCCTCTTTAGCAAATCCTCCTGGTATGCTAATTACCACAACCATCAGAGGCAGGTGGATCTCTGTGGGTTCAAGGGTACATAGTGAGACCCTGTCTCAAATTACATAAATGAAAATAAAAAATAATAAATGATGGGTGTGTGTGTCTGTCTGTCTGTTTGTCTGTCTGTCTGTCTGCATGTGAGTATGTGCACATGAGTGAAGCTGCCCTCAGAGGCCAGAGATGTTAGAGCTGGAACTCTAGAACGAGTTACGGACAGTTGTGAGCCACCAGATAGGTGGTAGGAACTAAACTCTGAATAGCAGCTAGTGCTCTTAACTTCAGAGCCATCTCTCTAGCCCCAAGCAGCTCTTTTAAAAATGTATGCACTGATTTACCGTGTTAGAAGAAGAGGTGTAATGAATTATAGATGTATAAAGCAGGTGTTACTTTATCTTCAATCGATAGTTCCTTTTCTGTCAAGAACTAAATGTTTTTAGTTTTTAGCCACCAGTGCTGAAGGTGAATTTGAGCAGGAACACTTTTAAAGAGAGATTTGTAACAGCGTTTCTCTTGGAGTTACTTCTTCTGAAAATTAATAGTGACCTGCTTTTACTTTTAGGATGTCAGAAACTTTAAAGGTGTAAAATACAGGAAGCCTTTTTAGAAGATATGTTCTTGTATCGGTGTTTTAACATTTGTGACCTTCAAACTAACTCGACTTGTTATAGAAAGAGCTGATCTTGCTTTGTGTGCTGTTTCTTCCCCACCATGTTCCCGTGTTTTAAGCTGGATTACTGTGCAAGCTTGAAGAATCTGGAACCTATTTCTAACAAACAAAACTACAAATTTATACAGGTATGGAAGCTTTGTTGCCTCTTAGTCATGCAGAAACCATAATGCTTTATGTTACAAACATGTTAAAGATCAGATAGTTTCCAGAATACTACATGATATAGAGAGTTCTACTTGTAGATTGGTATCACATACAAAACTGCATATAAGTTTTGGTACCATGGCAAATCTGTGAATAATTGGCAAGATACGTGAATTGAAAATACATACAAGCATCAGAGTAGTATAATTTTAGTTAGTGGTGATAAAACATACTTCCCAATATTATTCCAGTTTTTATGCTTATTTTACATGTATTTTAGTGTAGCTCTCTGAAAGGTTTCTTTCTTTTTTTTTTTTTAATTTATTTATTTATTATGTATGCCTTTAAGCCAGAAGAGGGCACCAGATCTCATTACAGATGGTTATGAGCCACCATGTGGTTGCTGGGAATTTAACTCAGGACCTCTGGAAGAGCAGCCAGTGCTCTTAACCTCTGAGCCATCTCTCCAGCATGGTTTATTTTTCTTAGTGCTAAAAAATTTCTTTGTGATCTTAGCTTTACAAGTATGTGATAGAAGTCAGCACAGTACTTAACAGAAGTTGGTATTCAACAAAATTATTGCTTGACATATTTGCAAAAATACTTCGAATTAAATACATATGTTCTAAGGTGCTGAAGAACCACATTGTTATTATACTTGCCTGGCTGCTTGGTTGACTTCAATTTTTTGTTGAATTCAGGGGTGAGAAGTGGAGGGCTGCTAAAGTAACCTGGCTATTGCGGATGCGAGCGCTCTTGAAACCTCACCTGTCCATGTTTACCTCTCCATGCAGGGTGACATTTGCGACTCTCACTTTGTGAAGCTGCTGTTTGAGATGGAGAAAATAGATATAGTCCTGCATTTTGCTGCACAGACACATGTAGGTAAGCACTGTTTTATGCTGTAGTTATGACTGGCCCCTTCTTTCCCTAGTGAATAAATTCAAAGTCCAGGAATAGGGATGAATAAACAGGAACATAACACAGTCTTTGGAAGAGGGTACACCCGCTGTGCCCAAACAGCGCTTGTCCCCATGGAGTCAGGGCTTGTTTCCCTTTGTTTGTTTTTAACAGGGGCTCTGGGAACCCACTCAGCCCTCCTCCCTGGTGGAGTGGCACTCACTTCCTTGATTGAACCACACCCAGCCCCAATAATTGGGCTTTCCACAGATCACTTTTTAATTCATGTGTATTGAAATGGGACACTAAAAATGGCTTTAAAAAGTTTTGAGTTGAGTCAAATTCAGACTGATGGTTATTTCTGAAAGGAAGGAATAAGATGAGCTTCAGTTTTGTTTCATGTTCTTCTTGTGTAGCTGTAGCTTTCTCCAGCCCCATGTTGGAACGCCAAAATGTAGTTGGTTTTGCTCTGTAGCTCTTTTGGGAGGCCCACCACTCAGTACCAAATAAATCACAGACAGAGGGTTATTCTTAATTATAAATGCCTGGCTTTAGCTTGGCTTGCTTGTGCTAGCCAGCTTTTCTTAACTTTAAATTACCTCATCTACATGTTGCCTCTGGGTGTTTTCCTTTTCTTCTGTAATCTTACTTTCACTCTTACTCCATGGCTGGCTGGGTAGCTGGGCCCTAGCATCCTCCTCTCCTTGTTTTCTTACTCTTTCTTCTTTTCCTCCCAGATTTCTCCTTCTATTTACTCTCTCTGCCTGCCAGCCCCACCCATCCTTGCTCCTGCCTCGCTATTGGCCATTCAGATCTTTATTAGACCATCAGGTGTTTTAGACAGGCACAGTAACACAGCCTCACAGAGTTAAACAAATGCAACATAAAAGACTGCAACACATCTTTGCATCATTAAACAAATGTTCCACAGCATAAACAGATGTAACCCATCTTAAAATAATATTGTACAAGTGGCAGTATACCGGTTAACATGATCTGTACCACTTTGTGCATTTGAGATGCTGTGTTGATAATTCAGTTGACCTTTCCCCTGGGACATACAACACACATCAGAAGAACTGGAAGTGCAGTTAAGTAAGTGGCAGTCACGTGGCCACATGCTGCCCTCACCATAGCAGGAGGCAGCGTTGCTGCGGAGCCGGCGGGCAGAGGCTGCTGCCTCCCGCTTCCTGCAGACGCAAACCTGTCTTTCCCTCTGCTCTTCTCTGTGGTTTTGATGACTGATATTTAGCCCTGAAAGTTTTATTTTTGTTTGGGCTATTTTAAAATCTTCTACTATGTGTGTACTTGTGCACATACTCACACGTGTACACAGACATGTAGGTTTTTATAACATTTGTCAGTTTCCATGTGTGAAATGCTGGGTAGTTGGGTGTGGGTATAGTTTGTTCCTTCTCTGCTGTCTCAATATTCCAATTTAAGAGAGCTCCACAGTTACGTTTTGACTCTGGTTAGACATTGGGTTACGTGTGCTCCTGGGCAGTGTTATGCAGCAGTGCTGTGAACTTTCTTGTCCACGGATCATGTCCTTATAACTGTACCGTCTGTCTGATGTCTGTGCAGGGTCCTGAATAACGGGGCTGCAGCAAACAGTTTGCAGAGAAGCCGTGCTGACTCTTGTCAGGTGATCGTCAGTTTTCCAAAGTCAGCGCTGTGTGGCGGATGGACTCCCATTTGTATGAGAGTCTAGTTTATATTTTTCCAAGTTTCTAGTGAGAGCATGTGTTTTTATGGTTTTTGATAATTTAAATTTCTTTTATAAAATACTGTTGAAATCATTTGCCCATTTAAAGAAAAGCCTATTAACTTTTTCATATTGAAGTATCTTAATGAGAGATATTTTGGTAAGAAAAATGAGAAGTATTGATCTCTTGTGTGTTCCTGGAGAACTGAACCTTTATGTTATCATGTTCCATATGTGTGTGAATTGTCTGCGTGTGTGTGTGTGTGTGTGTGTGTGTGTGTGTGTGTGTGTGTATGAACATGTACATGTTTGTGCAGGTAGATGTTCCTGTGTAGGCACATGTAGAAGCCAGAGGAAGATGTGAGATGTTGTGCTCTGCCTCACTCCTGAGACAGAGTCTCTTACTGAACCTGAAACTCACTATTTGAACCAGGCTGGGTAGCCAAAGAGCTTCTGGGATCTTGCTGTCCGCACTCCCCCGTTGGGGATTACAGACGTGTACAGCATGTGGCGCTGGGTTTGAACAGTAGCGAGCACTGGGACCCACTGAGCCATCTCCCAGTTCTGTAGTGATCTTCCTTCCTTCCTTGGTGACGTGGGTTGCCTTGAGCTCCTTTCAGTAGACATGAATATGGCTGTGTCGTCTGGTGATGTCTTTTCTGTAGTTTTGGTTCCAGCTCTCCTCTGCCTTCGTGAGTTAGCTTGTGCACGCTGGGCAAGCATTCTATCACTGCCTGCATCTTCAGCCTAGATTCTGCTTCTTTTGAAACAACTGTTTGATCGTCCATGATATTTACTGCTTGCTACCTATTAGAGCCTGGGCTAAGAATTGTTTTTCTTTTCTTTTCTCACTGCTCGTTTGGAAAGCACATAGTCTGTGCTTACATAAGGTGATTAACTTTCAGAGTGTAAAGTCCGGACCTCTGCGCTCCTCCCAGATCATGGCCTTTAGCTTGTTTATGCCCAGCCTTGTTTTTAGCTAAGCTTTAAGTCTGTTGTGTTTCATTTTGTCTTTCAGTCCCAGTAGAGATCAGTCTTACTATTTTCAGTAGTACTATTTTGTGTGGTCAGGATTTGTGTATATCTGAGCTTTGGCAATGATGATTTTCTCATTGTCTTTTTTTCCCCCATTCCTATGTTAAATCAGAATTTAAGAGCAGGTTCTCTGTATCAGTTCTTAGGGCACCTTGAGATTCAGCTGATGGTGGCAGCCAGCTCCGCTGCCGCATTCTTTTTACCTGTGCACTGGGTTCTGTGGTGATGACTTGGTTTCTTTTCTTCAAAGTATCAGTATGAGTTCCTGGATTTTAACACGGCTTTTGTCTCGTGTTGTGTTAGTCATTTGTGGTGCTGTGGTGTCCACACTCACACCCACTGTTGGCCACTAGAAGCAGTTCTGGTGGCTTCCTGAGTCCTCTTTGGCATAACCTGGTAGCCCTTGACACTGTCCTAATCTGGTGAAGCAGGATGTTCCATGCTTATCTTCAAGGTTTCCCAGCATGCTCTGCCTTTCCTATGGCCTCACATGGTGGCTTTTCCTCTGTGTTCAGGCTCTCGCTCAGTTTTGGGTCCAAATGTTATCCTTGTGAGGGCACACATCTGGATTAGTATTCATCTTGGGGGGTTCATTTTGACTAAGTCACCCCTGAAAACCTGTCTCCAGACATAATCACACTCTAATGTACTATGGGAGTAGGCATCGGCATAAATTTTAGGGGGAGAAGTTCAGCTCATAGGTCTGGATTAACGGATAAATGTTTATCAGTCTGGCTACACATCCCCACATTTTCTTCCTTTGGGTTTGAATACATTGTTGTAGACCAGTGGGTCTCAACCTGTGGGTTGTGAACCCTTCAGTAGTCACATGACCATATCAGGGTCACATATCAGACATTTACATTACAATTCATAACAGCAGCAAATTACAGTTATGAAGTAGCAGTGAAAATAATGTTGTGCTTGGGGGTCACCACCACATGACCTGTATTAAGGGGTGGCAGCATTAGGAGGGTCGAGGACAAACTCTGTTGTAGACTCACTCCTGTGTGCAGAAGTATGTTCCTCCATCCGTTTAGCCTCACCTACAGAGTATCTTTTCTTACTTTTTAAATATTTAAGGGTGTGCTTCCGAGTGTATGCATGTGCACTGGGGCCTCCCTTTCCTCGTGGTCCGTTGGCCACCAGTCCATGAGGACAGAGGGAGCAGAGGTGACCTGCAGGGCTTCGTCCAGCTGTGAGCACGAGGGGAAGAGCCTTCCACAGTCAGCTTCAGTGAGATGGCTCAGCGTTATTTCAGGGTGAGGGGAATACAGAGGATGGGGACAGCGGCAGGGACGTCACCTAATCTGCATTTGGCAGCACGGTCCTCCCGTACAGCTGGAGCACGACACCTAGTTATCACAGGGGCGGCAGGGGAGAGTTCTGCAAGGAGCTGTGTCAAAGGTCACACAGGTAAGTCAGGCACTCAAGCTCAGGGGCAGCTTCCAAAGAAGGCCAGGCATCCGGGCCTAGCGGCACTGTCCAGATAGGGTAGAGAGAGTCCTGCTGTAAGCTCAGAAAGTAGCGGGGTCTTCCAGCAGTACACCACATGTACACAGGAGCCTTGGAAGTCGGAACAGGCATCAGATCCCCTAGAACTGGAGTTCAGATGGTTGTAGCCACCCTGTGGGTGCTGGGAATCAAACCTGGAAAAAAATGTTCTTAACAACTAAACCATCTGGAGCCCCCCTTGTCAGTTTTTTTATTTTTTGCTAATCTGAGAAATAAAAGTTTTAAATTTGAGTTTTCTTCATAAGCGAAGTTGAGCATCATAAGCTTAAGGACCATTTATTTGTTTAAACTATGTTTTCTATACATTTTACTCTAGGACTATTCTTACTTGTTTTTTATAAATTATCTGTAGATTGTTGGTGTGGGCTGTTTATCTCCAATACGTTCAAGTATTTTTTCCACCTTATCCTATGGTTTTTTTATTTTGTTTCTAGTTTAAGGTTTGTTGTTGTTTTCAGCTTCCCCCGACCCCCATGCTGGTTGCACTAGGGACCTAGCATCACATGTAAAAGTACTCCTCCACTTTTTTTACAAGCCCAACCTGCCCACACATGTTTGAATGTTTGACAGTGAGGCATGTGAATACGGGTACTCAAGGTCCCCAGATCATGAGTTTTGATAGAGCGTAAAGAAAGGAGCTGGTTAGTAAGGGGTGGCATAGTGCTGGTGGTTGTCTGTCTTGCTTGATAGAGGAGGTTAGATAATAATTTCTCCTAATCTGCATGTCCCTTCCCAAGA
This sequence comes from Peromyscus maniculatus bairdii, assembly GCF_049852395.1. NCBI lineage: Eukaryota > Metazoa > Chordata > Mammalia > Rodentia > Cricetidae > Peromyscus > Peromyscus maniculatus. The sequence continues at coordinate 115,428,490 of NC_134860.1, read as the reverse complement.
TGCATCTGATTTTAATCATAGGTGCACCCAATTGTGCCTAGGTATCTTAGGGTTTTTATTGCTGTGAAGAGACACCGTGACCATGGCAACTCTTATAAATGAAAACATTTCACTAGGGTGGCTTACAGTTCAGAGGTTCAGTCCATTATCATCATGAAGGGAGCATCATGGGCGCAGTGTGCAGGCAGACGTGCTGGAGGAGTAGCTGAGAGTCCTGTACCTTGCAGGTATCAGGAAGTCAACTGAGACACTAGGCAGTATCCTGATCATAGGAAACCTCAAAGCCCATTCCCATAGTAACAGACTTCCTCCAACAAGGCCACACCCACTCCAACAAAACCACACCTCCTAATAGTGCCACTCCCTATGAGATTATGGGAACCAATTACATTCAAACTACCGCAATGGGTATAGGATAGTAAATAGACAGGTGACCCTAAAAGTTTACTAGGAGGATACTGTTTGCCTTACTGCACATGCAATCCAAACCAGTTCAGACCGGACTGGCCTTTCTGTCTCATACCCAGATACATCAGGAATGTATCTGAGTAGAAACTATCTGTATTTGGTTGCTTTTAGGGCTCTAGAACTCGTGCTGTAGTTCAGAGAGGGGTGCACATGTAATCAGAAGCAGGGTAGCCCAGTGCAGGTATGAGTCTGAGAGGGCTCAGGCTGCCAGGTGCCGAGTGCAGTATTAAACGAGGAGTGGGGCACATGACCAAATTAAATAAGGACCAGACTGCTTATCTGTTCTTTATGTTTACCTGTCTTTCCAGCACTTGGGCGGGAGAGACAGGAAGATCAGAAGTTCAAGATTGGGTCAGGGAGATGGCTCAGTGGATAAAGGCTCTTCCTTCCAAGCCTGATAACCTGAATTTGCTCCCCAAAGCCCACATTGTAGAAGGAGAGAATGGCTCCACACTCAAGGTGTGGTACACACACACACACACACACACACACACACACACACACACACACGCACACACCATACATACATACATATACTCACACACAGTAATTAATTAAAAATAAATTTTCAGTGTCGTGCTCAGCTACATAGTAAGTTTGAGGCAGCTTGGACTACATGAGACCACCTATGTATCAACCTGTATTGTGTTGTTTCTTAAACCTGTTGCAGATGTGGTGAGTAATGGGAAGGAAGCACTCTTAAAACCTGAGTTAGTTTTTTGGTATTTGTTTTGTCCCATTAGTAGAATTATTGTGTTTTTCTCTCGTCCTTTTTAGATCTTTCGTTTGTCCGTGCCTTTGAGTTTACATATGTCAATGTTTATGGCACTCATGTTTTGGTAAATACTGCTTATGAAGCCAGAGTGGAGAAATTTATTTATGTCAGCACAGATGAAGTATATGGAGGCAGTCTTGATCAGGTAAGCTTAGAAAGCGTATTCTGCTTACTTACTGTGTACCAGTGTAGAAGTCTGTCTTGTTCAAGTTCTGGGCTTCTCCTGTGCTCTAATTACATGCATTGTGTCGCCCTCCAAAATGTGACTACTTTCTCCTTTGTTCCTATCAAGGGATACCCCTTCACGTGAGGGACGGTTAGCAGTGGTACAGAGTCACTCAGGATCTGACTGTTCTGCAACAGCAGCAGATCTCATGTTTAGTCTCAGTCGTAAAACATGATGATGTCATTTCATGGGCTGTAGCATACCCCGCTCACCTTCTCCTCTGGGTGGGAAAACACGTTAGAATGCCAGTGATGAGTGCTGCAAAGTTGTTGTTGAAACTGGAATCTGTTCTTCTGTTGTTGATGTTTTGAAGACGCTCTCACTGGGTAGCTCAGGCTGGCCTGGAATTCCCTGTGTTACTTAACCTCACAGTCTTCCTGCCTCTGTCTCCTGAATGCTGGTGTTGTAGGGATGTGTCACTATGCCTGGCCCTGTTCATATGAAATCATTCCTAATTATTGTATTTTTTTTTTTTGACAAAAAGGTAGAACTATTCTTCAGTCCATAGTTTCCTTTCCTTGGTCCTTTCTTTGAAATACATGCTCTGTTGGGAGTCAGTAACAGGCCAGGGTCAATCTCTGTTGATGGGAAGTGAGGAACAGGCCAGGATCTAGTTCAGAGTCAATGGGAAGTGAGGAACAACAGTCTAGGGGTCTTGCTCAGTGTTAAGTACTTACTCAGTGTGTGTGAAATCCTGTGTTTGATCCTAAGCAGGATATGAAAGCAAAAGCCTCAGAATAAACAAATATCTATACTGTTGGGTACAATGGCCCTGAAATTTAGAGGGTACCAGAGAGAAGCCTCAAAAAAAAAATCTGTGCAGGTAATAGTTATTGGATGCTTACTTCTAAAAGTTATTAATGATTAAGGTCATTTCTATACAGTTAACATTTTAATGTAGTTGTGTGATCTTGTACAGATTGAGAGAATAATGGCAGTCAAAAATTAAATTTAGGTAGAGAAGAGTACAGTTGCTCATACTTCTGAAGTTTTATTATCTTCAAATCACTAGCTTGGTTGGTATATAAGCACCCAACTGTTACCCAGTAAAACTACAGATTTCCTTATATATTTTTATGAGAATTAAAACAAAAATTGGTGTATGTCATTTTAAAAAGGGCTCCCAAACACTTCTAATGTGTGGACATTTGGTATGGTATTAGCCAGCAGCTGGTTTCTACTTCTAGAAGATCTTCACACTTGTGTTTTGATAGAAGCATTCAACAATGTCTGGGTGGTACATAGAGAAGGTCCTAATATTCTAGTCCCAAGTCCTTCCACTTAGGAGAATTAAGTTATTTACTGACTCCATAAAATAAGGGATGATGCACAAACTTCATTACCATCTATCCTTTTGTCTGGCGCCAATTTTGTGGTTAGCTCTACTGTATAGGCTCTTCTGACCATGATTTTTATAACTAAATAATCACATGATTTTGCTCAGTGGTGAGCTTCAGAATGTTGCAACAGTGATTGTCAACAGCTATACCAAGATTTCCTAAGAGAATGTTTATTCACCCAAGATAGTTGCAAAACATTTTAGCCAGGCCTGGTAGCATACACCTGGTGACACAGGTCTGTAATCTGAGCTCTGAAGGAGGATGAAATAGGAGGACCCCAAGTTAAGACCTAGCCTGGGTAACTTAGTGACACTTTGTCTCAAAAGCATAAATGTAAGGCTGGAAAGATGGCTTTATTGCTCTTACAGAGGACCCTGGCTTGGCTCCTAGTACCCATGTGGTTGCTTACAATCATGTGTAACTCCAGGTCCTGGAGATCTAATGCCCTTACGTGGTTTCCATGGGTTCCTATATATATGTGGTGCACAGAAACTCATGTACACACACATACATATAAAAATAATAAATAAATCTTTAAAAATATTTAAAATAGTTGAGACTATAGGTGTGATATAATACGGCCTCCAGCCAGTTCGGTAACTGCATTTCCTATTTCTTCTCCCCTACACTAGACTTGAAGAACCTTTACACTTAACTCTTCCCGTGACTAGAATTCAAGAGGTTTCTGTGTTGGTTTGGCTTTTGTTTGACTGTTTTTGAGACAGGGTTTCAATTCTTGATTCCATTCCTCCACCTCTCAAGTGCTGGGATTACAGATGTGTACCACCAGAGCAAGAAATGCTTTCTTAGATTGACATTTCAAACTAGTAGTATGGTTATATATTAATGTGCACTCACATGTGTGTGTGTGCTGGGATTGAACCCAGGTTCTTGTGAATTTGACACAGACTACTGTTAAGCCACACACTTAGACCTTGTAATATGTTTTCTACTTAATTACTTATGTAATTCAAATGTATCCTTTTAAAACTAGGAGTTTGATGAATCATCACCCAAACAACCTACAAACCCTTATGCTTCATCTAAGGCCGCCGCTGAGTGTTTTGTACAGTCTTATTGGGAACGATACAAGGTAAAAGCTGATTTCTGAAACTATTTGCTAATACTTATTTATTGTGCGTGTGAGTGAATGTATGTATGTGTTCTATGATATGAGTGTGGTGGTCAGAGGTCATCTTAGGGAAGCACTTTCGTCCTTCCACCATGTGGGTTCAGGCATTGAGTAGGTCATCAAGCTTCGTAGCAAGTACTTTTTCCATCTCACCAGACCTGATTTCTGAAACTCTGAAGCCATTTACTGTGGACTTAAGTTTTGAAATTCTAAGTTAGCTTTGACATAGAAAACCTAGCTAAAAACTTAGTAAGGGCATATAAGTATTGAAATCTTATATTGCATGGGCAGCGAAGGCCCTGCCTGCTCTTGTTCAGTTCCTCATGAAAGCGTGAACCTGAAACATATTTAGTCTTATTTCAGTAACAGAACATTACAGGTCTAGCGAGATGTTCATGGAAATCCTACAAGGTGGAGGGATGACAGATTCCTTTCCCAGCAGTTGCTTTTCTCTGTGTGAGTCAGCAGTCTGGCTCCATATGAGGCACACTTGAAGACTTGTTTCTAGTGGCTCTGACAGTGGTATTCTGGGAGTTTAATCAAAACAAGTGTTATCAGCTCCAGTGCCATGTATTGGCTTCCCACTGGCAAGCCAAGAAATTCCTTGGTGTTCTCTTGCTTTTTGTGGTGATCCTTTTTACTTGTAAGGGTTGATTCAATGGAGAGAGTCAACTTGATGTCTACCATTTTACCATCTAATTAAATGTAGACTGCTGGAAGCCATCTTGGAAATGGTTATGTGGAGTGCCTCAGTGTTTAGCCCGACTCTGTGCCTCCCTCTGTGTCCATCTCCCCACTGGACCTCTGCTTTTATCTGAGCCCTATCCTCCCCTGTGTTTTTTCAAGATATGATCTTACTATGTGGTCCTAGATGGCCTGGAATTTACTATGTAGACCATGCTGGTCTCAAACTCAAAGAGATCCCCCTGCCTCTGCCTCCTGACTTCCAGTATTAAAAGCATGCACCACCAGGCCTGACTTAAAAAAACAACAACAGAAAACTCACTACATAGCTCAGGCTGGATCTTGAACTAGAAATCCTCCTGCGTTAGCCTCGTGGGTGTCAGGATTACGAGTGTGAGCTCGGACAGGCTCTTCACTGTGCTGACAGTGTGTCAGGTAGGCACCAGTGTTAGGAAGCTGTGTGTTTTAAACTAACCCTACTTGTTGGCCCTTCCCTTCATTGATCTTGAATGTTCACTCTAAGTTTCCAGTTGTCATCACCAGAAGCAGTAATGTTTATGGACCACATCAGTATCCAGAAAAGGTAAACTCTGTTTCTAAATTATCTCCAGCAGTTATTTGTCTGAACTAATTTATGTTCTAATTGTGCATAATTAACATGCTCTGTGGGGGTTGCACACGAGCTCTTCAGAATCCGAGTTTGGAGATTTCACTCAAAGTGTCAACTTGACACATTCCAGCTGGCGTGCCTTTGGGTCCTTTAACCATTGTCTTTAAATTGGGGGATGCAATGAAAAGACAGCACTTTTAGGATGTGTGTGGATAGGCACTGTCTCCCTTGCATTCTGAAGCACCATCTAGCACTCCCAATACTGCCCAACGTAGCAGTTAAGACTGGTCTGCAGTTGTGTCATGAAATATAAAAGTTAGAATCTAGCTAGGCAAAGATGTACAAGTGTGGACTTACTGAGTGGGCGCTTATATGTGAGTGATAAATGATATGTGATGCCTGCCTTTATGAAAGAAATCTCCAAAGAGGTGGCGTATAATTCCCACTATACTTCCTTTTCATCATCAGGTTTTCATGAAATCACAAACTACCTTAGAGTTCTTTTATTTATCAAAGGTCATGAATTTAAGTTAATCTTATGAGTTTAAATTCATATTAATGTCATTTTCAAAGTCTGAAATGACATTTACATATTCTTCTAGGTTATTCCAAAATTTATATCTTTGCTCCAACACGACAGGAAATGGTATGTCCTTCTTACTTTCACATTCCTCTGCTGTCTGCTGTGCTGATAGTGTTCAGTAGCCATCTTTGAGAGCCGTCAGGTCTTACCGAGGCATGGATCTGAACATTCTGCCAGCTTAGGCATGCTTTCTCCATTTAATGGGATAGTTTTTTAGTAACTGCATCTTCATGACTTAGTAAGGTAAATTCTGAAATTATCTGCCATGGAACTTAGAGCTACAAAGTAAAATTCATATCTGTGTATAATTTTAGATTTCCAAATGGTTAATTTAATATAGAAATGTAGATTTTCTTTTCTTTTTTTTTCCATTATTTTTAGGTTCTAGGACTTGAAAGCAGGCCTTGCTGCCCATTCTAGGCAAGCACTCTGATAACAAGCTGTAGCCTCACCCGTCCCAGCCCTGTGATTTCCTTATTGTTGACTTTTTAACTTTTTGAAGTTGCTCAGACTGGCCTTGAACTTGGAATCCTTTTGCCTCAGTTTCCCAAGTGGCTGGAGTTATAGTCCTGTATAACCCCACCCAACTTAGGTAATTCTTCAAAATTAATTTATGGTATAAAATTAACAAATATTTATTCAGGAGCCATATTTTCCACTTTTAAAATTAAGAATCCTCAAGAAGTTTGGGTATCATTTAAGAAATGAGGAAGAAATGTTAAGGGAACTGATATTTTTCAGTCACAGATTTCTAGGGCCTCTGGAAATTGGCTTCTCAGGAATCACACTGGTCACTGCTCATGCCTAGTTTGGAAGCTTCTTTTCTGCACTTTATAATCCTGCTTTATTTAATCCGTTTAGCTGTATTCATGGATCAGGGCTTCAGAGAAGAAACTTCCTTTATGCTGCTGATGTAGTGGAAGCATTTCTCACCGTCCTCAAAAAGGGAGAACCAGGGGAAATCTATAACATTGGGACCAACTTTGAAATGTCAGTCGTTCAGCTTGCGAAAGAACTAATACAGCTGGTACGTGTGGATCTGCTCAGGGAAGGTATTTATGAATTGTCACCAAATTAGTGGCAGTAATGAAGAATAACTCACTATGTGTGTTAGTTGCTGTGATGAAATACCATGACCACAAGCAAGTTAAGGAAAAAGTTAATTTCAGTTTCGATCTTGAGGGATAGTGTCCGTAATGGTGCTGGTGGGGTGCCGGCAACAAAGCTGGGAGGCAAGAGTGGGAAGCTGGTTAGATCATTGCACCCATCCTCACCCAGGAAGCAGGGAAAGCGCAGGAAGTGGGGTGAGGCTGCAGCGCCGCAAAGCCCGCCCCCGCGATAGACTCTCTCTGGCAAAGCCCTGCTTGCTAAGGTGCCTCTAGCATCCCCAAGCAGCACCACCAGTGGAGAGCCAAGGGTTCAGATACTCCAGCCAAGGGGGAATTCTCATGCAAACCACCACTGAATCAACAGTTTACCATTTCCTTAACTTAGAAATGAACAGAGGGGAAAATAAACTCATAATCGTGCACCGTGTGTCTTGGTGTGACATAGCATTAGTTCTTCAGGGAGAGAATATCAGTGTGCATCCTCTAGCCGGAGACACACACAGCTTCAGAAACAGGAGCTCCAGGGAAGCAGGAAGTGACTGTGAGGCCCGGGTGAACTGCTCATCGCAGGCTTCAGGGTGCTCCCTGTGGTTTATGTAGAGCTCGTTCTTGGTGAGCTCTGGGTGGAGTGGGGTTGTAAGGATAGAAAGGATTCTGGCCGCCCTCTTCCTCCCTTCCCGTCGTGGGGCAGTTGTCTTTCTTGTCTGCTTCTATCAGCTAGTAAATACAACTGTTGCTCTGTGGTCTCTTTGTAATGTGGCTCAGAAGCTTGCTTCATTTTGACAGATCAAAGAGACCAATTCCGAGTCTGAAACGGAAAGGTGGGTGGACTACGTTAATGACAGGTGAGTAACAAGTTGGAACATCTGGAGAAGATGGTGAAGTTTTAGGTGCTTATAAAACTAGAAGCTATATGAACTTACCGGAAAAGTAGTTTAACTCATGAATTTCCTGACAAATTTTTCTTCCTAATTATAGTGTTACAGAGATTAAGGTAGCACTGTTATTAGCCACGGGCTTATTGACTCTCTCCCCGTGTGGGGTTTTCTCCATCGTGAAACGGGCGATTATCTTCTCACAGAAGTGTTCTGAGGGTTGGTTATATTGCAGACAATGCTTCTTGCCCCAGGCATGGCACTCAGGAATCCTCACTTACTTGTACCTGTGTGATTTATTTATTCATTTGTCAAACATTTGCTAATTTTCTTATATATGTCAGACACTTCATTTGTACCTAAATTGTGGCTGAAATAAATAAGCTATTGAAAGGGTAGTCTATAGAGAATGTTAGGCATTGGTAATTATGGGTTTTATATATTTTTCCACAATAAGCATGTCCCCAGCATGATTTTGTTCTAATGTGGATTGTGATAAAGATGTGTGTGTGTGCATTCTGTCTCTTAGTCAGATGTACAAGTGTGTGTTCACAATACAGGTATGTGTGTGTGCATTCTGTCTCCTTAGTCAGATGTACATATGTGTGTTCACAATTAAGTTGTATAAGTGCATTCTGTCTCCTTAGTCAGATGTGCAAGTGTGTGTTCACAATAAATGTGTGTGTGTACATTTTGTATCTTAGATGTGCAAATGTATAATCACAATAAAGATGTAGAAGTGCATTCTGTATCTTAGATGTGCAGATGTATGTTCACAATGTCATCTTAAATCTTTGCTTTGCAAGACCTCACAATGACATGAGATATCCAATGAAGTCTGAAAAAATTCACAGTTTAGGATGGAAGCCCAAAGTGCCTTGGGAAGAAGGAATAAAGAAAACAGGTACGTGGTACCAAGTCGGTCATTTGGGGAGCAGTGCAGACCAGTGACAGGAAGGTAGTTCATTTCAAAACACTAGAGGTCTGCAGAGCCGTGAGGAACCGTCTGCAGCCCGAGCAGCTGTTCATTTCACTCCTAACAGTCGTCGTTTTCTGAGCATCTGGAGTTGAATGGACTTCGCTTCTCACTGCTCCTCCTGAGTCTTCTCCGTTCCTCGGATGCTTACTTGGTCCGATGCCGGGTGCTCACTTCTCCTTTCCTTTGTCTTCTTGAAAGGCGTGTTTGTCATCGCTCATGCCTTGTAGTGCAGCTTTCTCCTTTCTCTGTGGTCCAGAATAGTGGTGCATGTTAAGATCAGTGGGGTCTCAGCTCTGAAGAAAACTGAAAACTAGTAAAAGAAGAATCACTGTGTGTGTGTGTGTGTGTGTGTAAAGCTCTTTGGACCCTGGGTGGTGGCGTGTCCAGTTGGGCTGCCTAGTGAAACTCTGTCTCAAAAGGCGGAACAAAATGGCAACAAAAATCTATTTGGAATTGTGTTTGTAGGAAAGAATCTGCTCAACTGTATAAGAACAGGTCTTGATCAAAACTTTAAATACAAAATACTTTGTTCAAGTATGAAAAGCCAAAAGCAAAGGTAGCTTCCATTCTTAACTAGACTTAGGCTTCTTAGTGCAAAGTCTTGAGCTAATAGTGCACACCATAAACTGACCTCACCTCTTCATAGAGAGACCCTTCATCTCATGTTGCCTGATCCTGTATCACCGTGTTTAGATGAATAAGTATCTTCTTCTTGTGAAGTAGCTTTAAAGGCAGCGTACATGCCTGTTGCCTCACCTGGGACTGCTGAAATCCGAATGTCTTCAGCATTCCCACAGGTCAGTGCTGCAGGGACTGCCTTTGCATTGGACAGAAGGCAACAGCTCCTCACTGTTTCCAGGGCTTTTCAGGCGATGAGCCCCGCTGTGAGACTCTGCTGACGTAGCAGGGACTCAGGAAATGCTGCTTATTTGAGGCATAGTTTTTACTTTTTCATTGTCTTTTGATTTTCCTGCCAGTTGAGTGGTACCGAGAGAATTTTCACAACTGGAAGAATGCAGAAAAGGCATTAGAGCCCTTTCCAGTTCAGCCACCATTTATATAATGCCAGTCGCAGAGAAGAGGACATTATCCTACCTCAACAAGTGACCTGAAATCAAGTGCCTAAATGAAGTGCCAGCCTCTCACTCTGAGTGGGAGGGATGCTCCGGTATTGGATTCAGATGCAGTCTTCAGAAGTTTCAGTATTGGTCCAGGATTCCATGTGAGATTCCCTCAGCAAACTTCTCCGACAAGTCCCATGGTGGTCCAGCAGAAGCAGTGGATGTGGGCAGGATGAGGCCCCTGGTTCTGAGAACAGAGGCAGGTGGAAGCACTGGATGGACCTCTGTTGGCTCCCCAGCCTTTGCCAGCACCTGATTGTCTCAGGTTTTATGTCCTGACTAATTTTTAAGGTCTGATGATGTGAAAATGGAACAAAATGGAAGCATATTGAACACTTTTTAACTTTTGATAATTTCTTAAAATTAACTTAGATGGTTCTTAAAGGTAAGATGTAAATTTCTTACATTTTTGAAATCAGCTGTTGATTTATATATAACTGGTATCAGAAATTTGATCATGTATCTACTGTTTACAATGGTTTTATTTATAAAAGTATCAATGTATTTTAATATATTAAATACAGATTGTGGCTTTCTTAGTGATATATTTTTATTTGTTGTAATTTTTTTTAAAACAATAATATATTTTTTAAGCTCTTTGCCCTAAAGATTTCAAGGTAATTTAAAGTAAATAAGCTGATATTGGGTGGACACAGGTAGAGGTTGCTCTGTCATGGATGCAGATTTCATCCCACCAACCAGTGAGAACCTGTCTTAAAGAGAAAGGATCAGAGATGGCTCAGCAGACCAGGCCACCTGCCACTTCACCCGACAGCCTGACCTGAGCCCCAGAACTGATTCCCATGACTTGTCTTCTGACCTCCACACCATAACCAACATGCAACAGCCTCCAAAACTGACTCATGAAAAAGCTGTGCTTGGCAGCTCCCATCTGTAATCCTGCTATTTAAGAGCTGAGGCAGCCTGGACTCCATAGTGAGACTTGCTTCATGACCACACTGTAGCTAGAGTTTTCCTGCTTGGCCCACAGTCAGGACAAATCTCTGTCACCCACCAGTCCCACAGCCGCTCAGACCCAACCAAGTAAACACAGAGACTTGTATTGCTTACAAACTGTATGGCCGTGGCAGGCTTCTTGTTAACTGTTCTTATATCTTAAAGTAACCCATTTCTACAAATCTATACCTTGCCACGTGGCTCGTGGCTTACCAGCATCTTCACATGCTGCTTGTCCTGGCAGTGGCTGGCAGCGTCTCCTTCTGCCTTCCTGTTCTTTTATTTCTCCTCTGTTAGTCCTGCCTATACTTCCTGCATAGCCACAGCCGATCAGGTTTTATTTATTGATCAATCAGAACAACTTGACATACAGACCATCCCCCAGCACAGCCAAGTGCAGACCATCTCAGATACCTGCACTCAGGCCCATGGTCCTAATCATCCTCTATGCGGGCCTGCTGGGTAACGCCACAAAGAACCCAAGAAGGGCTCCCACAGGACATACAGAACATCCCACAGCACAACACTATAACAAGTAAATGCCCACTTGACCCTCAGTTAGGAAGCATTCCTGCATGTTGTATACGGTCCCCGCCCCCCACCCCCATGCCAGGAGGTCCTGTGTGCGCCTTTCCCCTTCGGTTCCTCTGTTTTCACCCGAGGGAGCAGGTGTGGAGCCAGAGCAGTGCCAGTGCGGATGAGGGGACGTGAAAGTGGACAGACGGTGCTGGCCAGGGCTCTAGGCAGGAAGGCAGCCTCATGGGAAAAGCATCCACTGTCTCTCAGGCCAGCTTGCCACCAGGTAACAAATCTGCTCGAGTAGTGCCGCCCTGGGAGCTCAGCATTTGTGTCTGATGCCGAAGACGGGATGTTCCCAGGGTTAACTCCCTGGGAAGTGGGAATCTGTGCTGCGGGTCCCAGGACTAGGTTCCTGCTCTCATTTATGCCTGGTCCATGCAGACACCCAGTGGGGTCATACCGAGGTCACTAGTGACAAAGCCTGGGCAAAGTTAAAAGCAAGTCGTTTTGTCTTCTGGAATCAGCGCCTCTTCCATAGTGCTTGCTTCCTAGTGAGCACGGACAAAGATACACAGGTCCGCACTCTGCCACCAAGCCTCGGGCAGCTTTCTGCCCACGACTGAGTATGTCATTCCGAGGCCGGACACTTCCAGATGTAAATGCTAGGCAAGGCACAGTGCTTAAATCACTGTCCTGTGATTTCCCTTTGTCTATTTTTAATTATATTTGTTTATTTTGTGGTAAAGGCTTGTATGCCATGGTGCATGTGGGGAGATCAGAGGACAGCTGGGAATTCTTTCCTGTCATGTGGGTCCTGGGACTGAACTCAGGACAGATTGAGGGCAAGTGCCTTAACCTAGTGGGCCATCTCACCCTCCCCTCTTCTGCTTTTTATCCTTGGTTTTTGTTGTTTTTTGAGACAGGGTTTGTCTGTGTAGCAGCCCTGCCTGTCCTGGAACTTGCTCTGTAGATCAGACTGGCCTCGAACTCACAGACATCCGCCTGCCCCTGCCTCCCGAGTTGCTGGGATTAAAGGCGTGCGATGCTGCTGCTGCTGCTGCTGCCGCCGCCACCACCACCAGCACCCAGCTTTCATGCTTGTTTTAAGGTCACTCTTACATGGCGTAAATACAGCTGCTGTCTGCTTTTCACTTGCTCTCACGCAGCAGCTCGCTTCTATAACCAAGGTGGGCTTTCCCCTCCCTCCCTCCCTCTGCCTGGCCGCATGGTGTGTGCGGAGAGCGGTGCACTGGGCAGCTGGCCGGCCTGCCTTTGTGGTTAAGCACTCGGTGGTACCCAGGCTCCAGCTCAGATGTCCATTTCCATCCTGCCTTAGTGGACTGCTCCTGACAGTGAGTGTGCACATTGGTTATCGGGGGCTTCCATCACATGGATCACTGAATAAATGTCTTCAGCAATAAATTTATTTTCTCACCATCTTGAGGCAAGCAATCTAAGGTCAAGATCAATGTGTCAGAATTGGTGTATGAGGCCTCTCTCCTTGGGTTTGTAGGTTTCTGTCTTCTCTGTGTCCTTCCATGGTCCCTGCCCTCTCATATCTGTGATTAATTCTCCTTTTATGGTTTTCCTAAGGCAGAGAAATAGAGGAGGACAGCCAGTGTCTTCTGGCCTTCCCAAGCACATGCACAAGCATGGGAAGTGCCCTGCCTGCCATGGCGCGATGCTTGCAGCTTACCCTGCCAACAAGACCGCTTTTAAAGTCGATATAATCAGCCTTATAGATCCCAGTCTCTTGTTTTAAAGGTCACATGCATGTGTTGCAGAAATTGAAGATTAAGTTAAAAAAAAAAAAAAGCCATCTTGTGGTGGTATTGTGTTCCCCAAAATATTGTGCACCCTAATAAACTTATCTGGGGTCAGAGACAGAACAGCCACTAGATACAAAGGCTAGAAAATGGTGGCACTCACACCTTTAATCCTAGCATTCCAGAGGCAGAAATCCCTCTGGATCTTTGTGAGTTCAAGGCCACATTGGAAATGGCCAGGCATGGTAACACGTCTTTAATCCCAGGGAGTGATGGTAGATGGCAGAAAGATATATAAGGCGAGAGGACCAGAAACTAGAAGCATTTTGGCCTGGTTAAGCATTTGGCTGGTTAAGCTTTCAGGCTTTTGAGCAACACAGTTTAGCTGAGATTCATTCTGGATGAGGACTCAGAGGCTTCCAGTCTGAGGAACCAGGATCAGTTGAGGAACTGCCGAGATGAGGTAGCTGTGGCTTGTTCTAGTTCTCTGATCTACCAGTTCACCCCAATACCTGGCTCAGGGTTGATTTTATTAATAAGAACTTTTAAGATTCCTGCTAGACCATCTTACCACTGGAAGACCACTTGTTAATATTTTGATGTATGGTCTTGTTTGGTGCATATACACATAATTGGTTAAAACCAAATGTGGGATTATCATGGACACACTATTGGGAGCTTGCTTCTTTTCTACTGACAGTATTTCATGGGTACTTTGATATGGGATCTTTTGCCATTTTTAATGACTGTAGAATTATGTTTGATAGTTCATTCTGGAAACAGTATGGAAGGCGAGTCTAAGGATGTCAGGACTGAGCTCCCAACGGCATCCGGCTTAGGAAGCTGTGCGGTAAATCAGGCTGTTGACACTCAGGCCCGAAGCACAGCCCTGCACACAGGTAGAGCTGGTGACAGACTGGAGAGCTTGTGGGTTACAAACTCACTGGTGAGCGGCAGGCGGTAGAGCTGTTGCTGGACTTGGTGGCATCTTAAGGCTTAGAATGTGGGGCTGGAATGGGAGTTTAGGAGTTGGGGCTTTAACACAGGGCCAGTCACATACATGAATGTGTAGATCACGTTGGTGGGCTCGAGATCTAGAAAAACATATTTTGGGGCTAAATGGCTGTTAACACCTGAGAGTGGGACCTGGTGGTGAAGGGACCTTTAAGAGCTAAGGCCAAGTAGGTAATCAGTGGATGCAACCTTTGGTAGGGATTAATTTAACTTTCCCAGAAACCTGGTTTGTGGTCTAATAAATAAAGCTTACCTGGAGATCAGAGGGCAGAGCCAGCCACTAGTTAGCCAGAGAGGCCAGGCAGTGGTGGTACACACCTTTAATCCCAGCACTTGGGAGGAGGAAACAGGAAGTGATATGGCTGGGTGGAGAGAGGAAGTGATAAGGTGGGGTGGAGACAGGGTTCACCCCTTTTGGTCTGAGGATTCAAAAGAGGTAAGTCTCACTAGTAGCTGGCTCCCTTACTTCTCTGATCTTCTAGCATTTACCCCTATATCTGACTCTAAGGTGTTCATTATTAAGACCAATTAGAATTCAAGCTACATGCCACATCACAGGCATCGGGCCAGTTCTCTCCTTGGAGGGTTCCAGGGATTAAATTCAGGTCACCAGGCTTGGTGACAAGTTCTGTTACCTTCTGGGCCATCTCACCAGCTCCATACTTTTGATGACATCTCTCATGAGGGTCTATTGCGGGATGATAATCTTTTTGTATGCTGTGAAGAGGTATCTCCGCCAAGGCACCTTCTGATTGGTTTAAATAAGAGCTGGATGGACAATGGCTAGGCAGGGGAGGATAGGCGGGACTTCTGGAAAGAGATAGGAACTCTGAGACACAGAGACAGTGGGACATACAGTATGAAGGAGAGTTAACAAGCCACGCACCACGTGGCAGAATGTACATTAATATAAACGGATTAATTTAAGTTTTAAGAGCTAGTTGGGAATAAGCCTAAGCTAATGCCAAGCTTTCATATTTAATAATCAGTCTCTGTGTCATTATTTGGGAGCTGATGGTCCAAAGAAAGACCAACTACAAGGGCCTTACCAAAGGCCCGAATGATGGGGTCACCCAATCTTGGATGTTTAGAACTTTCCGAAGGTTACCCAGCCACAGCTAGTCTATGCTACAGCAACAGAAAACAGACTAATAAGGCCTTGCCTGCATATGTAGAGGTTCTATCTTTTTCATGTGTTTATGGGTTTGCTCTTCCTGCTAGACTTGTAGCCCCTGGGAGTGGAATCATCTCTGAATTTATGGACCTGTATGTCATAGTATTTTTTTCTGAGAAATAACACCTGTCTTCAAAGAGACAACTTTTGCCAGACTTTGCAACTAAGTTAATAATATGCCCTGAGATCTTCTAAAACTGTTCAAATGCTGTCAATTTGCTGTGTACTCAGCCTATTTAAGTTTAACCTGCCTTTAAGAGAACAGTAAGACCAATGTTACTATGCCTTGCTCTTCCCATGTAATCGGCTTTTAGAATCTAAGCTAAGTAAATAGCTTTAATCTTAAACTATGAATTCTTCCATGCCCCTGACCCAGGAGAGTGTATGTGTATGTGTTGTGATAACCATTTGCTGAAAGTAGCCAACAGGCTGAAAACAACCTTAAAGAACAAATATCCTGTAATGTTGGAAGCAACGTGTGGATATGGGTTGATAACAACAGTGTGTGGGTTTTGAGTGCTGTTCTGGGTTCAGTAACGTAACTTCTTTCTTTGTAAAACTCAAAGATTTCTGTAGAAAACTGTTCCTCATCCCACTCCATATTCCCTACGCTGCTCAGTAAGTACAGCATAAAGCTCTTTGCTCCGAACAGACAACAGGGACGGACAGATCGGACACAGGCCACAAGCTAGACAGAAGACACAAGGAGAGAAGTGGAGAATTCCAATGGCTCACTCGTGGTCTGAGCTACCCCAGGAGAAAGTCTCTCTCTCCATTCCTTGATGCCTTCAAGGTGCACCTGCATCCTCAGCATTCCTGTCTGTAGGGATTTGAAGGGGCAGGGTCTGTGTTCTTGGCTCTGTCTCAGTTTCTCCGGCCTCTCTTCCTCTCTGCTGCACACATCGCCCCCTGAGCCCCAATCCAGGCAGAGCCCAGCTGTTTCCCATTCCCTGTAACCGCTGACAGCTGCCCTTCCTTGAATTTCACGCTTTGTGTCTGCCCTGCTTTCTTTGATAATTATGTGGGTTTTATTTGGAAAGACTTGCCTTTAATCCTCACTTCAGAGCTTCTTTGAGGAGACTCCTACTTTTCTATCTTGGAATAATTTTTCTTTCATCCTTTCTTGGTGTTTATAATCAGTAATTCTAATATTGCTTTGTGTACTGCTAATCATGTACGTCAGTATTTTTTTTCACAGCTGTATCAAATACCCGACAAAGGCAACTTAAGGGTGTGGTGGTTTGAATGAGAAATGTCCCCCAGAGGCTTGTGAATTTCACCACGGGTTCCATTTGGTAACTCTGTTTGGGGGGTTATGTAGCCTTTAGGAAGTGGAGCTTTGCTACAGAACCCAAATCAGCAGGGTCAGGCTTCGAGGGATCGTCCTTTGCTTCTTTCCTTCTTGCTGTCTGCTTCCTACATGTGGATAAGATGTGATCAGCCAGCTCCTCGCTCCCACTGCCATTTCATGCCTTCCAGATATGATGGACTCTGTTCCTCTGGAGGCCAGAATAAGCTGCTTCTTCCGTAAGTTGCTTTTGATCATGACATTTTATCACGGCAACAGAGAAGTAACTAATACAGAGGGTTTGTTTTGGCTCTCAGTCTGAGGGTTCATCGTGGTAGAGAGAGTGAAGGGTGTGGTGGTAATCTAATTGTATTGAAATATTATTTTGATTTGTACTGAAATATTAATTTGATTGTATGTTAATAAATAAAGTTGTCTGGGGGTCAGAGCTATTAGAGCCATAGCAAGAGTGTGGCGGTGGTGGCACACGCCTTTAATCCCATAGATATCTGTGTGTTCAGGGTCAGAGCTATTAGAGCCATAGCAAGAGTGTGGCGGTGGTGGCACACGCCTTTAATCCCATAAGATCTCTGTGTGTTCAGGGATACAGCCAGCATTGGAGACATATGCCTTTAAGACCTAGGGGGCTGTACATTCAGACAGTGACGAGGCAGTCATGTGTTTGGGTTTACAACCAATGAGAAGGCAGAACAACATACTTTAAATATACGAACCGACAGGAAGTAGGTCTCTTTTCGCGAAGCTGGGACAGCAGGAGGAAGGGTGAGATTTTAGCTCTGAGCTCTGACTTCTCGGCTTTCTCTTTTACATTGTTTCTGTGTTTCTTATTTAATAAGACTGTTGGTTACATCTACATCTGGCGCCCAACGTGACAAGAATCCATTAAAAACTGCTTGGCTTGGCGGCAGGTCCGCTTTCCCGCAAGGGCGGCAGGCGGCCCGCGGCGGCGGCGGCGGCGGCGGCGGCAGCGGCGGCACACGGCGGCCGGCGGCGATCGGCTTCTTAGTCCGAGCTGCTGGCATCCTAGTCCAGGTAGCAACTTCTAGCCCGGGCCTAGGTCTGTGAGCAGCTTGCCTAAAGCCGGTGCTACAAACAACTCAGACCTGCCCTGCCGAACAGGGCCCTGCCTGTAAAGCCAATGCACGTGGTCGGAGCTTAAGGAAGCCAGACCCAAGCCTTGACTCGGCACAAGAGGGAACACGTGGCTGCATTTAAGCTTTAGCCGGCTACGCTTTCTTGTGCGTTCTCTCTTTCCTCTCTCTCTCTCTCTCTCTCTCTCTCTCTCTCTCTCTCTCTCTCTCTCTGGATTTACACCTGGGACACTAGGTGGCTGCTTTGAAAATCCCCTCGGATTTCTACTGTTCTACGCAGATTTGGTAAGTCATAATATATCAGATATTTTAAAGGAAACTATCTAAAAGAGAATTTTTTTCCACATTAAAAAACAAATGGGTTTTATGTGTACATTGGAAGAAAATTGGTTTTTGTTCGAAATTTTAGGCAGTCTGGCAATGGAACAACTATATAATATTAGTATTGGTGGAATTATGCACCTCATCACTATAATAATCCACATTTTAATATTTAAAAAGATAGTCAATTTAAGTGCCAGGATAACAGCGTTAGAAGAACTTGTTAAACCTGTAAAAATTCAGACAGAAGAAATTAACAGTGAAGTTGTTTCAAGTCGGGATCATAAGGTTGCAGAAAGAAAGCCTGTTTTCACACAGTCACCCTTAATTTATCCTGTAACAGTACAGCAGATGCCTGATCAAATGGCTACACAAAATACTTGGGCTCCAATTGAAATGTTGGATTTAAAAAGGTTTAAGGAGGCAATAGTATCTTATGGCATGCATTCCCCATATGTAAAGCAAATGTTAAACACTTGGTCAACATATAATAGGATAGTACCACAGGACTGGCGGGACCTCGCACAAGGTGTTCTGGAACCCAGCCAGAGACTTCAATTTCTGACTTGGTTTAAGGAGGAGGCTAAAAACATAGAAAAACAATGGAGGGATAAAGGAGTACAAGTTTGCCAGGATCAGCTTATGGGCGAAGGCCAATATGCTTCAGCACAAGCACAATGTTTATATGATGTCCAAACCCTAATTTTATGTCGAACGGCAGCCTTGAATGCATGGGACAAAGTTGAGGAACCAGGAAAAAAATCTGAGTCATTTACAAAGGTGAAGCAAGGCCCAAAAGAGTCTTTTACAGATTTTTTACAAAGACTGGCTTCAGCAGTAAAGAGAACGGTCTCGGATTCAGAAGCTGGTAAGGCAATAATTGAATCTTTGGCCTTTGAGAATGCGAATGCAGCATGCAAAAGAATAATCAGGCCATTAAGGGCAAGATCTGCACCTATGGAAGATTGGATTAGAGAAACAATTAATGTTGAAGCTGATGAGCATGATGATACATGGGTAGGAGAAGTAATTTCAAAAGGTTTGAGGAGTGTTAGATGTTTTGGATGTGGAAAGCAAGGACATTTGAAAAGGGACTGTAGACAGGTCATTTCCAGAAACAATGTTTCTTCAAGGAACAATGGCAACAGAATGCCCCTTCCTTCTGGAGTATGCAGAAGGTGTGGTAAGGGAAAACACTGGACCAACGAATGTAGATCAACAAAGGACAGACAGGGTAATCCTTTGCCTCAGTCTTCGGGAAACTCCCAGAGGGGCCTCAGGCAGGCCCCCAGTGCAAATCCAGTTCAAACCTTTCCGGCAGCCATAGAGGAAATGCCTGCTCTGGAGAGCGATTAAATAACCAAATGCCTATTGGAATAAATCATGCTGGTCAGAATGATGAAACAGAGAGAATAGAAAATTCAGGAGAAAACATAAAGAAAATTTTTTGGCAAACTTCTATTAATGAACAAAGACCAAAATTAACGATAAAAATAAATGGTGTTTTGTTGTCTGGTCTGGTAGACACAGGTGCGGACGTTACCATAATTGCACCAGAATTTTGGCATCCAACTTGGCCTCTTCAGGAGGTAAACGTTCAACTGTTAGGAATTGGGACATTATCTCAGGTGAAACAGAGTGCAAGATGGCTCGAATGTATAGGTCCAGAAGGACAGAGAGGAAAATTAAAACCATATGTGGCTAACATAACTATGAACCTGTGGGGTCGAGACTTGTTGCAACAATGGAATACTCAGATTAACATCCCTCCAATCTCAGAAACAAATCATAAACTAGCACATGTTACTGAGAGAAATATTAGAAGATATTGTTCTAATGAGTGGTCACCAGCCATCCATATTATACAAGAACAGAGCACAATAACTGATGATCTTCCAAAGACACCAACAGCTCTACCTTTAAAATGGTTAACAGACAAGCCTGTATGGGTCCAGCAATGGCCTTTAACAACAGAGAAACTCCAGGCTTTAGAAGAGCTGGTAGAAGAACAGTTAAATGCTCAGCATATTGAAGAATCAACCAGCCCTTGGAATTCTCCTGTATTTGTTATTAAAAAGAAATCTGGTAAATGGAGAATGGTAACAGACCTTAGGGCAATTAACAAAGTAATTCAGCCAATGGGTTCTCTACAATCTGGGATGCCTTTGCCTACTCTGTTACCAAAAGGATGGCCTCTCATAGTTATTGATTTAAAAGACTGTTTCTTTTCAATACCCTTACAAGAAAAAGACAAAGAAAGATTTGCTTTTACAGTGCCTACTTATAATAATTCTCAACCGGTTAAAAGATTTCAATGGAGGGTCCTCCCACAGGGAATGTTGAATAGCCCAACTCTGTGCCAATATTTTGTACAACAGCCATTGGAAGTGATACGTAAAAAATTTCCTAAATCTATAATTTATCATTATATGGACGATATTTTACTAGCTGACTCAAATGCAGATACTTTAGAAATAATGTTTGAAGAAGTAAAGAAAATTTTGCCTCGCTGGGGATTACAAATTGCTCCTGAAAAGATACAAAGAGGAGATTCTATTAATTATTTAGGATATAAAATAGAGCTACAAAAAATTAGACCCCAAAAGGTGCAAATTCGGAGAGATAGACTACAGACTCTTAATGACTTTCAAAGATTATTTGGAGATATTTCTCATCTACGAACTATTGTTGGGGTAAAAAATGATGAACTGACTAATTTGTTCAAAACCTTAGAAGGTGACAAGGACTTAAATAGTCCAAGAGAATTATCACCTGAAGCTGAGAAAGAATTAGCCTTGGTAGAAAAGAAAGTGCATGAAGGACACGTGAATCGTATTGATCCAAAGCTGGATTGCATTTTGGTTATCTTACCTTCTAGGCGTTCTCCTACTGGAATATTAATGCAGAGGGAAGATATTATATTGGAATGGATATTTTTACCAAATAAACCAAATAAAAAATTAAAAACTTATGTGGAAAAAATCTCTGACTTGATTTACAAAGGAAAATTGAGACTTCGTCAATTAGCAGGCATAGACCCAGCAGAAATTGTCGTACCATTAACTAAGGAGGACATTGAAAAATTATGGACAGAAAGTGAACCTTGGCAAAGAGCTTGCAGTAATTTTTTGGGAGAAATTAACAGCAAATATCCCAAAAGCAATAGAATTGATCTTATAAAGAGAGCTGAATGGATCTTGCCTCGAATTGTACGACAAAAACCCATATCTGGAGTTCGTACATTTTATACAGATGCCAACAAAGAAGGAAAGGCAGGTTACAAATCAGAAAATTTAAGTAAAGTGGTTCAAAGTCCGTATAATTCAGTTCAAAAATCAGAATTGTATGCTATTCTGTTGGTATTAATGGATTTTTCAGAACCTCTCAACATAGTAACTGACTCTCAGTATGCTGAAAGAGTGGTGTTACATATTGAGACTGCAGAATTTATCCCTGATGCTTCAGAATTAACTTCACTATTTATTCAATTACAAGATACAATCAGGAAAAGGAATCATCCTTTATATATAACTCACATTCGATCCCATACTGGTCTGCCAGGCCCTCTAGCACAAGGCAATGATGAAATTGATAAATTATTGATAGGAAATGTGCTGGAGGCCTCAGAATTTCATAAAAAACATCACGTTAATAGTAAAGGTTTAAAAAAGGATTTTTCCATAACCTGGCAACAAGCCAAAGAAATAGTAAAGAAATGTCCTACTTGTTCCTTCTACAATCAGACGCCATTACCAGCAGGATGTAACCCAAAGGGTACTCAGAGAAATGAAATCTGGCAGATGGACGTGTTTCACTTTGCAGAATTTGGAAAATTGAAATATGTACACCACACTATCGATACTTATTCAGGATTTCAATGGGCAACTGCTTTGAGTTCTGAAAAAGCTGATTCTGTAATCACTCATTTGCTAGAAGTTATGGCCATCATGGGTATACCTGCACAAATCAAAACTGACAATGCTCCATCATATGTCTCTGTTAAAATGAAACAGTTTTTTGCTTATTACAATATAAAGCATATTACAGGCATACCACATAATCCTACAGGTCAAGCAGTTATAGAAAGATCAAACAGAACTCTAAAGGATATGCTAAATAAACAGAAATGGGTAACAAAAACCCCCAGAAATAGACTGCATAATGCTCTTCTAACTTTGAATTTTCTGAATGCCAATGAGAAAGGAACAACAGCTGCAGAGAGACATTGGATAATAGAAAAAACTACAGAATTAAATCAGCCTATATACTTTAAGGATGTGCTGACCTCAGAATGGAAACCAGGGTATGTATTACATTGGGGACGTGGTTTTGCTTTTGTTTCTACAGGAGAAGATAAGCTGTGGGTACCATCAAAATTGATAAAGGTTCGATTTGAACAAGAGAGACCTCTTAATTAGAGGAGGCGATAGTTCATCAACCAGCATGAACATCCAATTTAAACTAACTTGTATCAATAAAACATGCCTTTTCATTTCATCAGATAATAACTTGCCAAAAAGGAACATCCCCAAAATTAGTCTTGGGGAAAGGTTTTTGTTTTTGTCTTTTAGGAGAATGAAGGTTAAGGAATCTGAAGAACACTGGACAAATGAGACAACTGAAGAAAAGGGACAAATCATCTATCCCAAGAAACAGAGTGAAACGGTGTATGGGTATATATTATCTAAAAAAATTTTATGTCTTCCTAAATGTTTGTTTCTGCTTTTCTCTAAAGATTTAACACTCTTGGTTTTCTAATAGTCCCAGTTCAATTAAAATTTAAAGCTGACTTTGGAGTTGGAGAATGGCTCTCTCCTTCTTTAAAATCAAGCATGTTGTTAAAAGGAAAATGCAAACTCCCTGTATCATGCCAGAATAAGAGCCATTTCTGCTATGGTACAGGACAAAAGCAAAATTAATTAAGGGACTATTCTATTACTAATCTCAACTCTTTGATTCTATTCTGATTCTTTAAACTGTTCTCAAAGTATAAATTTTATATCAAAATTTACAAGATTAATATATATATATATACATTTTAAACTTTGTTAAGATATGAATGGTCACATAGAGTACTAACTAATTCTAGAAAAAAGGCTAGCTGCATATATATGTTTTTGTGTTCGAGTCTCTTATCAGTTTTCTGCGGGAAATCATGGCCAGGCCTAACATCAACTGAAGTCTCCAGAAAGAAGATGGGGCCCCACAACAACAACAATTCCACGTGGACGATAATAATATCATTAAGCTGACAAACATCATCCACAGATCAGCTTTGAACTACAAGGTGCTCAGAGCAAATTTGAGATGACTAGCTGAGATGATCCAGTCTCAAAGACTACTTGAATAAGGACTTGAGATAAACCCTCAACTTTGGCATTATACACAGACTGGATAATGAAGGATATAGTTACCTCTCCTAGAATTTGACAATTAACCTAAAATTTTTCTTTCAGGATAAAGAAAACTTCGCCCATACCCAGCAGGAAGCAATTTTAAGAATACGACGCCCACATTCCCAAAGAGGTGGTGTGGGGCGGGTGGTTTTTTGGTCTTTTTAATGGGTTTTGGGTCTGGGATAATTTTCAGTATTTAGGGGGGTTGGTTACAAGTTATTGTCAAGGGTTAGGAAAAAGGCTAAGCAAAGGAGATTAGATTTAAAGTTCTTGTTTAAAAAAAAAAAGAGAAAGAAAGAAAAGAAAAACACAATTACTAGTTTTAAATACTTTACATTGGATTGAATTGTTTTATATTGTACACAAATTTGAAACTGATATTGTTAGAAAATGCTATATGTATATTTCTAATTGTATTTATTCCATCCATTTAACAATGTAATGCAAATTTCTGATCCTTGAATGTTATTATTATCAACTATTAGGATATAAAGAAATGAAAGCTAGTAGTTAGACATTATCATAGAACTTGTAGTCATATTAGATATGTTTTAAAAATTGAGCAGAGATGTTTTAGACAGGTCATCTTCAAACCCTTCAGAGATCTACAGAATATGGCATTTAAAATGTTTTAATAACTTAGAAAATTTTTCTTTTTTGAGACATGTCGGCTCCTGGCAGTACCAATCTACTTTAGAGAAAATATGGGCATTGAAGAAACTGCATATGGAGTCAACTTTCATTCTGGCAAAAGTTAGCCACTGGACAACAAAGTATCCTCGAATCAACAGGACAAAATGGACAGACAGATCACGAAACAAGGGACTACTGATTCTTGCCAAAACAAGTGTGGTTATGGCTTTATCAAAAGGCATCTTCTGAGGCCAGGACAATATGGCCCCATCCCTGAAGTGGCCTTCGCATCCGGAAAAGGTACGGTGCCCTTTTCTTCGAAGGCAGCTTAACAGGCAGAGGGCCGATGGATTCTGTTGTACAATGGAACAGCAGCTGAAAGCTCATGCCTCTCAAAAGTAGACTGGCATTTAATAGAGGGATGTGGAGAAGAAGGGGATGTTGAGATGAAGCCATATATACACAGCCAAGAAGAATGGACAGCTGAATTAAAAAACTGTCAACAATTTCCAGAATTTAAAATCCTGAATCATGACAGGACACTAGTGGAATTCAGGTGTTTCTGGTACGTGGACTGCTCTCACCCAATGTGAGGTTGAACTGTTGACCTTGTGTACATCCTACTTCACAAATGAGTCTGTCAGATACACTAAGCCTATAGGCTGAAGATGATGCCCCAACACTGCGGAGAAACCTCAGGTGACTGCCCAGGCAGCTGGCTGTTTCTGTCAACTCACAAAATTTTTTTGGAAGTTGCTTGCATGCACTTCCTGTTTTTATTTTTGTTAGCTAATATTATTCCCTTCTTGGGTCTCTGAGGGAGTTGAAGATTAGTTAGTTATGGTTGAAGATTAGTTAGTTATAGTTGAAAATTAATTAGGATAGAAAGTACATTAGATACATCTTGGAATTATCAAAATAGGATAGATAATGGAATTATTTTCTCTGATTCGTCAAATACCTGTTTAGGTATTTATTACTTGTATATATTGTATATAGTTATTGTACTTTTGTATATAGTTTTTCTTTTGTTAGTCATAACCTTTTGCTTTTTTCTTTTTATTAAAATAGAAAAGGGGAAATGTGGTGGTAATCTAATTGTATTGAAATATTATTTTGATTTGTACTGAAATATTAATTTGATTGTATGTTAATAAATAAAGTTGTCTGGGGGTCAGAGCTATTAGAGCCATAGCAAGAGTGTGGCGGTGGTGGCACACGCCTTTAATCCCATAGATATCTGTGTGTTCAGGGTCAGAGCTATTAGAGCCATAGCAAGAGTGTGGCGGTGGTGGCACACGCCTTTAATCCCATAAGATCTCTGTGTGTTCAGGGATACAGCCAGCATTGGAGACATATGCCTTTAAGACCTAGGGGGCTGTACATTCAGACAGTGACGAGGCAGTCATGTGTTTGGGTTTACAACCAATGAGAAGGCAGAACAACATACTTTAAATATACGAACCGACAGGAAGTAGGTCTCTTTTCGCGAAGCTGGGACAGCAGGAGGAAGGGTGAGATTTTAGCTCTGAGCTCTGACTTCTCGGCTTTCTCTTTTACATTGTTTCTGTGTTTCTTATTTAATAAGACTGTTGGTTACATCTACAGAAGGGACACTGGCCACTCGAGCATGTGGCTCTGCAGGCCTTGCCCGTCCCCATTCCCTCTGCCTTGCTGAGAACCATTAGATCACATTCCTAAAGCGAGTCACCAAGGTCTACTCCCTTATTTGGCCACTTCCTCCTCCTGAGGCTGACTGCCAAGGTCCAGCAATCAGAATCCTCCTTTGATTCACCTAATTAACATGCCCAGTTAAAATTAAACACCTCGTCCTAACACAGGGTTCCCCTTGTACCTTTATAAACTGCCATTTGCCTGTGGGCCATGTCTGTCTCCCCTCTATACACAGGCGGTGCTTGGTCCCTCCAAGACAAATACCCCTTCCTCCTTTTCCATGTCCCTTCCCCTTCTCCCTCATCCCCTGTCTCCTTTACCACAGCATCCCAGCCCATGCTAACACAGACCTCCCTTCGCCTCTTAAAATCACACCTGCAAGGTCATTTGCTGCTGTTTTCTGCCTGAGTCAGAAAGCAGCCACTTGAACTTTTCTTTCTTGCGTAATAATAAAGTATCCCTCTGTGAAAACAGATGTTTGGGTGTGCTTTGTGCCTGATTCGGGGTCCAGACAGCATCCCCCGCTGAGCTTGGGACCAGAGCATGGGGCCATTGGTCACATCGCTTCTTCTGTTAGGAAGTGTGCAGAGCTCATTTTTTCCTTCCAGTCCATACTCCAGCCTGTGGAATGCCACCACCCGCCTCTTCCTCGATCACTTAAACCTTTCTTGAAACACCCTTACACACACCCAAAAACATAATGTTTTTTTTTTTTTTTTTTTTTTTAATATTTAACACAATTCCTTTATTGAATCTTTGGAAATTTCACATCATGTACCCCAATTCCGCTCACCTCCTAGTCCCTCCATATCCTCCCCTCCCCTCTGCAGTGGCCCCCACATAAATATTAAAAAAAAAAAAAAACCAAGCAAATAACATATTGCTTTTAAATCTTATCAGATTGACAGTTGAGATTACAACTTACCATGTTCTAATTGACAACTTAAAATGATTGTTTACAGTGGTGGAAAATACTGTTTTATCAATGTGACATCTTTATTCTAAATTCAGAAACTGGGAAGCCTCGTCATCCTTTTCCCTTAGTTAAGTCTGTTCAGAAATCAAGCCATTCTAGTTCTCGTGTGTTCCCTTGGTTCTAAGCCACTGGGACCCTCTCCCTATCAATGTCTGCTAATGTTATGTAAGTTAATTCCCATCTGCTGACTGTTGACATGGAGGGAAAACATGGCTGTTGTGAAAATTAACCACTGGAGTTGGAGACAAGGGCAAGTACAATTTCAGGCTAAGAGAGATGTGGAATATTCAGAAAATTAGGTTGAATAAACCTTTGAGAAGTATCTTTCTGTTTCCAGAAAAATAATGTTGCATATTAATTAATGGCTGTGGGAATAACTTTGCGCTACACACACACACACACACACACACACACACACACACACACTGACAGAATCGAATAAACAGTTGAAAATATGAAGCGACTTTACTTTGCCAAAACAAACAAGAAATCTGCCAGAAGAAAATTCCCATTTTAACTATTTGCATTACCTACCAAAGGAAGGTAGATCTAAGCTTTAATGCTTATGAAATGCGCATTCCCTTAAATTTGCTGTTTCAGGTGTTCCCGTAGCCTGCATCACATTCCAAATATACATACAACCTCCGACTTGATATGCAAATATTTCAGTTAACAAAAGAATAGTGCACCACATAGCTGAAATTAAATCAGTTTTGAATTCTCAGGAGTTGCAATTGTGGTTGCGAAAGCCAAGGCACAAATCAAATGGCCTCAGCTGCTACAATACAATACAACACAATCACCACAATCTGATTTTCCTTTGTAATTGTGAAGGTCCAAACAGCTTGGTTCAGAAAGGAAATTAAGAGTTAAGAATAAAAGGAAATGAAGACATTTTTTATCCCCATCATGTGCCATAATAGAGTATGGAGTTGACCTTGCAAAGTTAAAGAAAATTTTGCTGTATATTACATTGGCGTTGACTATAAGATCTGGAAATTCTGTGTTTGTATCTAATGTTTGAAGCAGCATAATTTTATTTAGTCGCGTTATTTCTCAATAAAGGTGATGTTGTGGAATATTTTTTTATACTGTGTGAAGATATGTCACTGTGATTGGTTTAATTAAAAAAAAAAAAACCTAAATGGCCAATAGTTAGGCAGGATTTAGGGGACAGAGAGAACACTGAGAAGAAGGTGGAGTTGCCAGCCGGACATGGAGGAAACATGACATGGAGGAGATGAGGTAACAAGCCGTGAGCCACATGGCAGCGTGTAAGTTAGTAGAAATGGGTTAATTTAAGTTATAACAGCTAGTTAAAAACAAGCCCAAGCTATTGTTTAAGCTTTCATAATTAATAAGTTTCCATGTTGTTTATTTGGGAGTGTTGTGCCCAGATTGTGACCCCCAGAGAGACCACCAAAGACGAGCATGCCGGAATGCAAAAGCAAGGTTTAATTCTGGATATCCAAAAGCAAGACAAGCCTAGACAGGGACTTCGTCCAATACATCCAACGCAGTGGAGGCTGGAGGAAGCGCCCACCTGTCTGCAAGCTCAGCTTTTAAAGGGAAAAATCACAAGGTTACATCATTTAGGGGTGCTAGTACGGGTACAATTCTAATTGGCTCGCTTCTGGGGACTTCTAGAAATTACTTCTAAGGGAGTGGTTGCCTGCCACCATTTCTCATTGGCTGCCCTCAGATGGGGGCATTTCTGTGGTCAGTTACCCTGGAAACCAGGGAGAAGACATTCCATAGTCTGGCAGGCATTACCTCGTGACTGTCTTGTGACTCTGTACTTTTACACTTCCTGGTTTCTGGAATCTGAACTGACTGGTTTCAGTAACTAATGGCCTATTCCCAAAAGGAGAAATCTTAGGCCTTAATTTTAGGGTGAAAGCATTTTGGTCTTATTTCTAAGATGGCTCATTTTGGTCTCACAGGGAGCTAGCTGGTGGGACAGAGAAAGAATCAATACAAATGGCATTCAACATGGGGGCTCGAATATCCACATAAGGCCTGAGAAAGCTAAAAAAAAAAAAGTTCAAAATTGGAGCCAAACCCTGCTTCCTAGTCCTGCAGTCTCTCATGCTGGCCATGTTACAGAGAAGCATCTCTAGGCTGCTGCCTCCAGGCTCCAGGCTCCAGCACATCATAAGCTCAGCTGTCAATTTAAAATTTTGCTTATGCAGACAGAAAAGGTTACAGATATGCAGTAAACAGATTCAGATGGAAGAAAAACCTCTAAACAGGTTACAGTGTGCTTAGCAATGTGCGTGGGCTTAACAAAAATAGAAAAAGGGTATAGACAATCGTAAGAAATAGTTTAAAAATAATAAAATCTTTAAAGAGAAAAGAAAAGTAATTAAAAAAAAAAAGAAGCCATGTAGAAATGGGAAATACACAGGGAGTCAGGATCCTGTATAGTATTGTATTGGCTTTAAATTGTTTGATTGCTGATAAGCAAATAATAGCTGCTGAGAGACACTGGGTTATAAAAACTATTAAATTAAACCAACCTATATGTTTTTAAAATGTTATAACTTCAAAATGGAAGTAAAAAATATGCTATATCAGGGAAAGTTATGCTTGTGTTTCCACAGAAAACAAAAGGCTGTGGGTTCATTCAAGGTTGACAGAGATCAGATTTGATGGCGGGGGTGGGGGGCAGGCGAGGAGACCTCCTAAAAACCCTGGCTACAGACATAAAGAAATAAACCTAGAAAAAACTATAAGACAGGTGATATATATTTTACCTCCTCAAACATAAAACAAAACAAAACAAAAGTCATCTTTGACTGGCTTGTGTACAGCACACAGTTCATACTTGTGTTAATACAGATGTGTATGTTACCTTTCAAAACTTAAGTTTTCAGAGCAAGGGGACCAGACACCAGTGAAAATGGATGGTCCAGGTGAGCGAGCCTCTCAGATGCCTCTGTTGTAGTTTCCTCAGGGTTCTGCATCCAGAACAGCTTCAAGTCTACTGACTGAGGTGGTCCAGTCTCACAGACTATTCTAGCCAGGACTTGACCATTATTCTAATTTCCTCAGAGTCCCCTAAAGATGCCAGCACCTCCAGACAACAGGAAGCAGTCTAGAAAACACAATGCCCACATTTCCAAGACACAGGATGAGTGGTTTTTGGTTATTCCATGGTTTATGGATAATTGTCATTGTTTAGGGGGCTTGGTTACAAATTGTTTTTGGTCATGGTGAGAAAAAAACTGAATAAAGGAGATTAGATTCGTGGATCTCTTTCTAAAGAGAAAAAGGGAGGATATAGTATAGAAGTGATGAGATAAAAGGGTGGATTGTTCAGTCTACTTCTTAACAACTACTAGTCTTAAATATTTTACATTGGTATTGATTTTGGTATAATGATACAAATTTAAAGTTTTTTTTAATACTGTATATTTTCTACTTTAAGGTATTTTTGTATATTGATACAAATTTAAGGTTATTTTTGTTAGAACATACTGTACATACATTTCTACCTCTTGTTTAAGGTGTTGTACCTATGAAGCTCATTTAACAATGTAATATAAATTTCTAGTCTTTGCAATTTATTATTACAAACTATTTAGAAAAATAAATACAGGTTAGTAGTTAGTCACCTATAACAATCAAACTTGTAGTCATGTTAGGTATGTTTTCAAGGTCAAACATATATTTTAGATAGATGGTCTTCAAACACTTTTAAGACTTACAGAATATAATATTTAAAATGTTTTGTTAAAACAGGGCTTTTCATGACAATGAGATATCTGCTCCTGGCAGCACCAAGTTACTTCAGAGAAGATGATGGGCATCAAAGAAACTCCATATGGAGTTTGCTTTCAATGTGGCAAACTAGCCATTCGGTCAAGAAACTGCTCTTGTCTTGACTGCTAATGGTGTGCTGTACAAACTGGAAAAGCAAGACACAAAGGAAAAAGACTGCTGAACTTTGCCAAGACTAGGTGGGGCAGTCCTTCAGAATTCCTGCTTTACAAACGAGTCTGATAGATATTCTAGGCCTGGAGGCTGAAGATTGGATGCCCCAGTGTTACAGAGGAACCTTGGGTGACTGTCCAGGCAGCCAGATGTCTGTCATTTCTGTAGTTTTGGAATTGGCTTGCACTGCACTTCCTATACTCATGTAATAATATATCCTTCTGGAATATCCTTTGATGGAGTTGAACACTAGGTAGTTATGGTTGCAGTTTTCCTTAGTTATGATAGAAGGTAAATTAAGTACAGAGCTTTGGACTCATCAAGATGGAATAAATAATGGAGTATTTTCTCCAAATATGCCAAATACAAATGGACTGGACATTGTAAATATAATTCTTACCTGATATTTGCTCTTATTATGCAGGAGGTCATAGACGTATACAGCAGGTGACAACTAACATTTAAAAGGTTAACCCACCAGACTAATAACTCTCTGTTGGTGAACCCTACTAGGCAAAGTCCATGGGGGTCACTGGCTGTGGAAACTGCTTGTTTTCTGTGTGTAACTTTCTCTTGTGCCACCACTGACCTCCCAAGAAAGAACAGCTTTGGGGTTCTTCACACAGCCCATTGGTGGTGTGTATTCCATCTTTGGGCACACTTATAGTTGTGGATGGTCAGGAAGATGATTTCTGTTTAAGCTGTATAATTTTGATGACTAGAAATAATACCAGAATATTTTTTTTTACTGATGCAGGAAAGTAACAGCATTTTCAGTCTCAAAGACAGCTAATTTTAGACTTCAGAACAAATTCAAAACAGACTAAGCTGTCCCTGCAGAAAATACACAAAAAACTAGTTCTCAGGTGTTTATTGCTAAATCAAGATCAGGCTGTTTTCATTGAGACATAATCCCTTACAGTAATTGACTGCACGTACTCACAGGCTCAAGGTTCAGCCAACTGTTTACTTTCTGTCTTGGAGCTCTCGCCAACTTAGAGCTATGTGTATGGCCACGTGTTACACTGACCAGTCAGCGTGATCTTCCTAGGCTGAGAGAAACTTACCATGTGACTTATTATGTGTTATTAGAATGGATCGGACCCTGAAAATGTAACATAGTATCATCCAGAGTTTGGCTGAGAGAGAGAGAAGGAGGAATGAGAGAGTATGTGAGCATGTATGTGGGTGTGTGGAGGGGAACTATGAAAAGCTATGGAGAGAACTGCTGGGAAAAAGAGCCGAGTGTGTGTGGGTGTGTGCTGAGGAAGGGATATGTAAACTATGTAAAGAGCAGTGAGTGGTGTGTGTGTGTGTGTGTGTGTGTGTGTGTGTGTGTGTGTGTGCGCTAAGTGAGGGCTACAGCAGTATGGGCAAAGAGAAAATTAACAGTTTCTTGAGTAGGGAAAGAGTGAATAAATGATGTAAAAATATGTGAAGGAGTGTTACAGAATAGAGAGAAGAAATGTATACAAAAGAGAGATGGGTAAAAAAGAGATGTAACTGTGCAAAAGAGGTACGTGGATGTGTGGAGAATTTATGGAGAATTTACCCATATGGAATGCAACTTGGCTGTATGGAGAATGTAACAACGTGGGATGTATCTATGTGGAGACAGAGATTTACTGAGAGGATTTTTTTTTTTTTTTTTTTTTTTTTGGTTTTTCGAGACAGGGTTTCTCTGTGTAGCTTTGTGCCTTTTCTGGAACTCACTTGGTAGCCCAGGCTGGCCTTGAACTCACAGAGATCCACCTGGCTCTGCCTCCTGAGGGCTGGCATTAAAGGCGTGCGCCACCACCTCCCGGCCCTGAGAGGATTTTTTAAGATGAAGTAAAAGAGTAAGTTACCTTCAAAAAGTGTGAAGGTTTCCTTATTTTTCCCCTCAGAAAAAGTGTAGCCCTCAGATAGATAAGAATTTTTCCTAAGTCCTCTCTGCCTTTGTGGATTTTTTTTGCATACCCTGGTGGTATCTGGGGACTGGCCCCCAGCTATCAATATTATTGTTTATAGTTTTATTGTGTTAGAGTTAAAACCTTCCCTTTTCTTATTTTATTTTATTTTACAATACTATTCAGTTCTACATAACAGTCACAGATTCCCTTGTTCTCTCCCTTCCTGCCCCCCTCCCCAAAACCTTCCCTTTTTATTTAGACAAAAAGGGAGAAATGTTGTGGAATAGTCCTTTACACTGTGTGAAGATATGTCATTGTGATTGCTTTAATAGAAACCTAGTCAGCCAATAGCAGGATTTTGGGGACAGAGAGAACACTGAGAAGAAGGCAGAGTTACCAGCCAGACATGGAGGAAACATGACATGAAGGAGATGAGGTAACAAACCATGAGCCATGTGGCATCATGTAAATTAATAGAAATGGGTTAATTTAAGTTATACCAGCTAGTTAAAAACAAGCCTCGGCTATTGGTTGAGCTGTCATAGTTAATATGTCTCTGTGTCTTTTGTTTGGGAGCTGGCTGGTGGGACAGAGAAAAACTCACTACAAGAAGATTCCTTATAAAATAAAAGTTAGGCTAGACATCATTTTTAAAACTTTTTTTTTGTTTTGAAAAAAATTAAATTAGATATTCTTTAATTTGGGAGCTTTGGCAAGGTTCTCCGAGGAAAAGAAGGAACAAGATAAAGGCCCTTTATCAGATCATATAATTCTGATCTGAGAATTCCAGAAATATGGTCCTGATCATAGTAATGAGTGGACAGAGGCTGTGGAGGCCAATTGAAAACAAAGTTATTTAGCCATCAGTAAAACACAGGATTTGAACCCAAAGATTTCTACATCTGTAAGATAACACTCTCAAATTTTAATTATGCAAAATTAAAAGCAAACAAAATCTGAGGTACATTTCCCCATCTGGGTTCTCAACAATGTTAACACTTTGCTCTATCTCCCTGTGTGTGTTTGAGATATTCGCAGAAGCCAGGCATGGCAGTGCACATCTTTAATTCCAGTACTCATGGGGCAGAGGTAGGCAGATCTCTGAGTTGGAGGCCAGCCTGTTCTATATAGAGAGGTCCTGTGTATATAATTTTACCATGTTAAAATTAAAACCTTCCTTTTTAATTAGACAAAAAGAGGGACATCCTGTGGAATAATCCTTTTTTACCCTGTGAAGAGTTGTCACTGGAATTTGTTAAAAAACTGACTGGCTGGTAGCCAGGAAGGAAGTATTTCAGGACAACCAACCTAAGGATGCTGGGATGAAGAAGGGTGGAGTCAGAGGAGATGCCAGCTGATGCAGAGCAAGCAGGAAGTATAGAAAATGAGGTAACAAGCCATGAGTCAAGTGGCAGAAGATAGATAAGATATATGAGTTATTTTAAAATGTAAGAGTTAGCTAGTACAAGCCTGAAACATTGGTGGAGCATTTACAATTAATATGAAGTTTCTGAGTGGTTATTCAGGAACAGCTGCCCGCACAGGAAAACTCTGCCTGCACTTTAACACAGGGACCATTAGGCAACACTTGAGATTCAAGCTATGCCACTAAGTGACCCTGTGTGTGGGATTTCACCATGTCAGGAGGCCCATCAAGTTATATCAAGGGACTTCTACTCTAACTAAAGTATAAATGATTCCTAGTAGGCTATTTTCTAGGCCCATATTTCTAAATCTTTTAAAAATGTCTGTATTTAAATTATAAATAATGGTGGATTTCATTCTGGCATTATGGTGTTTCAGTTATATTCACAAATAGTTACCCTCTTTGTTACCCTCTCTGTTCTCCTCTCACTTCTGCTAATACCTTTCCTCTTCCAAACTAGCCCCCCTTCTACCGAAAGAGAGAGTGGGGGGAGAGGAACAAGAGAGGAGAGTAACCAAGATCCAGAGAAAGTCCTAATAAGCTTCATTAAGGTTGCTTATAGGGGTGTGAGTGAGCAAAGATTTGTTTACTGGAGCAATATCACAAAAGAAATATCTCTTTGCCAGACAGCGGTGGTGCATGCCTTTAATCTCAGCACTAGGGAGGCATAGGCAGAGGCTCTCTGTGAGTTTGAGACCAGTCTGGTCTACAGAGCAAGATTCAGGACAGGAACCGAAACTACACTGAGAAACCCTGTCTTGAAAAAAAAAAAAAAACAGAGAGAGAGAGAGAGAGGGAGGGAGGGAGGGAGGGAGGGAAGGAGGGAGGGAAAGAGGAAGAGGAGGAGGAGGAGGAGGAGGAGGAGAGAGAGAGAGAGAGAGAGAGAGAGAGAGAGAGAGAGAGAGAGAGAGAGAGAGAGAATCTTTTTCCTTCATCAGTCATTAACCTAAAGCTTTAGGGAGCAGTGGAGTCCATGATGGGTCCAGATTTTTTTTTTTTAATTATGCATGTGGATGTTTTGCCTGCATGTACATCTGTGCACCACTTATATGCCTGGTGCCCACAGAAGTCAGAATTGGGTATTGGATCCCTTGGACCTAGAGTTACAGATGGCTGTGAGTCATCACATGAAGGCTGGGTATTGTAAGGGGAGCCAGAACTCATAACTGCTGAGCCAACTATTCAGCCCTGGGTCCAGATTTTCAGTAAGTGACAGTCCTAAAGATTCTCAGCTCAGATTATATAAAATGTTTTTGTGTGATCTAAATATTCTAGTCTAGGGTAAGTAGTAAGATTTGTCATTGACTAAGGCGATGAAGGCCATTTGTCTCAAAATGTTACATGATTGCTTTTGGATGTTCCTGGAGACCCAGTCTATCAAAGCTTGATAGATGCTTAAGTCCATGTTACAAAGTTACAAAGTGTTTACATATAACCCTTACCTATCCTCTGCTATACTTTAAGACTCTGCAGCTTGCTTCAGACTGATATAATATAAAGGAAATATAAATTTAGTCACTGTTCTGTGTCATTTAGGGAATAATGACAGCTCTCTATGCATTTCCAGTAGGGATGCAAATTTGGATTTTTCACAAATATTTTCAATCCACAGTTGCAGAATCCTCCAGTGCCTGTCTCCAAGGGTGTATAGGTCATAAATTATAGCGTATTTATTTGTGCTGAGAGTTAATCTGATTTAGGGATAAGCATGATGCAGGGTGACAGCTCTGCCTGGCCCTACTTCCGTCCCTAACTGTGTGTCACCAGGACTCGTAGACCGCTTTGGGTTTCATTGATTGACATGTGAGAGGAAGGCCTTGCTCCAGCTTCCCTACAATTCCTTCAGATTCTTTAACATTGCACACCGATGAGACTGAATGTCAATATGTATTTATCCTTTTATGCTTAGACAATTTCATACACCCGTGTCTTAGTTTGCTTTCTTTTTAAAATTTTACTTATTTATTATCTTTTACTTTATCTATCTATCTATCTATCTATCTATCTATCTATCTATCTATCTATCTATCTGTCTACTTATTTATTATTTTGTTTTCTATTTCTATGGTAAAGGCTGTGACCTAAAAAAACTTGGAGAGGAAGGGAAGCCAAGGCAGGAACTTGGAGGCAAGTGCCGAAGCAGAATCCCCAGAGAAATGCTGTTAAGTGGGATTACTCTCCTTGGCTAAGTGTATAAAAGTAATATAAAAAATAAGCCACATAAAGATGGCTATCACACAGAGAATCTGGATTATGTTCTCTTTGATATTTGTAGCTGAAGAAAAACATTTGATTGCAAAGGCTGTTGAGTTATGCCAAAATGTATATTTTAAAGGTACCTTGACTTCAAAATTTAGATGTAAGGATATGTTGCTTTGGAAAAGAGGCTCTGTTTTTGTCTCTACAGAAAGCCAGAGGCTATGGATTTGTTCCAGATTAAGATACATCAGGTTTGACCAGCCAAGACCCCCTGAAAGGTCTCCGATGACACCATGGCCCAGATGATCCAACATCCAGAATCATTTCAAGGCAACTGGCTCAGACGATACAGTCTCACGGACTACTCCATGAACCTAAAATTTTCTTTGTATCCCCATAAGATACTGCACCCCCCCTCCAGCAGGAAGTAGTAAGAGAAGCTACGCCCAAATTCCCAAATATACCAAGCTGGCTTTAAAGATGTGTAAAAGTTAAAACCTTCCTTTTTAAAAAAAGAAAAGGGGAAGTGCTGTGGGATGTTCTGTATGTCCTGTGGGAGCCCTTCTTGGGTTCTTTGTGGCGTTACCCAGCAGGTCCGCATAGAGGATGATTAGGACCATGGGCCTGAGTGCAGGTGTCTGAGATGGTCTGCACTTGGCTGTGCTGGGGGATGGTCTGTATGTCAAGTTGTTCTGATTGATCAATAAATAAAACCTGATCGGCTGTGGCTAGGCAGGAAGGATAGGCGGGACTAACAGAGAGGAGAAATAAAAGGACAGGAAGGCAGAAGGCCAGACGGCCAGCCGCTGCCATGACCAGCAGCATGTGAAGATGCCGGTAAGCCACCAGCCACGTGGCAAGATATAGATTTATGGAAATGGACTAATTTAAGCTATAAGCACAGTTAGCAAGAAGCCTGCCATGGCCATACAGTTTGTAAGCAATATAAGTCTCTGTGTTTACTTGGTTGGGTCTGAGCGGCTGTGGGACTGGCGGGTGACAAAGATTTGTCCTGACTGTGGGCAAGGCGGAAAACTCTAGCAACATGGCTGTGACCTAAAAAAACTTGGAGAGGAAGGGAAGCCAAGGCAGGAACTTGGAGGCAAGTGCCGAAGCAGAATCCCCAGAGAAATGCTGTTAAGTGGGATTACTCTCCTTGGCTTGCTCAGCTGGCTTTCTTCTACACCCCAGGACCATCAGGGCCATCAGCTCAGGGGTGGCACCACCTATAAAGGGCTGGATCCTCCCACATCAATCAAGAAAGAGCTCTGCCGACTCACCAATAGGCCCATCTGATGGAGTCAGTTCCTCACCTGAGGTTCCCTCATCCCAGACAACCCTAGCTTTTGTCACGTTGACAAAACAAAAATGTGGAATTCCGGGATCAAACAAGTCGGTGCCTGCGCCCTGAAATCTCTCAGAGACGCAGGTTAAAAAAAAAAAAGTGGATCCACTTCATACGGACAAAAGGTCATGTCGTTTGGAAACCCAGGAAGTCTTTTCCTCCCCGCCAGAAAGCTGGCGCCAGCATATGTTATTTTGCCTGTCCTCTAATAAACCAAGAGTTGTGCGACCTCTGCTAAAGCGATGTCCCGATCCCTCCCTGCACTTCCCCAGAGCGGGGGACTCTTGTATTTGAAGTGATAAGGCCTGCCCACCCCACTCCAACACATTTATGCAAATTAGGTGTATTTCATTTATTCCTTTGTCTTCAAGTTACATATAAACTAGACTGTTACCCCAGTAAACAAGCTGTCCAGACGCAGACTTCTTTGCTGGAATGTACTCAGGGCTGTCTGACACCCAAGTCTCTATTCTCCCCTGGGTCCTAAAACAGCCGGTGCACCTTGGCGCAGGGGGATGGATAACAACTCGAAAACAGCATAATGTAGAAGTTTTTGGTCATTTTTACTCCTGTTTACTTTCTCTCCGCCCTTTTCAGTCATATTAAACTCTTTTCCCCCACCAAAGCCTTTCTACTTACATGACTCACTCCCACCCTGTGTGTGTGTGTGTGTGTGTGTGTGTGTGTGTGTGTGTGTGTGTGTGTGTGTTTACTGAGCCCTGCTGAGTTTAATTGGGTTGCTTGCATGAGCATAGATACAGGATCATTATTGAAGATTCGGCAATTGCTGCTCCCCAGGGCTACAACAACACTAGTCCGTGTATCTTAAGGTAAAGAACACTGCAGTCCTTATGAGGCAAACACGCGAGTATCAATCATTCTGAAAGCAAAATGTTGCTTTCTGTTCTCTTATATAGAGAGTCCCTGCAATAAGGGCAACTGTGCATTCTGATCCAGCCCGCGGTGGATGAATGGTTGACCAATATTTTAACACACATGCACGCGGGAGCGTTCTAAGGCAGAGGCTGGCTGAACAGCTAGGGAATAAGGGGTGAAATACTAACTTAACAAAGGGCCAGCAAGTGAGAGGAATGGCTGTGAAGAGAGCAAAGGGAAGGTGTGACAGTTGGTGGTCACCTCTGTGCACTGTCTTGTCGCAGTGCCCTTTGTCCTTGAGGATCCGTGGCAAGGGGGCTCGTGGCGGTTTCCTTCTTAGAAGTCAGGTGAGGGAAGCGCATGGAATGCTGTTTTCATTGAGCCTGATGTATAGCCGGGAATCCCAGCGACATGGAGCACCTGAAGAGTTGAAAAGCAAACACATTGTAGTTGCTGGGGACTGAACTCCCGTCCTCTGCATGAGCGGTACAAGCTCTTAACCCCTGGGCCATCTCTCCAGCCCTGGTTCCTCTCCCCTTTATTTTAATTAACGAGGGATTTAGGAATTTCTTGTGCTAAGATTATTCTATTTTATGTCTTTGGGTGAATAATCAGGCTTTATCCTTACCTCTGGATAGTAGGAGGTGGAGGCAGGCAGATGGGGGGATGGGGACATGAAAACAGTTGGAAGGGTGACCCACTTCATCCAAAGAGAGCCATAAGCAATTAAGATAAGAAGTACGTAAGAGATTCCAAGCTATAACACTCAAGTTCTGGAATCCAAGTTTTCTGGCCTTTAGGGCATTCTGCAAAATCTACAAAGGTGAGTTATGTCTTGTTGGATGGATGTGGGCGGATTGGATTAGAGCATACAAACAGCTTGGTAGGTTGTTCTTGAGTATAATTTACTTCATTGTTTCTGGCCTGGTAAGTATACCCAGAGGGTTCATATTGATGTGTGTGATTGAACAAAACAAAAAACAATAAGGTCTTCATCGACCCGTGGTTTAATGGCTTTAAATAAATTAACTTCTTTTGGATCGATTCAACACACTGATGATATTTGCAATCTATTAACTTTTTAACGTTTCTCCCCTCAGTTACAACTTTAATATATAACTTTGGAGAAATCATTTTGCATTCATCAAGTGAAGGTATTATTTTCTACACACAGAAAACTTCAAAGTGCGTAGTCATACACATACAAGAAAACATCTCAAAGCAGGCTTGGGGCCTAACTCTGGATTCTACTTTTAAAAATTTGACTCTTTGGATTCTTTAGACTCTTTCATTTTTAATTAAAATAAGGTCTTTAAAAAATTAACAGTAGCTGGATGTGGTGGCATGTGTCTATAATCTCAACACAGGAGAAGCTGAGGCATGGGCATGATGTAACACATCAAAGTCAAGGCCAGCTTGGGTTAACTTGGAAGAAACTTTCAAAAAACTGAGGAGTGAGGTTGTATCTCGATGGTAAACACTTGCCTAGTGTACTCTAGGCCATAGATTCAACCTCCAGCACCAAAAATATAAGTAAATAAAGTTTACAAATTAAGTGTTTGATTCAAGGTACAGAACATGTTTTGGGGATCAGCTGTCAGTTTTGTAGCAAATTGTCTAACTCTGTGGCCTGAATTACAAACTTCCCTCAGGTCATACATCAGTATCCCCACCCCTCAGTGTGGTTCTATTCGGATATAAAGCTTCTAGGAGGTAATTAAGGCCAAAGAGGCCCTAAGAGTGGAGTCATAACCCATAGGATGTATGACTTTATTTGAAGAGGTAGCTTTCTCTGTGTCTGCACATACAAGAGGGGTGTATGTGTGCGCACAGGCGGCTGCTGGCTAAGGAAGACATCCATTAAGAGAAACCCAGAGAACTGGTGTGCTGGTCTTGGATTCCTAGTCCCAACCTGAGAGAAAATTAATTTCTCTTTTGTAAGCCACAGAATCTGTTTTGTTGTGGCTGCTCAAGCATACTAATACAGTAAGGTTGAGCATGTTATGTGTATAATGTTTCTTCTGGGCCTCAGCTTTTGGACACACAAAATGTGTAGATTGGGCTAAATAAACCCAAGTTGTCTTTCAGTTCTAGCATTAATGATTCTAACTGAAAATAACCAAAAGAACAATTCAATCTGAGTTTCTAGTTCTCAGGAAGACTATAAATCAGCCAAAGAAATTGTATGCACTTTACCTAGATACACCAATTGTTAGTATTTTTTCAACTTTTCATGTCTACATGTATATGCATATTCACATATAAAATATTATGAGTTACTGTTATTCTTTTGTCTATGTTCTGAACCATTTGAGAGTTAATACTCCCAAATATGATCCTATGCATTTCCTAATAACAAGGATCAGTGGTCACTTAAATATGGCTGCCAACCTTGGGAAAGTCAACAGACTGATTCACCAACTGTCCCAAGTACTTCCTTTTCCACTTGTGTGAGAGCTAGCTCTCAATGCCAAGTTGCACTGGGATGTCATGTTTCTTTAATGTCTTTACATGGTGGTGATAGCATGGGGGGGGGTGGGGAGGTCCTCAGCCTTTTTTCTAGTATCTTCTAGAAGGGCTTTTGCTTGGCAATTATTTGATACTACTCATGGTAAAAATCCAACATATTTATGTCTGGCTTGATTCTATGCAAGTGTGTGGGTCTTGGGGCACATGACACCCCAATGCTCTTCATTGCTGATCTTAACAATGATGACCAAGCCAGGCGTTGCTGGATTTCTTCACGGTGCAGCTTTTACTTGTCCCCCTTGCAACCATTAAATAAGCTACGAAGGGCACCTGTGAAGCTTTGTGTTTCTGGCCTCATATAACGTTACCCACAGAGGCCTGACATCCACAGAGG
The DNA here is from genome assembly GCF_049852395.1 of Peromyscus maniculatus bairdii. NCBI lineage: Eukaryota > Metazoa > Chordata > Mammalia > Rodentia > Cricetidae > Peromyscus > Peromyscus maniculatus. Next base: position 115,387,221 of record NC_134860.1, on the reverse strand, counting down.
ACTCTTCGTTTCCCCCCTTTGTCGTCATCCTTTCGTTCCTTCCTTTTCTGAAACAGAGACTCATGTCTCCCATACTGGTCTTGAACTTGATATTTTGCTGAGGCTAATCTTGAACTTGAGATTCTCCTGCCTCTACATCCTGAGTGTTTGGATTGCAAGTATGTATCAGCACACATGGCTTCATGCAATGCTGGGGGATCAAACCCAGGGTTTTATGCATGGTTAGGCAAGCACTCTTCATAACTGAGCTACATTACCAGCCACTCGTTCATTGAATGAGTCTTTATTATGACGCCTGGAAAATGGCAATTTCCGGGGCCACCACATCTAACTCGTGATGTAATTCACTCAGCTCTCTGAAGGAGTCTTCACTTCGCCTCACCACTATGCCTAGCTATTGTACTCATGACTTGGTGTTTTACTCCTCCATGATATTCATTGTCTGAGCTTGGGTCAATAGGAGCCCTTTCAAACTGCTCCTATATCCTTTCTACATACTGCCATCAATTTTTTTTTTAACTTCCCTATGATAAATACTAAAATGAGAGGAAAATAAAGTGTTGTTGGGGTTTTGTTGGTATGTGCTACAGGGTCCCAGAAACAAAGTTAAAACAGGTAATCAGGCTGGAGAGATAGCTCAGAGGTTAAGAGCACTGGCTGCTTTTCCAGAGGTCCTGAGTTCAATTCCCAGCAACCACATGGTAGCTCACAACCACCTATAATGAGATTTGGTGCCCTCTTCTGGCCTGCAGGCAAACATGCAGGCAGAATATTGTATACATAATAAATAAATTAAAACAAAAAAAACTGAGCCGGGCGGTGGTGGCCCACGCCTTTAATCCCAGCACTCGGGAGGCAGAGGCAGGCGGATCTCTGTGAGTTCGAGGCCAGCCTGGGCTACCAAGTGAGATCCAGGAAAGGCGCAAAGCTACACAAGAGAAACCCTGTCTCAGAAAACCAAAAAAAAAAAAAAAAAAAAAAAAAAAACAACAGTTAATCAACGGACAGCAGTTGGAAAGATTATCAGGCCTAGGTACAACACATTTTCTTTAGTTGTAGTATTCTTAGATCTGCTGGCTAGTTCTCAGTTTTCATAGTTATCATAAGCAATTAGATTGGAGTTAGTCAAAATCCTTGGGCTAACTGGGAAGATGGGAGTGTAGGCTACAGAAAGTTTCTTTTCCTTATCCTTACTTCGAATCTCAGCTCCTTCACCTGACCCTCCATGTTTGCTATGATGGTTCATCTCTTGCCAGTGAACCGAAGTGTTTTCTCAAACTCAGCAACAATGTATCCCTTTGATCAACTTCCTGTGTTCCCAGCCCCTGTACCGGCCTGGTATGCTGAAGACAGCAGAGCTCCGTCAAACAAAACCCAGAATCTGGGATGTGAATTTAGCAGGGGAGGCTGGCGACCCCAAGTGCCCGGGAGACGCTCTAAGGATCCTGAGTGACATACTGCCTCCAAGAACGCTGCCCCTTCTAAACCTCCCTCAAGGGCACCACTGGGGTCTAATGCTCAGACTATGGGGGACATTGCTCATTCAAACCACTACTACCTCCCCCGCCTCCAAGTCATCGTGAAGAAGGCGTGGAAAGACGGTGAGAGCCGGAGATCGAGTAGCAGCACTGTTTAGTCCTGGCAGGCGGGCGGTCACCGAAAACAACAGCGGCTGGCTGCCCAAAGAGTCACAGAAAATAGTCAAGTCTTTGCTGGAGGGCTTTGAGGAGAATGTGAAAGGAAATGTCTTTTCCTATCTCCCCCTTCCATTCTAAGCATTCCAGTCTCATCTCCAGATCCTTTCTCTCTCCTTATCCACCGACCTCTTAATCCTCGAACTCTTTAGTTGCCTGGATTTGGTTGCTCTCTATTCGTTGGTTTATACAGTTAGGGAGCTCAGAGACTAGTTTGTAAGAAGGAAGTCGTCGGCGACCCAATGAAGGTGGCGAGCACTCCTTATTTTTCTTTTTTCTTTCACATTTTAATCCGTTCATCAGTCCAAACTGATTGCGATGCTCCCAGGTAAATGAAAAGGTCTCGTAAGTGGGTGGCAAGAGAAAGTCAATTGCCTCGAGATTAGTATTATTTAATTGGAGAGAAAAAGAAAACAGAATTTCACTAAGATGCCTGGCATTGCGGAACGCACGCAGTGAGCGCTTCAGAAACCTGCGTGAACCCCGAATCATCTTTCCTGAACTGCCCAAGCGTTTGCCAAACAGGTTCCAGGCAGAGTTTGTAACCGAGGTGTGGCCTTTCCAGGACGCGGGTCGCAGGGACTCCGCAAACCCCGCACCTGGGGCTGGACAGAGGACTCCAGGGACCCAAACACTGACAGCCAGCCAGATCGGAAACATTTCGGCAAGTGTGCAACGCGGTTACCTAGGGGCCCCCAATCCTGGATGACGGGAACCCGCTTCCCCGCTGGTCCCTGTGCTCGGCTGCGCGCCGAGCTGGTCTCTGGAAGGGACCAGGACCGCGCTTTTCCTCTCTTCTTGGTGGGGAAAAGTGAGACGGAAGAATCATTACTTGAATAAAGCAAAGAAAAACGCGGAACTGAGGTTAATTATTGACGGAACACAGGCGGGACAGCTGGCTATGAAGTACTCAGGGATAGTATACTCGAGGGAGAGCAGACACGCCGCCGAAATAGCTCAGTTGGGAGAGCGTTAGACTGAAGATCTAAAGGTCCCTGGTTCGATCCCGGGTTTCGGCAGCTAGCTTTTAATTTTAATCTGACAAGATTCAGCTTCCTAACATCCGCCCATCCGAGGGCTTTCCACGAGTTCGTCTCAAAGGCGCAGGAGTAGGGATGAGGAGGGACACGTGCGGCTTTCTCGACCACCCGCGGCCACCTGCACGCCGCAAACCACTTGCCACTTCCGGGTGTCGTCGGAGGCGCTGCTGCGCGTGCGCAAACGCGGAGCCCGGCCCCACGAGGCATCTCTGCGGCACTGGACTGAGCAGAGTGGGAGTCCCGGAGTCCCGCCGGCCGTCAGGGATCTCTGGCTGGAGAAAGCAGGGTCCTCTCCTGTTGGGGAACAGAAGCCAGGTCTGCCCTGGAGTCGAGAAAGACCTGCCCAAATCTCATTCGACTCCCCACATTTTAATGCTGCGCTATTGCTCACCCAGGTGGCTCTCATCAGGATTTTGCTGGAGATGCAAGAAAGCAGACGCTGTGGTGGCCCAGGCAGGTTCCCTTGCTTAATGCTAACGGCGTGGTAGCTTTAACTAAGCACGCGTGCTTCTGGAAGTGTGTCCTGGGGACCAGAAGCCCAGCCTGTCAGCATCGCTCTGGAGTTAGTTCGAAATGCCCTACACCAGGCTGCTCAATGGAGCCCAGCACAAGAGGAATAAACACCCTCCCTCCCAGGTGGGTCCCATGTCACTCAGAGTTGAGCTCCACTGGGCTGGACATTCCCTTCAGAATTCTGATGTTATACATGGTCAGACCATTGTCCACTTCTAATCTTAGTCTCTCCGTATGTATTTTCCCATAAAAACCAAAGTCTGAAACTGCAGCCTGATAACTTTGTTTTTCCCTGAGGTGCCGCGTCCTCTCGTAGATCAAACTATGAGATGTCACTTCCTAGGAGTGGGGTGTTGTCCTGGAAGCCCTGCTGAAGCCCTCCGGACAGCCAGCCGTACCACAGCGTTGGTAACTAAGGACTGGAGGGTAAAGGGTGGACCGGAGACTAAGCCCTTACTTTACAAAAGGCATGCTTCCAGAGGGATGCACTCCTCCATCACTAAATATTCCTGAGAGTGGGTGCTCAGTCCTGCCCTTCTGTCCGCTCCGAGGCTGTGACTGTCTCCTCATGCTTTGAGGGGTTGATGAGAGGAAGGGGAGCCTCCTCACAGCTCCTCAGAGAACTGTTTGGAGAGAAAGCTGGAGCAGCCGTGTCCAGAGTGACATGTAAATATACCCGAGAGTAAATATTTCTTTCTTAATTGTTCTGTATACTCTAATCACTTGAGGCCAGAATTATGATTTTAAAAAAAAAGCTATTATAATCGTTACACGCAGTAAAACTAGATGAGCATTGAATATTTAATTACAGCCTTTCATCAATGAATATATACATGTGTCATGCCCTTTTTAGTAGCCTAGGACCATACTTCCACCTTTTCAGTGTATCATGCGATAATATTATCATACCTCAATTTGTTTGATATTTAAAACTTGACCAGAAATACAAATACTTGAACTCATCTCAATTTATAAGTCGACATGGATCTCCCACCATCATCCTTAACACATGTTGTGACAGTGGATTGCCCTGCTTATGAGTTCCTCACTGAGGGGTCTCTAAGCCGTGTTTGTAGATAGCTGTTGGAGACTGCCATTTGGAAGAAGGCCAGTAGGTGGCCCAGGGAGTGACATCAGAATGCCAAGTAAGAACTGAGGTCCAACCAAATTAGTACCACACATTCCAATGTTATTGTGAACAGTCTAAAGCTTGGTTCATAGGCCCCGGTATATTATACACAGCACAGTGAGCACACCCAGACACACCCCAGTTCAAAGCACCAAGCACAACGATTGTCCCCAGTTACAGGATCCTCTCTAGTTTCCAAGCATGCTGCTGAACGCTCTTTGTGCATAATCTCATTTTGCTTGTCAGCAGTCCTCCAAAGCTGAAAAGAGAGGTGAGCAAATAAATAAATGGATGCAAGTTACAAATGCTTTGCTTGCTCTTGAGAAAAGCCAGCATGAGACACAAGCCTGAGGCAAACAAGTAAAGTAGTGCTTCTCTTACATACACCAGGCAGTCTTGGCTGGCTTGATCATGAGTAGCCAACTGCCAGTGCTGCAACTTTATGAGTCCATTGGTCCTGTCACCTTCAGAATCCCCCCAACTCATGGCTCCTGCAGTCTTCCTACACACTCTTCCGTAAGAAGGACCACTCTGGCAAGACACGCGTGGGTGCCATAGTGCCGGGGTAACCAACTGTTTTCTGATTGGATCTAATGTCTGATGCGCAGGAGGAAACACATGCCTGGTGATAGAGAGATGTGACCCACAGCTGGGGCGCCTTGCAGGCCTCCGGAGAGAACCTACCACTCACTGTTATTTTGCTAAATGAACAGAGTAGCCAACTACCTTCTAAATCACATCTCTGAGGTCTGAACCAAAGATTAGTGCGGCTCTCAGTCCCCATCAGAGAAGCCTCTTTGGGTACTGAGTGGTGGGAAATGTAGAAACACGTAATCAGTCAGAGTGCAGAGAATAAGTGTCTGTGGCACGTTCACCCGTAAATGGGCATCTTTATCACATGGAGGATTTTATTCGGGTTTGACTAATTCAGCTGTTTTAGCTAGTTTTTTTTTTAAAACATTTATTTATTTATTATGCACACAGTGTTCTGCCTGCATCCTTGCAAGCCAGAAGAGAGCACCAGATTTCATTACAGATGGCTGTGAACCATCATGCAGTTGCTGGGAATTGAACTCAGAACCTCTGGAAGAACAGCCAGTGCTCCTAACCTCTGAGCCATCTCTCCAGCCCTTAGCTAGGGTTTTATTGCTGTGAAGAGACACCATGACTATAGCAACTCTATAAAGGGAAGCATTTGACTGGGGCCGGCTTACAGTTTCAGAGGTTCAGTGCATCATCATCATGACAGGAAACACGGCAGTGCACAGGCAGACACGGTGCTGGAGAAGGAGCTGAGAGTTCTGTGTCTTAACCCAGAGGCAGCAGGAAACTGTGTGCCATACTGGGCATAGCTGAGCATAGGAGACCTCAAAGCCTGCCCCCACAGTGACACACTTCCTCCGACAAGGCCACACCTCCTAATAGTGCCACTCCTTAGGGGCCAATCATTCAAACCCATGAGACTATGAGGGCCAATTCTGGTCAAGCCACCACATCAGCCTAAAGAGGCTATACCGGTTAAAGAGGAGGAGATTCATTTTGAAATGTCACACCGAATGGGTATGAAGTAGATGACCCAGTTTTCGACAGAAAATATGTTTAAAATTGGATAGAAAATTATGGTTGAATATATTTGATTATATTCAACAGGACTGCTATCTTATAGCATTTTAAAAAATTTAAGTGTGATCTCTTTGTGGTCTTTCTTGCTGATGGTTCTGGGAGGGAAGAGCTGGGGTAGCAGGATGTGTAAAGACTGAGGAGAAGAAAATGGTATCAGCTCACTGGAATGACTCTTATTATTGCATTAGGTCTTAATGCTAAGTACTACCATGTGCTGCTATATTAATTTGATAAGGCATTGACCATATAAAATGTGGAGAGGAATATGTTTATTTGGCTTACAAGTCCATCACCAAGGGAAACCAATGCAGGAACTTAAGGCAGGAACCTAGAGGTAGGAACTGAAGCAAAGACCTTGGCGAGACACTGGCTACTTGTTTGTTGACCTGCTGAGGGATGGCACTGTCCCCAGTGGGTTGGGCTTTCATATGTCAATCAGCAGTGAAGAAAATGTCCCTTAGACATATCCACAGACCAGGATTGAGGCAGGTAAGGCGGAAAGCATTGGCCATGCCTTAAGCAAATAAAGAGCTCTGACATGCATAGTAGAATCCTGACCCAGCGGACGCTGAAACCCGACCCCCAAGATGACCACTGCTGACATATGACCCAGAGCCAACCAGGAAACACCACAGCAGCTGGAAGCAGAGCCTGCCAAAAAGTACACACTTAAATACCTCAGTCCTTTGTTTAATAAACGAGATTGCTTGCAACCGCCCAGAGCCTGTGCTGTTGGTTCTGCATTTGCTCACCTCCTGCCCCCGGGGTCAGAGACAGTGGGATCCCAGCTGCAGAGCCAGCAACACAGGGTGATGGAGACAGTTCCTCAACAGAGATTCCCTCTTCCCAAGTGACTCATTGGTGTTCAAGATGACAGAAATTAACCCATATAGCTATCCAGCATTGCAGCAGGAGGTGACTAGGCCTGTACTGGTGGTCCTGTTAAGATTCTGTTGCTTAGGGATATTGTAGAAATCTTGCACACTCTCTGATGTTTGCACAATGGTGTAATCATCTTGCATTTCTCAGAATCTGTCCCTGACATTAAGTCATGCATAACAGAACATCTAGAAGCAAAGCCAACATCTTTTGCTGCCTGCTGCCATTAAGATGAGTTAGTGTGGACATCATAATTACACTCCAGCAGTGCACAAAAGCCAAGCACATGCACACACATGTGGAGGGCCCCAAAACAGCTTGACCACACAGCTGCCATGACAGGCTTAGGGGCCCAGACACAGTTTCTGTGACAGGCTTACTGGCAGGCAACACCCAGATCCCGGAAAAGCTCACACCACCCAGGGATCCATGCAGGGATGGGGAAATACCTAACATCCCACTACATAAGGTGGTCAGATGTCCTTGAGCCTAGTACACACCTATTTCCCCTTCTTACCGAGATACCCCTAGAAAATTGTCAGCCAATCGGTCCTGAAACCTGGAAATCCCTTTACCCCAATCTCTGCTATGATAAAAACCCCACCCCACCTGAGCTCTCTGGGTTAGTCATTTGGCGGTGCTCTTACCCTGCGAGGAAATGTCACGAAACACGTCAGAATCCGCTAACAAGAGTTTTATTAAGATAAGAGAGAGAGACAGATGTGCTCAGGTCTGCAGAAAAGACACATGCTTAAGGAGAGAAGCTAGGAATATGGCACTGGCTTATAAAGGCTGGGCTGTGCCTGCGTACACAGGCTCGTGTGGCTACTCCACGCATGCATGTAGATCACATGGTTGCGCTGCGTGCTTTACGCAGCCATACAAAGCCACGGGGTCCTGGTCATGCAAGACGTTTTGACCCAGAAATGACTATTTTGACCCGGAAATGGCTAGGCGGAAGTGTCTAGGTCCTCCGGGCATGTGCAACCATGCCCAACCGTGGGGGCATGTTGTAAATCTATCATCCTGCTCTCACCACTGCATCAGACAGACAGAGGGACCAAGCCCCAAAGCTTGAACTAAAAGCTGTTTGCTTTTATATGCGGGATTCAGTCCCTGTGTTGGTCTTTTGGGGGGGGCCCAAAATCTGGGCATAACAACACACACACACACACACACACACACACACACACACACACACTCTCACACACATTATGTATCCTGATGAAAATCAAAAGGATTCTCTGCAGGGCCATTCTGTGTGATTAGTCTCTATGATAGGGGAAACCAAACATCTTTATCTATGTTCAGTGTTGATGTCTGAAGACAGGTGATGCCTGGCATGGACTGCATGGTGACCATTCCTGCTTGACAAAGTTCCAGCGTTTCGACTTTGCAATCACACTTCTCCAGCACCCTTTTATTTTCATTTTTAGTGGTTCTCGCTATTATGCCTTTCCCTTTGGAATATTTTGTGTGAGCTTTGGTGAAGGATGAAAATGTGTACAACGGCAACCTCTTTAAACAAAATAATTGTTTGGAAAAAAAAATCCCCACCACTGTAGAACCATAGAGTGTGATAACTCTGCCTACTCCCATATTAGTTAACATCAATCTGCTAGAAAATTTAGATAAGTAACATATGCTTGATAAATAAGATATATTTTATAATCAGGATTTACAAATTCCTGAGGTTTACTCAGGTTCACAGTAATGTTTGTCTATCTTCATCTTTGCTCACTCAAAGTTTCAGCTATTTGGATTAACTAAGCCCCACAAAAAACTGCAATATTCTATAATGGAGTGACTGATCCCCCAAGGTCAGGCATTAAGACAAAAGTCCCCATTCCCTCAGGGGCTTGTAGAAAGTTCCTGCTTGCTAAAAAAAGGAGAAATTTTTATCTCTGGCAAGAGAAACTTGTGGCCCTTTCATTAACATATGACTGGTGCCTGTTAACTTGTCAAGGTCAGTGCAGATTCCTCAGCCCTGATCTCAAGCCGAACCCCAGCTCACAAGCCTCCTTTGTCCCATTTAATCCTATGTGCAGCTGTAGAATATAGAAGGTGTATTCTTTGTTCAATAAATTTGAAGGCAGCCGTCACAGTCACAGTCTCCTCGTACCCCCCCACCACCCGTGACTCCACACATCCTCTTTGGGACCTGAACACCACCAAAACAGATCTCCTGAAGATGTCATTGGAGATAAGATGCCATGACAAAATATTACCCTTTTCCCATCACAAACATCACAAAGCAGACTGTGAACTTGATAACATTTCCTCATCTGTGGGTAGATGCCTCTGTGTTTGATGTTGCATTTATTTATTTCAGGGATTTCTCTTTGTTTCTGTTTTGTGTTTAAACTAGTCTTTCAGAGGTTGGTGATAGAGGAGACACATGGGAACTTCCAGTAATAAGAGAATTAAAAACTGAGACAGAGAAAAGGACACCAGGCAAATGATTTAGCTTTAATGGAGGCTATTTTTCAAGAAGAGAGGGAGAGTGTTAACAAAGGAGACAGCTTGGACAGAGGGAGGGATTAGCCTGTCCCACATCAGAGGTAGGAGGAACCCTCTTACAAACTTGCTGGAACTGTGCAGGGTCCAGTAATTTTCCACTAGTCATGAGAACAGCATTTTTAAAGAAGCTGCTTCTCTCATGTTTTAAGGGGTTCTTTGTCATGTAAGATAAAAATCACTGGCTGCTTTGGCCCTGGAGACATTGTTAATCCCACTGGTGGAGAATAAGACTACTACTACAATTTAAAGCCAAATTTGAAGCAAGCTTTAATTAAACACTGGCCAGGTGGATGGGCTCTGGCTAGGTCTATCTCTGGTTCCCCCCCCACACACACACAAATGGCCGTGAATCACAATTGCAGCGGCTTAAGTATTTCCTGTCATGTCCAATCAGGGACAAGCATACATCCTGAGGTATTTCCTACCTGTGAACCTCTCACCCACATGTGATCAATCACATCTGGTGCAGATGGGTCAAACTGTTGTACCTGTTTCACAAAACCCTCAGAGACCACCAGGGAGCCGTTTTCCAATGCAAGAACATAAGGGTCCTTTTATTCAGGTTCAACCTGGGCCACCACAGGGCAGATGGAAGGAAATGTGGCAGCAGCCACAAGCCCAGGTGTAGAGAGTTTTTATAGGAAAAAACCACAAGCTGGGAATTGGCAACCTGGGGATTAGGTAGAAGGAATATGGGGCAAGGTGAGTTTTTGAAACTATTGATCTTGATTTTGGGTGTGAAACCACATTGGAAACCACTGGGTTTGACTTTTTGCGGGGAACCACAACCTACTGAACAGGATTATCTGGACTGCTCAGCAGGATCATCTAGATATCTTCAAGGGCCATGAACCGCAGACAGGACATCTGCAGGAGGATACCTGCCCTGTATCTGTTCCAGTTGTCATGGCACATTCCTGAGGTCCTTCCTGGAACTGAGTACAGCAGGTGGTCTGAGATGGTGGCCCTTTCCCTAAGATCGAGCCTGTAAAGTCAAGTCTAGGCCTTCACAAAACAAACTTATTTAGGGGAGTGAAAACATGTGGTGTGTTATCTCCCATAAACCATAGCCTCCAGGATTTCAGGAACTATCTGTCCTCGGGCAAGGGAATTGCAGATCAGAGACAGTTTTGTTTCATGGATCTCTATGGCATAGTAAAAAAACAAACAAAAAAACAAAACAAAACAAAACAAAAAAAAACCCAACAACTTAAAATGTAACTTGGGCTCTCACAACATCATGTGCCAACCCACACCAGCAAATTCTGTTGCTGTGACATAAATAAGGGGACAAGGGTAAGGAGTTCCATGACAAGGGAGGGAAGGGACATATTTTACCTTTACAGAATACGGACCTGTTGATTCTGTCCTTTTGTTGGCCCTTTAGTGACACCCCAATTTCAGAGAAAGACCTCATGAACAGAGCATTGGTGTGGGAGTCTGTCGGAGTCCAGCTCTGACCTTTTGAAGGGTTCTCGGGGAGAGGAGAGAGGAATGAGGAAGTATTAGATAGAAAGATAAGAAAGACAGAGACACAGGATAGCCTCTGGAGGGCCCTGGGTCAATACCCAGCCTCCTCGAGGTTTATTACAAAGGGATTTTTATCCATTGCCCAGGGGAGAGGCAAAAGACCTCCCCCTTTCAAGATCAGAGCACCATGTACAGCCAATTGTAGATCCTTCAAAACACCTGGTAACCACGCCCGTGGCCAAATCACCCCATTATGCAGCCCTGCTGGGTAAAGCAAGCTCAGATGCTCTGACCCTGAGTGGGGTCTCACTAGGGAGCCTCTGTGGGCTCCACACACTGGTTCACCATTGTTTCCCACAGCAAAGCTTCCAACCCACAATCTCTCCTCTATTTCTTCCTCCTACCTACCTATTTTCTTCAGTTACTGTCTTTCAATTTAGAGAGTACATTCTCACATCTGAGAGTTAGAAAATTAAAAAAAAAATAGTTTTGAAAAATTTACATTTTTAGAATTGACAATTGAAGTACGTGGTAAAAATTCCATCAGAAAAGATGCTGTAAAATTAAAAACAACTCTCCTCTTAGCTGTTTTGTGGAAACCACCTTTGTTCTTGGCATGCAGTATTTGTCTATGAATATCCATCCATCCATCTATCTATCTATCTATCTATCTATCTATCTATCTATCTATCTATCTATCTATCTATCTATATATCATCTATCATATAATCTATCTATCTATGTCATCTATGTATCTATGTATGTATGTATCTATCAATCATCTATCATCTATTTATCTAATATTCCCTGGACTCTTAAGTTGCAATAAAGATGATGATGAACCAACACCATTTACTTTTTTCACTAAAGCTGATGTTGGGGAGGTGTGATCCAGAGGAGGCAGAAGGGAGGTTGAAAATAACATGTCACAGCCATGTGCATACAGATGGTATGAGGAATGGTCAAGAGCAGAGATTCTACAGGTAGGCAACCTAGACATGAGCTCAGCCTTCACAATATCCTTAAGATCTACAGCTCTCTTCCTTGCCATTTCCTTGTGGTGGTATTGTGTTCCCCAAAATATTGTGTACCTTAATAAACTTATCTGGGGTCAGAGAACAGAAAAGCCACTAGTTAGGCAGTGATAGCACACGCCTTTAATCCTAGCATTCCAGAGGCAGAAATCCATCTGGGATCTCTGTGAGTTCAAGGCCACATTGGAAATAGCCAAGCATGGTGACACACGCCTTTAATCCCAGGAAGCAAGCCTTTAATCCTAGGGAGTGATGGTAGAAAGCAGAAAGGTATATAAGGCTTGAGGACCAGAAACTAGAAGCATTTGGCTGGTTAAGCATTTGGCTGGTTAAGCATGTGGCTGGTTAAGCTTCAGGCTTTCCAGCAGAAGTTCAGATGAGAGCCATTGGGATGAGGACACAGAAGCTTCCAGTCTGAGGAAACAGGACCAGCTGAGGAACTGGCAAGGTGAGATAGCTGTGGCTTGTTCTGTCTCTTTGATCTACCAGCATTGACCCCGATAACTGGCCTCGGGTTTGATTTTATTAATAAGTACTTTTAAGATTCCTGCTACATTTCCTCATTTGTAGAGTAGAGAAAAATAAATGAGAAATTCCCATAAAAGCACTTAGCCTGTAGCCCTGGGCAAACATTACCTGCTCAGAAAGAACTTTTCTGAGCACTTCTCTCTTCCATCATCAGCAATTCCCAGCCCTTCATCCCCCATTGTGCACCTGCTGTGGTTTGGATGCTGCCTATCCCCCAAAGGCCTATGTATTAAAATCTTAGCACCCAGGAGGGTTCAATTGGGAGACAGTAGAAGCTCTAAGAGATGGGGCATAACAACCTTAACTGAAGGAAACCATTCTCCTGTCGGGGCTTATGAATACCCAGGTGCTTCCTGGCTATGATTTGCACAGCTTTCTCTGCCACAAATCCCTAAGACTGACACTCAGCACCTCTACCACAGCCCTCAAAGAAAGAGATCCACTTGATTTCATCTGGAACCTTCAAACTGTAAGCCAAAGCTATGGAATCTACTTTTAAAAAGGAACTACTTGTTTTAAATAAGATAAGTAATGAAATTTTTTTGGTCTGAGTTTATCAGATGTTACTGGACTGGACATTGTTAATATATATAATGGAGTTTTTATCTGAATCTGTCAAATGTGAATGGACTAGACATCATTAATGTAATTTTTGTCTGTATATATTGTATATACTTATTAGATAGTTTTTCTTGTATTAGTTATAAGCTTTTTTAATTTTAGACAAAAAGAGAGGAAATGTGGTGGTATTGTGTTCCCCAAAATATTGTGTACTCTAATAAATTTATCTGGGGCCAGAGAACAGACAGCCACTAGATACAAAGGCTAGAAAATGGTGGCCACTCACACCTTTAATCCTAGCATTCCAGAGATAGAAATCCCTCTGGATCTCTGTGAGTTCAAGGCCACATTGGAAATAGCCAAGCATGGTGACACACGCCTTTAATCCCAGAAAGCCAGCCTTTAATCCCAGGGAGTGGTGGTAGAAAGCATATATAAGGCAAGGCGTGAGGACCAGAAACTAGAAGCATTTGGCTGGTTAAGCATTTGGCCTGGTTAAGCTTCAGGCTTTTGAGCAGTAATTCAGCTGAGACCCATTCCGGATGAGGACTCAGAGGCCTCCAGTCTGAGGAGACAAGACCAGCTGAGGATCCGGAGAGGTGAGATAGCTGTGGCTTGTTCTGTCTCTCTGATCTACCAGCATTGACCCCAATAACTGGCCTCGGGTTTGATTTTATTAATAAGAACCTTTAAGATTCCTGCTACACAAAGCAAACCTTTTCTGTGGTGATATTTTCTTTGTGCACCCCAATGGAGCTTATCTGAGTATTAGAGGAAAAAGCCAGCCACTATATTAAACACAGAAGTCAGGTAACGGTGTTATGCCCAGATTGTGACCCCCCAAAGAGACCACCGAAGACCTTGGATGTCCAGAATGCAACAGCAAGATACAAGTTTAGACAGGGACTCATTCCTACACCCAATACAGTGAGGCAGGGGGAGTATCTCTTTCTTGGGGAAGTTAGTTTTTATAGGCAAAACCCATAAAATTTCTTAGAGGGGAGGGGGTTAGTATGGGTCCATCCTTGATTGGTCCAGTTTTTCCCGGGCCTGGACTTTATCTTGTTCTAGCTTGTCTGTTTGCCTTGTCAGGAGTTTTACAACTTCTCTCCAGGGTCAGGTCATGTTATCTCTGGAGAGGGGCATCTCGTGGTTAATTGGTTACCATCAGACATCCTGACTCTGTTCTTTTGTTCCTGGGGCTGGCGCCATCATTTCTGGGGACTTGAAACTGGCCTGGGTCTATCTATATTGAGGTATCTTTGTCTAAGGCCCCCTTTTTGAGACAATAGAGTGAGGGTCTTGTTGTGCCTAGATCACCTCCCCAAAGCCGCCACTGGAGACTTTAGGTACAGAATGCAAAAGTAAGGTGTTGTCTAAGTATACAAGCCTCCAGGGAGGCTCTTCTAAATCTCTCACTCACAGCAGGGAGGTTGGAAGGAGCACTCCCCTTTCTTTGTGAGGCTAGTTCTTAAAGGCACAGACCATATAATTTATTTTAACCTGCCTCCCTTTTTAGTCTTTTGGTCAAATATCCTGACTGTTTTCCAAAGTCCCTGTAGCAGATACAGCCACCTGGGGAAAAGGGGTCTAAGTTCTTATCTATACTTAGGAATCCTGGTTTAAGCTTCTCTTTGTCTGTAGGGGATAGAGTGGGGGGTTTTATTGAGGTATCACAACGGTACCACACATCTTTAATCCTAGCACTCAGGAGGCAGAGAGTCATCTGGATCTCGCGTGTGAGTTCAAGGCCACACTGGGAACAGAGCCAGGAGTGGTGGCACATGTCTTTGATCCCAGCACTAACCATGGAGTTCTGGAGGTCTGTACAGACAGACTGGAAGTGATGTAGCTGGGCGGAGAGAGGAAGTGAGAGGGCAGCGACAGAGAGGCATATAGGCGTGGTTATGCAGGAAGTAGGTCTCTCTTTGGCTGAGGATTTCTAGTGCTAAGAACGTGGCTGGCTTCTTTCTGCTTCCATGATCTCTCAGTTTTTACCCCAATATCTGGCTCCAGGCTTTTTTTAAATTAATTAGACCATTTAGCAATCCATATTACACTTTTCTCTAAAAGTTAGTTACCATGTGTTTTGTTATAATAAAGGAAAGCTGATTGATATAGTCATGCTTATGCTTACAGGTCTAGGTATTCTTTTGTTGGTTGTCTTTTTTTTTTTCTTCAAGACAGGGTTTCCAGGCTGGCCTCGAACTCACAGAGATCGGTTTGCCTCTGCCTCCTGAGTGCTGAGATTAAGGGTGTGCGCCACCACCGCCCAGCTTGTTGGTTGTCTTTTGACTGGTTACTGTTATCCCTTAAAGATTAAGACCTGTGTGCAGACTAGAAAACATAGATTAAACACTGAGTGTGTGTTTGTCAATGACAATACATCTACTCAAATGGTGGCTCATCTCAGGGTGTTGTTCCTTTGCTGTGGCTGTTTTATTGTATTCCCAACAAGAGAATACAGTTTTCCCAGACTTTAAATTGAGGGTCCTGGTCTTTCCTGCGTCTGATGCCTCCTGACCTGTGCCGCACACTGTGGAGAGCTGCTGTCTGCGGATAAACATCTCTTCTCAGAACAACAAAGCTGCTTGTATGTTTGACGTCATGACAGATCTTCAGCATTTTCTCTTTTTGTGTATATCTGCATCACTTTTTTTCCATTTGCCTCATAACAAAGCGGGGAGGGAAGGCAGGTTCTATGCTTTCTTCAGCATTGCGAGAGGCAAACAGTAGTGCTAAACTCTTCGTTAGTGCTGGAAAAAACAAAAAAAAAACCCTTGGGCAAGTTGCAGCATTTTGGGGATTTTGAGCTGTCAGGACACTGACTAAGGTTAATTTAGGTCATGAACTTGTGAACCAGGATCATAGCTACACATGGCATGGTGCCTAGTCAATAAATATCTTAGTGACAGGAGAATTCTTTCCATCTGTCAAGCTACTTGCCATGTTTTGACTTCTATTTTCAAATGTAAAGTTTAAAGAGCTTTCTAGAAAAACAAGTTTAAGAAAAGCTTTCAGCTGTAACTGAGAGAGAACTAAATAAAAGTTTTGGGTTCAGGAAATTAAAAACCTAACAGTCCAACACAAATAGAAACATGACTACATGGTGAACATTGTACCTCATCCCCCAATGCTATGGGATGTTCTGTATGTCCTGTGGGAGTCCATTCTCGGGTTCCTCATGGCTTTACCCAGCAGGTCCTCACAGAGGATGATTAGGACCATGGGCCTGAGTGCAGGTGTCTGAGATGGTCTGCACTTGGCTATGCTGGGGGGTGGTCTGTATGTCAAGTTGCTTTGATTGGTCAATAAATAAAACACTGATTGGCCCGTCACGAGTCACATGGCAAGGTATAGATTTATAGAAAAGGGTTAATTTAAGATATTAGAACTGTTAGCAAGAAGCCTGCCACGGCCATACAGTTTGTAAGCAATATAAGTCTCTGTGTTTACTTGGTTGGGTCTGAGCGGCTGTGGGACTGGCGGGTGACAAAGATCTGTCCTGATTGTGAGCAAGGCAGGAAAAGTTAAGCTACACCTTAATTATCCATCCAATTATTCTTGTGGGGTTATTCATTTACACAGGTGCCGCCCTCCTGCAGGTGTGCTGTGGTGGTGGGGAGTCCCCTTTGAAGAGCAGCTGTTGGCTGTCACCGGCCCTGGAAGCTCCCAGAACACTCAATATTCCATCTTCTGCCAATGCCGAGCCATCAGATCCAGGACTTTGTCAGATGGCATTCTTATGGTTGGACCCATCAGTCCTGGATACCATACTGTCCCTGCTGTCAGAGTGACCAGGGCCAGAGCCCAAGTCCTAACATCCCCTTAGTAGGCTGAGTGTAGCCATCCATCCTCAGTAAGCCAAATGAGTAAACAAATAGCAATGGAAAGCAGAAAAAGGAATGTGCTCACACTGAGAAGAGGGACAGAGAGACCCAGTAGCATGCATGCACGTGCGTACACACACACACACACACACACACACACACACACACACACACACACACTGCCACCTCCCAAACCTATCTTTCGGGTCCTGAGCTGAGGTTTAGGTTTAAGCAGAGCGTTAGAGGAATGCGTAGCTGAGCAGTCCCAGTCGCTCTGTGGTCCCATCCACCACAGACTGTTGTTGCTGAGCCAGTCTGTTCTGCCAGGTGTGCAGTATTCCTTTACACTATGCGAATTTATGTTGCCGTGATTGGTTTCTAAAAGAAGCTGACTGGCCCATATTGGACAGGATAAGATTAGGCCAGAGAACCAGACTAAGGATACTGGGAAGAAGAAGGACAGAGTCAGAGGAATCACCAGCCAGACAGTAAGGAAAGAGGAGGTGAGAGATGAAAGAGAGGTAATCCCACATGGCAGAATGTAGATTAATATAAAGGGGTTAATTTAAGTTGTAAGAGCGAATTAGTAATAAGCCTGAGCCATCGACCAAACATTTATAATTAATATTAAGTCTCTATGTGATTATTTGGAAGCAGGCAGGCTGGACAGAAAAGTCCCCCTACAGCAAAGTGGCCTGATGACTTGTCAGAACTGTGTGAAATGTCTTTCTAGGGAAACAAATTCCTCCTCTGGCTGCCACCAGGCTCCAGTTTTCTCCCAGAGTGAGATTCCCTTTCTTGGGAACCATTGTTTCAATAGCCTGACATCTAAGAGAGGGGAAGGGCACTGCAGCTGGAGTTTCCTCCAGTCCGGCTCAGGCCCGCAGCCACTCAGACTCAAGTAAACACACAGAGACTTACATTACTTATAAACTGTATGGTCGTGGCAGGCTTCTTGCGATCTAGTTCTTATATCTTAAATTAGCCCATTTCTATTAATCTATAAGTTGCCATGTGGCTCATGGCTTACTGGTACTTTACATATTACTTCTCATGGCGGTGGCAGCTGGCAGCGTCTCCTGACTCAGTCTTCTACTTCCCAGCATTCTCCTCTCTGTTTATCCCACCTATACTATACTTCCTGCCTGGCTACTGGCCAATCAGCATTTTATTTATCAATCAAATCAGAGCAACACATTCACAGCATACAGAAAGACATCCCCAGCAGGACACAAGTGTCAATTTAGGATATTCTCATTCCAAATTCTCAACAGAGGAATCTCAAATGGCTGAGAAACACTTTAAGAAATGCTCAATATCCTTAGCCATCAGGAAAATGCAAATCAAAACTGCCTTGAGATTCCATCTTACACCTGTCAGAATGGCTAAGATCAAACAGACAAGTGACAGCTCATGCTATCGAGGATTTGGAGCAAGAGGAATACTCCTCCATTGCTGGTCAGAGTGCAAACTTGTGCAGCCACTATGGAAATCAATATGGTGGTGCTAGGGGCCATTCAAGGGGACCAAGAGGCAGCACTGGAACTCATGGAACATGGCTGGGTGGTTGGCAAGGCTACACCTGAGTGAGCCTTGGAGAGGCAAAGCCTGAGGATTATATGTCCTGAGACTTCATGCTGTTGTTGATCATAGCTCTGATTGTTGCCTTTGTGGTCACCACATCCCTCATAATCTACGGGTTGTATGGAAACTCCCAGGGAGTTTCTAGCCACTCACTGGGCAATGTTACTGGTGTTTACAATAATAGTGATTGACTTTTTCCAAGCATTGCTGCTGGAGAAGATTAATGATTCAACCATCATCCTTAGAAAGATTTTAGACATGTAGATTGTTATTATGATTAGGTTAAGATGTTTTTGTTAATGTCTTTGAGGTAGAAAATCTTGGGGAACAATTTAAAGTTTAGAAAGACATAGTCTTAATAGTTGAGTGAGAGACTCATTGAGATCAGGGAACAAAACAATGGCAGCCTGGCTACTGCTGGCTGATGTGCCTTTCTTGGTAGGATGGGTTGGTGATCAAAGGTGATGATTAATTACTTTCACCCATTTCTGCCCTCAGCTTCTTGATATAAAAACTGTTGATGAGTGGGTATGCACCCTGAGGAATTAAAGTAGAGAGGCCTGATTGTTTTTCATATATAAAAGTTTAGATTTGCGATTCTTTTAAGATTTTTTATAAGATTATTTTTTGAGGTAAATGATAAAGTAGTTGATCCTTTCTTTGTAACCACAAAATGCAGCCTGCCAGTAAAAGAACTGGCTGAGAAGAATACATTGCTTGCTTACACACTCTGTTTATCTATAACAAGTTGTTTGGACATGAATGCATGAGGGTTCTTGGAGATAATTTGTTTTTCACCTGTAATCCATTTAAGAAAATTAAACACTAAATTAATGATTAATTAAATTAATTAAAAATTAAAACTTAAAAATTTTTTTAATCATTTAAGGGACATGGAAAACATGATGGTTTTTACTTGTACTCATTGTAATCATTCACTTAAAAAATAGAATGTAACCACATTGTAATTTTTATACTGCTTGAAAGATTTTGCTGGGGTATATAAGCTATAAGGGGAAAATTAAGAATACACAAAAGGGGTACATCTAGATAGAAGTAAGACAAGAAATAAAGAGATGAGAAAGAGACGATAAAAAGACCCTAAAAGAGCCAGAGGGGATGGAGGACACCAGGAGAACAGGGCCCTCTGAGTCAACTAAGCCAGGCTCATCTGAGCTCACAGAGACTGAAGCAGCAGGCACAGGCCTCCCTGGGTCTGCACAGGTCCTCTGTGTGTATTACAGCTCAGTATTTTTATGGGACCCCTGACTGTGAGAACGAGTGGGTCTCTGACATTTTTGCTTGCTTTTGGGATTCTTTCCTCCTGTTGGGTTGCCATGTCCAACTGTGATAAGATAGTTTTTGCTTGATCTTCTTATATTTTATGTTGTCATGTTGATTGTTATCTCTTTTGTAAACGTATGTTTTTATTGATTCTTTGGGTGTTACACATCGTGCACACCAATCCCACTCATTTCCCAGTCCCTCCATATCCACACCTCGTCCCCTTCTTGTCCTCCACCAAAGAAAATTAAAAACCTATTAATCAAAAACAGAAAACAAACAAAAAAAAAACCCCACCTCACTCCTCCCTCTTTCCCATCTCTCCAACACCTCTTCATTAGTCCTAGTGGCATTGGGATCTCCGATGTGTCACGCAGTATATATCCTTTTATCCACTCAGCTTTACTTGCAAATGTTCATTGAAGTGAGTCGTTGGTCTGGTTCAAGGCCTCTGGCTTCTGGTACGCTATCAATGCTGGACCCTCACCGAAACTCCCTTCAGATATTCAGCAGTTGACTCGAGTCTTGGAGATCCTGCAGCTATGGTTCCAAAGGACCAGTCCCTTCAAGGTCATAGATGGGACAGATGTTGGGGTGGGCCTACTCAAAGCCCCAGATGTGGGTCTGGTTGGTAGCTGATTTGGGCAGCTCAGGCCGCTGGGACTATCACCCTTAGGTGAGGGGTGGAGCCACCTTTTCCATGCCCATGCCATCGGGGCCAGTTCTCGCATGTGAGTGCTGAGGGGTGGGGCCATCTCTCCTGAGTGGTGTGTCAGCTCTCCTGTGAGGGGCAGGATCAGCGACTTTGCTGCAGAGGCCAGTCGGGGACAGACCAAACAAAGGGCAGTGCTGGTTCAGGATTTCAACCTGCATTGTGCCTATGACCTCCTGTGGTTAACATGAGCCACAGAGATCAACACAGATCTCAGCTGCCACAGGATCATAGACCCAGACATGGCCCTTGGCGGCAGCTTGGGCCTAGACATCACCATGACTCTGGTGGCAGCATAGGCCACCCAGATCAGTATTGCTGCCACAGCACCATGGCCCTCGGATACCAACATGGGCTCAGGTGGCAGAAAAGACCCTGGGCATTGGTACAGCCCTTGGTGGTAACAGGAGCCGTGGACATCAACACAGACCCTGGCTGGTATAGAGCTAGAGACCCAGACATGGCCCTAGGCAGCAGCAATTCAGGACCAAATGACACCACAGCCCTGGGGTGTCAGTGCAGGCCATTTAGATAGAACTTAGATTGGCATGGCCCTGGCAGGGGCATGGCCCTTGGACACCAACATGGCCACAGGTGGAGGCCCAGACCTCAGGCATCCGTGTAGCCTTTGGTGGCAACACGGGCCACAGACATCAACATAGACCCCAGCTGAGGTAGGACCATTGACCAGACGTGGTCCTCAGCAGCAGCCTAGGCCTGGATGTCACCATGGCCCCAAGTGGCAGCTCAGGCCCCTCAGATCAGCATGGCTGCAGCAGCAGCAAGGCCCTTGGACAACACCAACATGGCCCCATGTGGTGCCCTGATCCCAGACATCCCTACAGCCTTCGATGGTCATAGGAGATACGAACATCAGCACAGGCCATGGCAGTGGTAGAGTCACGGACCCAGACATGGCCCTGGACTGCAGCTCAGGCTGGAGGTTGTCATGGCCCCAGGTGGGCTCGGGCCCAGATGCCGTTGGCCCTAGGTGGGCTCCAGTCGGATGTCACCACTGCCCTGGTGTCAGCCCCCCAGAGCTGGTTCTTGGGAGTACTCTAGAAGCACAGACAAAGTGCTTGGAGTTGGAGTGTGGGCTATTTCCAGCTAACGTTTTCTTGACATTCCAATGAGGAGTTGGATGAACTTTAGTTTGTCCATAGAGCCTCTGTGGGAGTGACAGGAGGTGTGTTTTCCCCCACCAAAGAAGGCGACACAGGCCATGCAGTGCCATCTAAAATACTGACACATCAGCAGTACTTATGTGCAGCACAACATACTTTAGTGGACTGAGGGAGTGGGTGGGTCAGCTTGCTAGGAATAATTCAAGAGTTTTCTGGCTTTGGGCCCAGCATTTGCTGAGGCCCTCTGGTCTGTCAAGGTTCCTCATCTGCTTGATCTCATGGACCCTGTCAAATTTCTGGGGTTGTCCCAAATCAATCTCTGACACTAAACCAAGATATGATCCTATTATTTTTAGGGCAAGAAAAAAAAACTGTACAAAATCTCAAAATGCAACAAATCACATTCCTCATTGGAAGACTCACCAAGCAGCCAGTGGCTCCACGTGGTCTCTGCTTGCACACTCTGACCTTGTATAAATCTTTGAGCTGGCCTGACTGTAGGGTCCCAAGGCAGTGACTGGGCTGCTTCCGGATAGCTGAGGTCAGGGACACCTGTCTCAAGGGGTAAAGCTGGCACGGTATCTGTGTGGTCTCCTCATCCAGCGCAGCCTGAATCAGCTTATGCAGCCAGTTCCCTGAGATCCCTGCTAGGCTTTGTGCTGTGTAACCATTGGAAGGCACTACAGCCCACAGCGATTCCCTGTGCTATGTTAACCACAGCGTCTGTTGAGAACTCTTTGTTGTAGATGCCAATTGTATCACTTTCTTTCTCGGTGCTGAACACACAACCCAGAAAAGCCACTTAAGGCAGGGAATATTCTCTCTGACTCATAGTTTGAGGGTAGGTGACAGCAGGAGATGCTTGAGGAGGCTGGTCATATACTGTCTATAGTCAGGAAACAGAGTGATGAATATTGGCTTTTGCCTTTGTGTTTGGTCCAGGATCCCAGCCTGTGGAGTGGTACCATTCACACTTACAGTGGACCTTCTCAGCCTCAACGAGGCCAATATAACAAATCCCTCATGGTCATGACCAGAAACTAACCTAATCTAGAAATTCCCTGAGGTGTGTGCAGATGCCTATCCCTAGGTGATTCTAGGCTCTGAAAGTTTGGCATTTAATATAATCCATCACACTGATGACTATGTGCCTGCCCACCATGGCTGGCTTCTCTTTTGTAATCGAAACTCTTCCTTGGAAGAAACAATCTGGAAGTAGATCATGCTATTCCTGTGTTTTGGGAGGTATAATTATTATCTCATTTTACTGAATTTAAGTCCACAGATCAACTCCAGAACACTTTTTATCTTTCTTCTTCCTCTCCCAAGATACTACCCGGATTTTGTCTACAGATCTATACACGCTGGAGTTAGGTGTGCAGATTATTAAAGTATTAGTTATTTTCTCATCACTGTGACAAAATCCTAACTAAAGCAACCCAAGGAAGGAGGTGTTTACTTTGGCTCCTGGTTTGCTGTCGGGGAGGGCAGGGCAGCAGGGGCCTGAAGTGGCTGTTAGTGTCGTGTCTGGAGTCAGGAAGCAGAGAACGTGACGGCTGATACACCTCTCTTGCTTTGTCTTTAAGTCTATCCAGGACCCACAGAATGCTGCCACCTGCTGTCTCCCTGGAAACCTTGCCACAGATACTCCAAAGGTGTGTTTTCCAGATGATTCTGAATCTAGTCAGGCCGACAACAAAGATTAGCCATCGCAATTATCATGAGCAATTACTTTGATTTAGGCCTGGGAGATAACATAAAACAGTAAGATGAAGATATACTCACTATGCCTTCTGCAACTGTGATCATTTTGGGTCCTTTCTCTTGGGTTAGGATGGGAACCAACTTGAGTAACAGAAGGAGGCACACCAAAGCACACATGTGCAGCAAGCCATAGGGCATTCAACTCGGGCCTCAAGTGCCGGAGGAACTGCATCCACTCCTGTCATCCACAGCAAAAGTCTCTCTGAGCAGTTGGTATGGCTTTGAGATGGTGACACTGTGACATCTCCTGTGGGGATTTAGCCATGGACTAGAAATACGGAAGATATCACAAAGGAGTGGTTTGCTTCTCTGAGGAGTAAGTCGCCCCTGGCAGCAGCTGTGACATACTTGAAGCTGAAGAGTTAGGTCCCGGCAACAGCGTGTTGGGAGCAAATGGCAGTAATGGGAAGTAGCTTTTGTCACTCTCTCTTTCTCACAGACATAAACAGTGTCTCTGCATGCTTCACACGGTCACCCACAGGCAAGCAGTTTTGCAGCCACTGCAGTTCCAATGTAACGAGGAAAAGATGTGCTGGACTCAGATGCCGTGTGAGTCCTGAATCTCCAAACCACATACCATCCCTCCTTTGCTAATACTTCTGACTCCTTTGGGGGCTTATTGATGGGGTATAAACACCAGCCACTCACAACTATTGTGGCATAGAAATGAAGTCACTTATGTTTAAATGTCAACACACAGTATGAGTTAGAAAAAAAGCTCTAGGCAGATGGGAGTTGGTATGGTGTTCTTTCCTTTTTATTGTTTACCATTGAATTTATATTTTATCAAAAAGCAAAAGATAGTTTATCTATATGATAGTAATGAATCTTGATACATGTATGACTCTTTTTTAGTTGAAGATTTATTGTTACTTTATGTGTATGAGTGTTTTGCCTGCATGTATACCTGTGCACTAGGTGTCTCTGGTCAGAAGAGAGCATCAGATCCCCTGGAATTGAGTTTAAAAATGGTTACTAGCCACTTTGTGGGTACTGGGACTTGAACTTGGGACTTCTGGAAGAGCAGCTGGTGCTCTCAACTGCTGAGCCATCTCTCCAGCCCTGCATGAATGAATCTTGAAGACATTGTGCTAAGTGAAAGAAGGCAGCGGAGAAGGCCATGTTGTACATGGTTTTCTTTCTACGAAATAATCCTGAACAGATAAACAGATAAATATAGAGACAGAAGTAACAGCAAAGGGTACTGGACTTTTTTTTTGGCAGGTACAGAACAGGTTGTGCTGACTGTTGCAATGCATTGAATTTACTAAAATTACTGACTTGCAGTTTGAATGGCTGGTGTGTGTGTGTGTGTGTGTGTGTGTGTGTGTGTGTGTGTGTGTGTGTGTGATATTTCAATAGAGCCATTTGAGTTCCTTAGCCTGCCTTTTCTTATTAGTAGTTGGAATTACTAAATGATTTTCAACACAAAGCAGTCTTTCTTTTGAATCTGTTAAGGAATTTAGGTTCTAAGATTGACAAAAGAGCAGGTGTTTTAATCCATGGCGCTACTCTGCCTGAATACTGAAGACAAGAAAATTGATAATGACCATTTCCTGGTTCCTAATTCTAAATGCTCGGATTCAAGATCAATGAGGCAATGACTGGAGAGGAACCTCTGGCTGCATCGTCCCATGGTGGAAGAGAACTCATGGTGAAGAGAGAAAGCATGAGAGACAGCAAGAGCCTGGCCATGTGCCCTTGAGCCCCCTTTATTCAATATTAATCCATGTATGAGGGGGAAGCCTCCTGACCTAAACACCTCTCCTTAGGGCCCGGGGGTTGATTCCAGCACATGCTTAGGGGATGAAAACTTATATCATAAGATTAGCTCATTGTGGGGCGTTTACCCACCACCCCCACAGTTCCCCAGAGTTTTCTTGAGTGCAATCAGCAGGAAATATTAGATAGAAGGATTTATTGCGGAGAATCTTGTGGAGATAAACAGATAGAAAATAAAAGATAGTCTCAAGAGGACCTGGAACCTATTCCAATGGGCCCCGACTGTCTCTGGCCCAGGGTTTTTATAGAGACGCCAAGGGGTGGAGCAAAAGACCTCCTCCCCCAGCACAGCCAAGTGCAGGCCATCTCAGACACCTGCACTCACGCCCGTGGTCCTGATCATCCTCTATTCTGACCTGCTGGGTAAAGCCATGAGGAACCCGAGAATGGGCTCCCACAGCTCATCTTATCAGGTGCTCACAAAGTACCAGGTGCTGAGCCAATTTCTGCTTTGCCCTCATAACACAGGCCCTTTTCCTGTTTTAGAGGCACACAAAAGAAGCTCAAGGAGGCTCAGTACCTTTTCCTGTAGCACACAGCCTGTGAATTGCCCCTTCTTGTTGGTGAGGCTTGAAACCAGGCAGACAGACTTCATTCTAACATTATCTCAGAATGACTTACTTCACTGACAGTCTGTCTTGGAATGGCTTCACCTTCTAAGGAATGGGCTTGATTCTGCCCTGTGAGTTTTCAACTAAGTTGAAGGGGACGTGGCTAATTCTCTTTAAATATTTATCATGTAATTTGCTCTGAAGAATTAAAAAGCAGGGCCTGTCTTTCTGGGAGAATGACTATTAGAGAAAGGCTTGAAATTGGTGCCACCAACCCTGCCTGACTTTAGAGCCAGCACCAGTTCTGCTTTGGAGAGTATACCAGGAGGGGGTGGGCTTCCCATCCTTTTCTTTCTCTACCCACAGTTCCAGAAAATGAGCGCGTTAATGCAGTCCAAAGCCTAACGTGCCCGCTTCAGAGAGAAAAGAAAGCCGAGTTAGGTGATTTATTCGATGGACTCATTAAACATTTTTATTAGATAACAGGGGCCCAATGCTTGTGATATAACTTGTCAAGAGTATAAAAGGGAGAAGAAATGCGTGGTTCCCGACACACTAGCCATCGCTGACCCCTTTGATGCAGGAGCCGATGCTGTTTCCTGCCCTGTGGCGGGCCTTGCCACCAGAATAGATTAATTTTGTCATTACCCTTTCTCAATTTCTGCCTTTGACCAGAAAAAAGAGGTTAATTGTGTGCCATTTCTCAGGAGAATGAGGTATCAGCATTTTAATTCTTGATAGTTTATGAATTGTGGGCAGCTAATTAAAACTTAAAGATTAGAGGAGCTATTTTGGCTAAGAGGCCATTTGCAGGGTTGTGAAATGAACAGAACAAAGGGCTGTCTGTTCTTTTCATTCCCCCAGTTTAAATGGAACTCAGTGCTGAAAGAGTCCTGAATTGCTTTGCATGGCGAGTATTCATTGTATTGATTCTAATTATAATTTTGCAGCAAATGGCACAATATCTGAAAGCTGTTCAGGGGTTAACATGGAGATTATTGGGAATGTTAAATAGGAAGGTTTGTGTATTAAGGCTCCTTTGGACCCTTTGTGACCTCCATGAGGCATCATAAAGTCAGATAGGGAACACGTAAAGATTCTATTAGATGTCCTTCATTGTGTCTCAGGGCGCTCTGTGTATTTAGACCTTTCCTCCCACAGTTAACTAACTGTTCAGTTTTTGTCTAGTAGATAATGGGCTTTGTCAGTGGGCTTTTTCTAGGTTCTTCTACAACATGGTGCCTTTCAGGCAATTGCATTTCCTTGGGAATATAAAACAAGGTGACCATTAGACCCCACCATGCCTTTGCAAAGGCTCTGAAGGGACATCGTTCAGCCCGTGCAGTCCTCATAGATTTGAAGCTAGGAAAGTTGAGTGGAGTTGGACTTCAGCTCCTAACTGCCTCCAGGCAATGCGAACCCCACATAGCAGTAGCCATGACTCAAAGAACGATTTCCATTTTAAATTGCTTGGATATTCATCTCACTGTAGTGTGTGTGTGTGTGTGTGTGTGTGTGTGTGTGTGTGTGTGTGTGTGTGTGTGTGTGAATGTGGGCATACACATGCCATGGCATGCGTGTGGAGGTGTCAGGACACCTCCTGGTAGACAGTATGTGTCCTGGGGATTCTACTCAGGTTATCAGACATAGTGCCAAGCACTTTCCTTCACCAATCCATCTCACCAGCCCTCTCTACTTCATTTATCTTGTTGTAAAATATAAATTATTTTTATATTACATGTCTGAGTGCTTTACCTGCATGTATGTATGTGTACCTTGTGAGTGTAGTGACAGGGGAGGTCAGAAAATGGCATAGGATCCCCTGGAACTGGAGTTATCAAAAATTGTGAGCTATTATGTGGGCACTAAGAACCACACCTGGAGCAGCCAGTGCTCATAACCAATGGCCATCTCTCCAGCCACCCTACTTTAATTTTTGAGACAAGGTCTATTGCTGAACCTGGATTTTACTGACTCAGTAAGGCTGACTGGCCAGTGAGCTCCGCATTGACCTGTGTCCATTTCCACAGCACTGAGATGACAGCGAAGGCATATGCCTCTGTGCCCTGCTTTCCTGTGGCTGCTGGGAACTCATAAACTTAGTCCTCATGATTGGGAGGCAGGCGAGCACTGTATCAAGTGAGCCCTCTCACCAACACCTCTACGTACTTCTTGATGTTTTCTGAGATGATGTGAGGTTACACTAGATGAGTCCAAGTGTTCAAAGGCAAACTTCTTGGGTAAAACCAGGGCTTGCAAGAGTCTGATTATCTTCTGTCACCAAGGGATTGGAAGCCTATCAAGCTCAGGAACTATCCTAGATGCTAGAAGCTGTTACTAGGAGCAAGATAGATGAGTAGTCTTCATACTCTACTGGAATTACAATCTAGGGCTGGGGAGGTGGCTCAAAGGCTAAAGGCACTTGCTGCCAAACCTAATCACCTAAGTTCAACCCTGTGGCAGGAATCTTAAAGAGTCTTATTAATAAGATCAAACCCGGAGCCAGGTATTGGGGTGAACGCTGGAAGATCAGATAAGCAGAACAAGCCACAGCTAACCTCACCTGGCCAACTTCTCAGCTGATCTTGTTTGCTCAGACTGGAAGCCTCTGTGTCCTCATCCCAATAGCTCTCAGCTAAACTGTGCTGCTCAAAACCTAAAGTCTTAACCAGCCAATGCTTCTAGTTCATGGTCTTCACGCCTTATATATCTTTCTGCTTTTTGCCATCACTCCCTGGGATTAAAGGCATGTGTCACCATGCTTGGCTGTATCCTTGTGGCCTTGAACTCACAGAGATCCAGCAAATTTCTGCCTCTGGAATGCTAGGATTAAAGGCATGTGCTACCACTGCCTAACCTCTATGTTTAATATTGTGGCTGTTCTGTCTCTGACCCCAGATAAGTTTATTAGAGTGCACAATATTTTGGGGAACACAATACCACCACACAACCCCCAGGACCCACATGGTGGAATGAGAGAACCAACTCCTACAAGTTGTCTTGTGACCTCTCTATGCATGCCTCTCTAGGGGTGGCAGCACACAAGCCACCATCCCAATAAATACAATAAATAAATTACATAAAGGTAATAAAACTAAAAAAAAAATCACAGCTTAGTGGTATGAAATACAGTAAACAGCTATAATGAGTAATTCATCATTTCACCTAGGTATGTGTGATAAAGGTAAATTATTGTGGGATCTAGGATGAGGAAGAAATAACCAGTTTGAGGGTGGGCAAGAGAGGAAGAAAATTTCATGTCAGTAGAAGAACATGAGCAAAGCCCGTCAAGTGAGAAAACTCTGGAATATTCTAAGAACTGAAATAAAGCCCAGAGTAGACATTTGTAGGGATTGAAGGGTGGTGTGGGTCAAGATGAGGCTTCAGGAAGGGGAAGAGGCCGAGTCACTTTGGCCTGGAGTCCACATTCAGGATTGGAGACTTTAATCCCACTGGGAATGGAATCTATTCAGATATTTAATTTTAGGTGGAAATTTAAAGTAATCCTGTATTTTAAATAATACATCTGTCTATGAAAAATGAACCAACTGAAAGGGATGGTGAAGAGGCCACGGACCCCATCCAGGTGACCAAGGACAGCAGGTTGAACTTGGCACTTTAAGATGACAAAATCCCCAGGGACTGGTGATGAGCTGTCTGAAGGAAAGAACAGAAAAGTGTCAAGGACTCCAATACGAACAACAGGATACAGAACTGGTACAGTGTCCTGAACTCTGGTACAAAGAGTGGAGGCTTGAGGGAGATATCATGGAATCACTTTGATTTTTTTGTTTTGTTTTGTGTTTTTCCTGAGATAGGGTCTCTCTATGTAGGCCTGGATGTCCTGGAACTCATTATGTAGACCAGGCTGGCCTTCCTTTGGATTTTTGTATTTAAGTGTCTGTGACTTCCAAATTGAGCTGGCAGTTAGAATCACATTGTTTGGGGTGAGGCGGTGGGAAAGATCCATTTGAAGTTCACTGTTCAGAGCTGGGATTGGTTACGTGTCTGCAATAACATTAAGTCATCAGGTGCTGACATGTTGATGATCGGTGGTCATAAGCACTGAAGGTGAGTTAATCGGAAGGAGGGGAAGGAATTGTGGGTGTTTACAACAAGTCATGATGGGGAATGGGGTCTAAGACCCCTGGGGAGGGAACTGAAGCCAAAGTGGAAGAGGCAGTGAGGAAGCAAATGAGCCCCAGTGGGACTGAACAGCAGTTGTGGTGGAGAGTACGTATTAGCTTCCCATGGCCGCTGTGACAAATTTCCCCAAACTCCCAGCTTAAAACAATAGAAATGTTCTCCATTCACAGTTCTTAAAACAGACGTGTTGGTTCAGCTCTAGGAATTAGAACGTACTCTTTGCTTTTTCCCACTCCTGCAAGCATTCGATGGCTTATAGATGTGTTACTCTAGGCTGTCCATCTTCACATGCTGTCCCTTCTACAGTCTGTGCTCAGTCTCTCATGGATAGACAGACACATGTGAATCACTTGGAGTCCATCTGGACAGTCCATCATTGTCTTCATTTCAAGATTATTGATTAAAATCTTATATATGATAGCATTTTCAGGATTCAGGGCATAAAACCTTGTAGCTAGAGTTTTCCTGCCTAGCTCACAGTCAGGACAAATCTTTGTCACCCGCCTGTCCCACAGCCGCTCAGACCCGACCAAGTAAACACAGAGACTTCTATTGGTTACAAACTGTATGGCCGTGGCAGGCTTCTTGCTAACTGTGCTTATAGCTTAAATTAATCCATTTCCACAAATCTATACCTTGCCACGTGGCTCGTGGCTTACCAGTATCTTTTCATGCTGCTTGTCAGGGTGGCAGCTGGCAGGTAGCGAGTCCTTCCGCCTTCCTGTTCTTTTATTTCTCCTCTCTGTTAGTCCCGCCTATACTTCCTGCCTAGCCACGGTCAATCAGGTTTTATTTATTGACCAATCAGAGCAACACATTTGCCACACAGACCATCCCCCAGCACAGCCAAGTGCAGACCATCTCAGACACCTGCACTCAGGCCCGGGGTCCTAATCATTTTCTATGCGGACCTGCTGGGTAAAGCCATGAGGAACCCAAGAATGGGCTCCCACAGGACATACAGAACATCCCACAGCAAAACCTGATACTTTGAGGATCATCATTCAGCTGACAGCAGGGTAATTTAAACAAGAATGCTGGGCGGATGGAAGGGTGTCATCACGGAGTTGGGTATTTATATGTCACAAATTTTGAAAGTGTCAGTTTTGGAAGTGAAACAGTTTCAGAGGGTGGTAATCAGCGATAGGACTGTAAAGTTAGCATTTAAGGCAGAGAGAGTAATTTCTCCAGCAATAGAATAGTGTGTGGGTGTCAACAAAGACTCCCAAGCCACATTAGATAGAAGCCAGTTGTCAAAATCTTTAGAGAGTGGGGAAAAGTGATTAGATAGTAGAAGAGTAATTAGAGATGCTGTTCGGGGTGGAATTAAACAATAAAAATGGAAGACAAATTATCTGGAAGCTGTTTTGAACCTATACTATTCTCCTTAGCTTTCCATACTGTTTACCCCATTATAACCTAGCATACGATCACATTGTGATGGGGGAGGGGTTTATAAGTGAAATAACTACTGAACCTTGAAGTACAGTGTTTTGATTTTAAATATTTAGGCTTTTCCTTTCATTTGTGAGTGTGCCTACATCTGTATAAGTGTATCAGCATATGATAGAAGAAGGCACAAGATCTAATGCAGCTGGAGTTACAAGTAGTCGTGAGTCACCCGGTGTGGGTGCTGGGATGTGAACTCAGGTCCTCATGGCTGAGCAGCAAGTGCTCTTAACAGCTGTGCCAGCACCCCATTATTTCACACGTTTCATTGTGCAAACTTCATTTTAGAATACACTTTTGAAATTGGTTCATTTTGTCTTTCTTTTACTGACCTCAGGGATGACTTGGCTGGTGAACATGAGTTGCTTCTTAAAGATTTACTCTCTTAAAACTCCTCCTTCTCAATTACACATCAACAAACCATGAGCTCATTGGCAGAAAAGGTACTGTTAAGTTCCCTTCTCTTGAACCTTGTGAATTCCACTAGACATACTCTCCTCCGGGTGGCAGCTCTACCCAGTTAGATTAAACAGAGGAAATAGCTTACCCAGTTTGTCCCTCATACCCTTATGTGGTCACGTCTCTTTTTCCACCCACACTTAGCCATCATCTCTTCCTACTTGAGCTAACCCAGGCTTCTAGTACCTGCCAAGAACATTCAGTGAGTGGGGATCAGTTACACAGACCTGATTGAGAAATTAGAGCCCGGGGCCAGCAGAACAATTGAATGCAGCTTTTACACTCCTGGGAGAGGAAGGAGTTCCCAGGTTAGGGAATGGAGAGGAAGGAGTTCCCAGGTTAGGGAATGGAGAGGAAGGAGTCCTCAGGTTAGGGGATGGAGAGGAAGGAGTTCCCAGGTTAGGGAATGGAGAGGAAGGAGTTCCCAGGTTAGGGGATGGAGAGGAAGCATCAAGAACCTGGGATCCGGATTATCGCTCCCTCGTCTGTTCTCCTACTGTTGACACTGTCTCCTGTTTGTCTGCAGTCTGAGGAACCTCAGTTTTGAGTCCCAGAATCCTTAAATTTTCAGAGATCTTCCTCATGATCTGGATGCATATTTTTTTTTAACTTTTTTTTTTTTTTTGGTTTTTTGAGACAAGGTTTCTCTGTGTAGCTTTGTGCCTTTCCTGGGACTCACTTGGTAGCCCAGGCTAGCCTCGAACTCACAGAGATCTGCCTGCCTCTGCCTTCCGAGTGCTGGGATTAAAGGCGTGCACCACCACTGCCTGGCCCTGGATGCATATCTTAAACACCCCACTTGGAGGTTACACAGCACACCCCAATACCACTCTCCACTCTCCGGCTACACTCCCAGGTGAAGACATTCGACAATACCGTGGAAGTCTAAACAGCTAACATTAGAAATGACCTAAGCCCAGAAGTAATTTAAATCCTTCTAATGACTGCATTAAAAAGCACAAAGAAATAGGTAAATTTGATTTTAATGATGTATTATTCAAAATAACATATCCAAGTATCAATTCATCATTTTCCAATATAAAAATTATGGAAATTATTTTACAATCTCTTCTTCAAAATCTGCATGTATTTGATTCTTAAGAGTATATCTCCATGTGGACTCATCGCAATGCAGTGCTCCAAGGCTGCACATGGCAAGTGACAGTAGACTAGAATACTTTTATTCTTTGGCTGATTAGACGATGAGCTACTGAATATTCTGGTGTTTGGGATACATCTAAGTCCAGTGACATCATTGCCTGTGGGAGGGGCCTGAAAAGCAAATATGCTAATTACCAACTTCAGAAAGGACTCCTATCATGTGAAGAACAGCAAATATCATCATATCACCATGACAAACATCAGAAACAGGAGTCCAATGATCTCTGCCCATTGTATCCTAGGCTACTGTTCAGGTACATCATGAATTGCTTACTTGTTTGACTAAGTTTGGGGGGACAGATCACATCACACACACACACACACACACACACACACACACACACACACACACACCATGTTTATTACTTGCAGATAGGTCCCTGGAAGCCTAGGATCCACTGTGACCCAGTGGCGGAAGGCTCCAGAGAGCTGCTCAGGAGAATGGAGTCTTTACTATGTATGGCCAGCTTGTAACATTGTAGCAGCACAGGCGAGGGGTCTTGCACAGGGGGCAATCTCATTAACATATGTCCTGTCCTCTGAGGCTCACTGTTGCTTAGGGGTAGGTTTGGTCCTTTGTGGTGGTGGTATTGTGTTCCCCAAAATATTGTGCACGCTAATAAACTTATCTGGGGTCAGAGAATAGGACAGCCACAATATTAAACATAGAGGATAGGATGCCTTTAATCCTAGCATTCCAGCGGCAGAAATCCCTCTGGATCTCTGTGAGTTCAAGGACACTTTGGAAACAACCAGGCATGGTGACTCACGCCTTTAATCCCAGGGAGTGATGGTAGAAAGCAGGAAGGTATATAAGGCGCGAGGACCAGGATCTAGAAGCATTTGGCTGGTTAAGCATTTAGGCTTTGAGCAGCACAGTTCAGCTGAGATTCATTCTGGTTGAGGACTCAGAGGCATCCAGTCTGAGGAAACAGGATCAGCTGAGGAACTGGCAAGGTGAGGTAGCTGTGGCTTGTTCTGCCTTTCTCATCTTCCAGCATTCACTCCAATAACTGGCCTCAGGTTTGATTTTATTAATTAGACCTTTTAAGATTCCTGCAATACTTTGTCATAAAATGTTTACCAATTAGACCTGTAATTCCAGGAATCCAATGAAACTATGCAAGAAAATAGCTAAAAAAGAAAAAAAAATGAAAGAAGCAACACAGAGCCAGAAGGGAACAAAATCAAGTGAGGTTTTGGTTGGTCTTTCTCTCACAGCCTTCCCTAATAGATGATGATGACTGGCTGCTGTGGGAGGTCCTTCTGTATGCTGTGAATGTGTGTTGCTCTCATTGGTAGATAATAAAGCTGTTTGGCTAATGGCTAGGCAGAATAAGGTTAGGTGATACAATCAAACTGAAGACAGAGATGAAGAAGGGCAGAGTTGGAGGAGATGCCAGCCAGCTGCCAGCCAGCCGCCTAGGAAGTAAGACATGTAAAAAATGAGTCAAGTCACAAACCATGTGACAAAGCATAGATAAGAAATATGGGTTAATTTAAATGTAAGAGTTAGCTAGTAATAAGCCTGAGCCATCAGCCAAGCATTTATAATTAATATAAGCCTCTGTGTAATAACTTGGGAAGTGACTGTGGGATGGGGCAGAACAGAGAAAAGCCTCCATTTACAGCTGGCTATGGCTTTGCAATAGATGGATGTGTTCAGGAAAGAATACCTTCCACATTTCATATCTCATATTGGCCTCTGCTGGCCCTGAAGGACATTGACAACAACCTAACAGATGGTGTGTGAGTCACCCTCTAATCCAAGCAGCCATCAGATTTGCTTATCTACATTCTAAACAGTCTATGACCATGGCACCAGGGAGTAAGGTCTGTATATGATCCGTGTACAGGTCTGAGCCAGTGGCAAAGCAGAAGCCAGAAAGGCCCTTTGGGCTGTTTTTCTTATCCTCAGCCTTTACCCTTCTTGAAGAGTTGCTGGCTAGACTGTGAACTTCCACCACACGTCTTCCATGTTCCTTCTGAGAGTTTTTCTTCCATGTTGGAATGCCCTTAATTTAAAGCACTTCAAACTGATGACCCCATACTAATTGAGGCATTTCTTTCCTTTCTTTTTTAAATTTATTTTTATTTTCAAGTGTGTGTGTGTGTGTGTGTGTGTGTGTGTGTGTGTGTGCGTGTGTGTGGGTGTGTTTGTGTGTGTGTTCATGCAAGTGCAGGTGGCTATCAAAGCCAGAGGTGTTGATTTCCCTGGAACCAGAGTTATAGTCAGTTGTGAGCCACCTGATGTGGATGGTGGAATCCAACTTGGATCCTCTACAAGAGCAGTATGTAGGCTCTTAATGGCTGAGCCTTCTCTCAGGCCACGTTCCTTCATTTCTTTCTTCTCTATGCTTCCCTACATCCTGTAGGTAGGTAGCAAGAATGCCAACTGAATTAAATCAAACAAACTAGATAAACTAAATTAAAATATGTATATAGGAGGAATGGAAGCAACAGATGTTGCTGTGACTAGTTGGTCACTTCTCTAGCACAGAACTTTCCCTGGGTTCAGCATATCACCGATCTTTCTCTGAAACTGGATATATCTAGTGAATGTGTGCTGACTTACTTGCCCTCAGCTTATAGAATTATTGAAGGAATAAAAAATTCATACAATGGTCTGTTCAATGACTGATATGCAAGAAGAAGCTATTTGTTATCATGATAGATTTTAGGGCAACAACAGCAGCTTCTAGCACCAGAATACACAGTGATCTGTAGAAGTTACGTTTTCTTAATGTCATAGAGTACAGCATGCTGTGTGTGTTCTGGACCTATTTGCAGACCTGTGTGCTATGTGAAAACATGGTTAAGGAGCAGTATGGAATAGCCCTTAATGTGACCTTTTTCTCCTCTGCTATTGCTTCACGATGAGCAATTTCTACTGTCAGTCATGATGTGAAGAATGGAGACTAAAACTTGTAGGCTCTCGACTCTTCAGATGAAGAAGGGATGAATTAAAACTGAGCTGATGGCTTATGAGAGTTTTACATTAAAAAAGTCAACGCAGCAGAGGTGCAGACTCTACTGTTGTTCAAAAGCAGTGCACCCTTTGATACGGGTTGACAGAAATCTACTAGGGAGACACTCTTTTGTAGCTTACATCAAAGGTCAGGTGTGAGGCTCAAAAGACATTTGTGTTCCATTCTTGGAATAATGGTTTTTATTTCTAAACTTTAAAGTTTGAAATAACTTGAGATTTGGAGAAAATTTCCCCCTCCAAAAGAAGGAAATAAAATGTAGAGAGAATTCCCGTCTACTTTTCAATCAGTTTCCCTTATGTCAATATTTTACATAACCATGGTATTACTAACAAACCTTGGAATTAAGATTGACCCAATGATACAGTTCATCTAGGGATTTTGTTTGAATCCCATCAACTTTCCTTTTAGTGTCTCTTCTGGTTCCAGATTGCACTGAGTTGTTAGATCTCTGAATTTCCTCTCATCTTTGTAGCCTGTAGTCTTTTATTTTTTTCTATGACTCTGATACCATTGAAGAATACTGACCATTCCAATTGTCTATTGTCCGGATAAACGATGTTCCAATAGCACTTGACAGTATCATAGTACTAAAATTCTAGTATCTGTCTGGTACTTTCTCACAAATTAATGGATATCAAGTATTTTTTGGCCAAGATATAGTGTGGCATTGTGCTCTCTTAGTGCATGGTATCAGGTCATATATGATATTACAACATTAAATTCTGTTATTGGTTATGTTAATTACTTGTTTAAGGTAGTGTTTGATAGTTCCCCCCACTTTTAAAAAACCATCTTTCCCCTTCCAGTGGACAAGTGTCTTCTAAGAAGGTATTTTGAGACAGAGCAAGTATAATGTCTGTCATTGTGCAACGATGATTACTGCGGAAATTGTCCAGCAGTCTCTGTATTTATTAATTACATTCTGTAGCCTCTTCCTCCGTGCTTACCTATAATTTCTTAATATCAGTTTAGACTGTGGAGTGTTTGTTTTGTTGTCTGGTTTCTAATCCGTTACTATCACTATTTATTTTATTGCTCCTATTGTTTCAGATTTGGCCATAAGGGCTTCCTTCAGGCTGTTCCTATGTCCATTGGAGTTGTCCGATGAATTTTGTTCCTTATCTTCTGAAACCGCAAGATATTTCCAATCCTGCTCCCTCAATCAGCCGATCTTGAAATCAACTATTTCTTCAGCTGCTGTAGTTTGTTTTAGTGGTGAATGAAACTGGAGATGAAGAGCCAAGGCTGGAGAGAGGGCTCGGTGGTTAAGTGCACTTGCTGTTCTAGCAGAGGACACACATTTGGTTCCTAGAGCCCACATGGCAGTTCACACCTATGTATACCTCCAGTTCCAGGTGACACAACACCCTCTTTTTGCTTCCACGGGGACTAGCCATGCATGCAGTGCACATAAATACACACAGACACCACATATACGCACAAAACAAAATAGAACTTACGGAAAAAAAAATCTGTACACTAGGTGGCCAGATAGAGTTTTATGCAACATGGTACAGAAGGCTTAGCTTTCAAAAGACAGTTTAATAATGCAAGCGAAGCCTTAATGCTCCTTACTTTTTAGGTGAGAAAAGCAGGACGTGGTAAAGTTCACAAGCCCAGAACTTG
Organism: Peromyscus maniculatus bairdii; assembly: GCF_049852395.1. Taxonomy (NCBI): domain Eukaryota; kingdom Metazoa; phylum Chordata; class Mammalia; order Rodentia; family Cricetidae; genus Peromyscus; species Peromyscus maniculatus. The sequence continues at coordinate 115,349,768 of NC_134860.1, read as the reverse complement.
AAGCCTACGCTCTTCTTCTAGACTAGACCAGAGCCCACAGAAGAGCAAAGAGTGTTTCTATAAGAAAATGGATAGTTTTGGGTACAGATTTTCTAAATCCTTTGGTACAACATGCACAACAAGCTTTTATTTTTTTGCTCTCCAAACCTACCCGAGCAACCACTGTGTTCCTGACCCAGTACCTGGAATATGCTGATGGGTAAAGTGTCCCAGCGTAACGTAGAGACTATAGAATGACAGACATAAGAAGTAATGTTGCTCAGCGACATCAAGATCCAAGAGAGCTGTTTATCAAGCTTTACACCTTGAGTGTGTAAAGAAGCCAGGTGCCACTTTAAAAAAAATTGTATTTTATTTTGTGTGCAAGTTGTATGTTTGTGTTTGTGTGCGGGTGTGTGGGACCGACAGTAATGAGTGGAGGTCAGAGGACACCTCGGAGTGTAATTTCTCTCCCTCTACCATACGGGTCCCTGGGATTGATCTCAGGTCTTCAGGCTTGGTGGCAGGAGCTTAGGTCCAATGAATGATCTTCCTGGTCCAATAAATCACTTAAAAAAATTTATAATTAATTCAATTTTACATATCCCCTGTCCTCCCTCCTCCCACCCCCAGTCTTCCCCCCAATCCACCCCCCTATTCCACCTCCTCCAAGGCAAGGACTCCCCTGGGGATTCAGCTCAGCCTGGTAGATTCAGCTGAGGCAGGTCCAGGCCCCTCCTCCCTTCACCTAGGCTGAACAAAATGTCCCAGCATAGGCCCTAGGTTCCAAAAAGCCAGTTCATGTACTAAGGACAGGTCCCGGTCCCACTGCCTGGGGGCCTCCTAAACAGTTCAAGCTAATGGACTGTCTCACTTATTCAGAGTGCCTGGTCCAGTTCCATGGGGGCTCCTCAGCTATTGGTTCATAGTTCATGCATTTCCACTAGTTTATCTATTTGTCCCTGTGCTTTTTCCAATCATGGTCTCAATATCTCTTGCTCATATAATCCCTCCTCTCTCTCGCCTATTGGACTCCTGGAGCTCCACCGGGGCTTGGCTGTGGATCTCTGCATCTGCTCCCATCAGTCACTGGATAAGAGTTCTATCATGACAGTTAGGGTGTTCGGCCATCCGATCACCAGAGTAGGTCAGTCCCGGCTGTCTCTCGGCCATTGCCAGTAGTCTACAGTGGAGGTGTCTTTGTGGATTTCTGGGGACCTCTCTAGCACTCTGCTTCTTCCTATTCCCATGAGGTCTTCATTTATCATGGTATCTCTTTCCTTGTTTTCCCTTTCTGTTCTTGATCCAGCTGGGATCAAGATCTCCCACTCCCCTAGGCTCTCTTTCCCCCAACCCTTGCCCTTCATTAACCCCTCCACGTCCAGTTTGCTCATGTAGATCTCATCCATTTCTCTGTCGTTGGGTGATCCCTGTGTCTTTCTTAGGGTCCTCCTTACTAGGTAGCCTCCCTGGAGTTGTGAGTAGCAGTCTAGTCATCCTTTGCTTTATATCTAGTATCCACCTATGAGTAAGTACATACCATGTTTGTCTTTCTGAGTCTGGGTTACTTCACTCAGGATGATTTTTTTCTAGATCCATCCATTTGCCTGTAGACCTCATGATGTCATTGTTTTTCTCTGCTGAGTAGTACTCCATTGTGTATATGTACCACCTTTTATTTATCCATTCTTCACTTGAAGGGCATCTAGGTTGTTTCCAGGTTCTGGCTATTACAAACAATGCTGCTATGAACATAGCTGAGCATGTGCCCTTGTGGTATAATTGAGCATTCCTTGGGTACATGCCCAAGATTGGTATAGCTGGGTCTTGGGGAAGATTGATTCCCAATTTTCTAAGAAAGTGCCATATTGATTTCCAAAGTGGTTGTACAAAGCTTGCATTCCCACCAACAGTGGAGGAGTGTTCCCCTTGCTCTGAATTCTCTCCAACATAAGGTGTCTTCAGTGTTTTTGATCTTAGCCATTCTGACAGGCATAAGGTGGTATCTCAGAGTTGCTTTGATTTGCATTTCCCTGATGATTAGGGATGTTGAGCAATTCCTTAAATGTCTTTCAGCCATTTGAGTTTCCTCTGTTGAGAATTCTCTGTTTAGTTCTATAGCCCATTTCTTGATTGGACTGTTGGGCATTTGATGTCTAATTTATTGAGTTCTTTATATATTCTGGATATCAGCCCTCTGTCAGACATGGGGTTGGTGAAGATCTTTTTCCATTCTGTAGGCTGTCGCTTATTTTTAATTTTTTTCTCACTTAATGGTAAATGGCATCACCATGACATAACATGAACATTTCAGTGGAAATCATTGGCAGGATTGTTCACAATGGTGTTTATAGACATTTAGAGCAGAGCACTTTCGACTCTGGCTCACTTAATGCCAGTAGCAAGTTCCCTGTTGATGAAAAAAAAAAGCAAGTGGCCAGTGTCGCCCAGGCCCTGCTCTCTTAGGTTGAGAAGCATCACCTCGGCTCTTCCTGCAGCCTGGAGGCTGCGCTCAGCATGGGAAGCATGGAGAAACAGAATGTTCTTCCCAAACATTAGGAAGTGTAAAATCAACTGCATCGGATGATTTTAGCAGAAGAGTAATTGCGTTTTGTAATGTACCAAATACTCCCATTGCATTCTGTAAAACAGCCAGGGTTGCACCATGCAACAGCAGCACTGTGGTGGTATTCTAATTGTACTGAAATGTGATCTTGACTGTATGTTAATAAATAAAGTTGCCCCAGGGGTCAGAGCTATTAGAGCCATAGACAGAGCATGGTGGTGATGGTGGTGGTGGCGGCGGCGGCGGCGGCGGCGGCGGACGCCTTTAATCCCATAGATCTCTGTGTGTTCAGGGATACAGCCAGCATTGGAGACATATGCCTTTAAGACCTAGAGGGCTGTACATACAGACAGTGACAAGGCAGTCACGTGTTTGTGTTTACAACCAATGAGAAGGCAGAACAAAATACTTGAAAAGACATACACACAGCTCTCTTTCGGAAAGCTCGGACCACCGCAGGAGGAAGGGTGAGATTTTAGCTCTGAGCTCTGATCTCTTGGCTTTCTCTTTTACATTGGTTCTGTGTTTCTTATTTAATAAGATGGTTGGTTACATCTACACAGCACCTTATTAATTTCACATCTTTGGATTGGGATGAAATATTTATTTACTTTTACCTTAACTTTGATAAATGAGGTCACCAGGCAATAGCATACATGAGAGAAAGACATTGTTGCCTCATTAATGCCAATTGATGCTATCCACTTTATGGTTAACAACCAACATGCTGTTTATCAAGGACTCTGATATTATGAAAGTCACAGCCTCCAGGTGATTCTTTATAAAGGGAATGTGGGCAGGATCTGTGTCCTGGGCTGCTGTGACAAGGGACCATACACTGGTGGCTTTAAACAGTACAAATGTATTCTCCCACAGCTGCAGGGACAAGAAGTCTGAAGCCAGTGTGGGGACAGGGCCCTGCTGTGTCCGAGGCCCTGCTTCTTCCTCTCTGGCTTCTGGTGACTGCAGATTTGTTTGGCTTGTGACAGCATCCCCACAGCCTCTGCCACCACCTTCACAGGCCTTCCCCTCGTGGTGCTCTGTTTTCTTGTGCTCTTCCTTCCTTCCTTCCTTCCTTCCTTCCTCCCTCCCTCCCTCCCTCCCTCCCTCCCTCCCTCCCTCCCTCTCTCCTTCCTTCCTTCCTCCCTCCCTTCCTTCCCTCCTTCCTTCCTTCCTTTCTTTTTTCTTTTTTTTTTTTTGTCTTTTGAGACAGAATCTCACTGTAGCCTTGGAACCCACTATGTGTGGAGGTAATCTAATTGTACTGAATTATTATTTTGATTGTATGTTAATAAATAAAGTTGTCTGGGAGTCAGAGCTATTAGAGCCATAGCAAGAGTGTGGCGGTGGTGGCACACGCCTTTAATCCCATAAGATCTCTGTGTGTTCAGGGATATAGTCAGCATTGGAGACATATGCCTTTAAGACCTAGGGGGCTGTACATTCAGACAGTGACGAGGCAGTCATGTGTTTGGGTTTACAACCAATGAGAAGGCAGAACAACATACTTTAAAAAAACGAACCGAGCCGGGCGGTGGTGGCGCACGCCTTTAATCCCAGCACTCGGGAGGCAGAGCCAGGCGGATCTCTGTGAGTTCGAGGCCAGCCTGGTCTCCAAAGTGAGTTCCAGGAAAGGCGCAAAGCTACACAGAGAAACCCTGTCTCGAAAAACCAAAAAAAAAAAAAAAAAAACGAACCGACAGGAAGTAGGTCTTTTTTCGCGAAGCTGGGACAGCAGGAGGAAGGGTGAGATTTTAGCTCTGAGCTCTGACTTCTCGGCTTTCTCTTTTACATTGTTTCTGTGTTTCTTATTTAATAAGACGGTTGGTTACATCTACATCTGGCGCCCAACGTGACAAGAATCCATTAAAAACCGCTTGGCTTGACGGCAGGTCCGCTTTCCCTCAAGGGCGGCAGGCGGTGGCAGGCGGCGGAGGAAGCGGCAGGAAGCGGCCGGCGTCTTAGTCCGAGCTGCCGGCGTCCTAGTCCGAGCTGCCAGCTTCCTAGTCTGAGCTGCCGGCTTCCTAGTCCGGGTAGCAACTTCTAGCCCGGGCCTAGGTCTGTGAGCAGCTTGCCTAAAGCCGGTGCTACAAACAACTCAGACCTGCCCTGCCGAACAGGGCCCTACCTGTAAAACCAACGCACATGGTCGGAGCTTAAGGAAGCCAGACCCAAGCCTTGACTCGGCACAAGAGGGAACACGTGGCTGCATTTAAGCTTTAGCCGGCTACGCTTTCTTGTGCGTTCTCTCTTTCCTCTCTCTCTCTCTCTCTCTCTCTCTCTCTCTCTCTCTCTCTGGATTTACACCTGGGACACTAGGTGGCTGCTTTGAAAATCCCCTCAGATTTCTACTGTTCTACGCAGATTTGGTAAGTCATAATATATCAGATATTTTAAAGGAAACTATCTAAAAGAGAATTTTTTCCACATTAAAAAACAAATGGGTTTTATGTGTACATTGGAAGAAAATTGGTTTTTGTTCGAAATTTTAGGCAGTCTGGCAATGGAACAACTATATAATATTAGTATTGGTGGAATTATGCACCTTATCACTATAATAATCCACATTTTAATATTTAAAAAGATAGTCAATTTAAGTGCCAGGATAACAGCTTTAGAAGAACTTGTTAAACCTGTAAAAATTCAGACAGAAGAAATTAACAGTGAAGTTGTTTCAAGTCGGGATCATAAGGTTGCAGAAAGAAAGCCTGTTTTCACACAGTCACCCTTAATTTATCCTGTAACTGTACAGCAGATGCCTGATCAAATGGCTACACAAAATACTTGGGCTCCAATTGAAATGTTGGATTTAAAAAGGTTTAAGGAGGCAATAGTATCTTATGGCATGCATTCCCCATATGTAAAGCAAATGTTAAACACTTGGTCAACATATAATAGGATAGTACCACAGGACTGGCGGGACCTTGCACAAGGTGTTCTGGAACCCAGCCAGAGACTTCAATTTCTGACTTGGTTTAAGGAGGAGGCTAAAAACATAGAAAAACAATGGAGGGATAAAGGAGTACAAGTTTGCCAGGATCAGCTTATGGGCGAAGGCCAATATGCTTCAGCACAAGCACAATGTTTATATGATGTCCAAACCCTAATTTTATGTCGAACGGCAGCCTTGAATGCATGGGACAAAGTTGAGGAACCAGGAAAAAAATCTGAGTCATTTACAAAGGTGAAGCAAGGCCCAAAAGAGTCTTTTACAGATTTTTTACAAAGACTGGCTTCAGCAGTAAAGAGAATGGTCTCGGATTCAGAAGCTGGTAAGGCAATAATTGAATCTTTGGCCTTTGAGAATGCGAATGCAGCATGCAAAAGAATAATCAGGCCATTAAGGGCAAGATCTGCACCTATGGAAGATTGGATTAGAGAAACAATTAATGTTGAAGCTGATGAGCATGATGATACATGGGTAGGAGAAGTAATTTCAAAAGGTTTGAGGAGTGTTAGATGTTTTGGATGTGGAAAGCAAGGACATTTGAAAAGGGACTGTAGACAGGTCATTTCCAGAAACAATGTTTCTTCAAGGAACAATGGCAACAGAATGCCCCTTCCTTCTGGAGTATGCAGGTGTGGTAAGGGAAAACACTGGACCAACAAATGTAGATCAACAAAGGACAGACAGGGTAATCCTTTGCCTCAGTCTTCGGGAAACTCCCAGAGGGGCCTCAGGCAGGCCCCCAGTGCAAATCCAGTTCAAACCTTTCCTGCAGCCATAGAGGAAATGCCTGCTCTGGAGAGCGATTAAATAACCAAATGCCTATTGGAATAAATTATGCTGGTCAGGATGATGAAACAGAGAGAATAGAAAATTCAGGAGAAAACATAAAGAAAATTTTTTGGCAAACTTCTATTAATGAACAAAGACCAAAATTAACGATAAAAATAAATGGTGTTTTGTTGTCTGGTCTGGTAGACACAGGTGCGGACGTTACCATAATAGCACCAGAATTTTGGCATCCAACTTGGCCTCTTCAGGAGGTAAACGTTCAACTGTTAGGAATTGGGACATTATCTCAGGTGAAACAGAGTGCAAGATGGCTCGAATGTATAGGTCCAGAAGGACAGAGAGGAAAATTAAAACCATATGTGGCTAACATAACTATGAACCTGTGGGGTCGAGACTTGTTGCAACAATGGAATACTCAGATTAACATCCCTCCAATCTCAGAAACAAATCATAAACTAGCACATGTTACTGAGAGAAATATTAGAAGATATTGTTCTAATGAGTGGTCACCAGCCATCCATATTATACAAGAACAGGGCACAATAACTGATGATCTTCCAAAGACACCAACAGCTCTACCTTTAAAATGGTTAACAGACAAGCCTGTATGGGTCCAGCAATGGCCTTTAACAACAGAGAAACTCCAGGCTTTAGAAGAGCTGGTAGAAGAACAGTTAAATGCTCAGCATATTGAAGAATCAACCAGCCCTTGGAATTCTCCTGTATTTGTTATTAAAAAGAAATCTGGTAAATGGAGAATGGTAACAGACCTTAGGGCAATTAACAAAGTAATTCAGCCAATGGGTTCTCTACAATCTGGGATGCCTTTGCCTACTCTGTTACCAAAAGGATGGCCTCTCATAGTTATTGATTTAAAAGACTGTTTCTTTTCAATACCCTTACAAGAAAAAGACAGAGAAAGATTTGCTTTTACAGTGCCTACTTATAATAATTCTCAACCGGTTAAAAGATTTCAATGGAGGGTCCTCCCACAGGGAATGTTGAATAGCCCAACTCTGTGCCAATATTTTGTACAACAGCCATTGGAAGTGATACGTAAAAAATTTCCTAAATCTATAATTTATCATTATATGGACGATATTTTACTAGCTGACTCAAATGCAGATACTTTAGAAATAATGTTTGAAGAAGTAAAGAAAATTTTGCCTCGCTGGGGATTACAAATTGCTCCTGAAAAGATACAAAGAGGAGATTCTATTAATTATTTAGGATATAAAATAGAGCTACAAAAAATTAGACCCCAAAAGGTGCAAATTCGGAGAGATAGACTACAGACTCTTAATGACTTTCAAAGATTATTTGGAGATATTTCTCATCTACGAACTATTGTTGGGGTAAAAAATGATGAACTGACTAATTTGTTCAAAACCTTAGAAGGTGACAAGGACTTAAATAGTCCAAGAGAATTATCACCTGAAGCTGAGAAAGAATTAGCCTTGGTAGAAAAGAAAGTGCATGAAGGACACGTGAATCGTATTGATCCAAAGCTGGATTGCATTTTGGTTATTTTACCTTCTAGGCGTTCTCCTACTGGAATATTAATGCAGAGGGAAGATATTATATTGGAATGGATATTTTTACCAAATAAACCAAATAAAAAATTAAAAACTTATGTGGAAAAAATCTCTGACTTGATTTACAAAGGAAAACTGAGACTTCGTCAATTAGCAGGCATAGACCCAGCAGAAATTGTCGTACCATTAACTAAGGAGGACATTGAAAAATTATGGACAGAAAGTGAACCTTGGCAAAGAGCTTGCAGTAATTTTTTGGGAGAAATTAACAGCAAATATCCCAAAAGCAATAGAATTGATCTTATAAAGAGAGCTGATTGGATCTTGCCTCGAATTGTACGGCAAAAACCCATATCTGGAGTTCGTACATTTTATACAGATGCCAACAAAGAAGGAAAGGCAGGTTACAAATCAGAAAATTTAAGTAAAGTGGTTCAAAGTCCGTATAATTCAGTTCAAAAATCAGAATTGTATGCTATTCTGTTGGTATTAATGGATTTTTCAGAACCTCTCAACATAGTAACTGACTCTCAGTATGCTGAAAGAGTGGTGTTACATATTGAGACTGCAGAATTTATCCCTGATGCTTCAGAATTAACTTCACTATTTATTCAATTATAAGATACAATCAGGAAAAGGAATCATCCTTTATATATAACTCACATTCGATCCCATACTGGTCTGCCAGGCCCTCTAGCACAAGGCAATGATGAGATTGATAAATTATTGATAGGAAATGTGCTGGAGGCCTCAGAATTTCATAAAAAACATCACGTCAATAGTAAAGGTTTAAAAAAGGATTTTTCCATAGCCTGGCAACAAGCCAAAGAAATAGTAAAGAAATGTCCTACTTGTTCCTTCTACAATCAAACGCCATTACCAGCAGGATGTAACCCAAAGGGTACTCAGAGAAATGAAATCTGGCAGATGGACGTGTTTCACTTTGCAGAATTTGGAAAATTGAAATATGTACACCACACTATCGATACTTATTCAGGATTTCAATGGGCAACTGCTTTGAGTTCTGAAAAAGCTGATTCTGTAATCACTCATTTGCTAGAAGTTATGGCCATCATGGGTATACCTGCACAAATCAAAACTGACAATGCTCCATCATATGTCTCTGTTAAAATGAAACAGTTTTTTGCTTATTACAATATAAAGCATATTATAGGCATACCACATAATCCTACAGGTCAAGCAGTTATAGAAAGATCAAACAGAACTCTAAAGGATATGCTAAATAAACAGAAATGGGTAACAAAAACCCCCAGAAATAGACTGCATAATGCTCTTCTAACTTTGAATTTTCTGAATGTCAATGAGAAAGGAACAACAGCTGCAGAGAGACATTGGATAATAGAAAAAACTACAGAATTAAATCAGCCTATATACTTTAAGGATGTGCTGACCTCAGAATGGAAACCAGGGTATGTATTACATTGGGGACGTGGTTTTGCTTTTGTTTCTACAGGAGAAGATAAGCTGTGGGTACCATCAAAATTGATAAAGGTTCGATTTGAACAAGAGAGACCTCTTAATTAGAGGAGGTGATAGTTCATCAACCAGCATGAACATCCAATTTAAACTAACTTGTATCAATAAAACATGCCTTTTCATTTCATCAGATAATAACTTGCCAAAAAGGAACATCCCCAAAATTAGTCTTGGGGAAAGGTTTTTGTTTTTGTCTTTTAGGAGAATGAAGGTTAAGGAATCTGAAGAACACTGGACAAATGAGACAACTGAAGAAAAGGGACAAATCATCTATCCCAAGAAACAGAGTGAAACGGTGTATGGGTATATATTATCTAAAAAAATTTTATGTCTTCCTAAATGTTTGTTTCTGCTTTTCTCTAAAGATTTAACACTCTTGGTTTTCTAATAGTCCCAGTTCAATTAAAATTTAAAGCTGACTTTGGAGTTGGAGAATGGCTCTCTCCTTCTTTAAAATCAAGCATGTTGTTAAAAGGAAAATGCAAACTCCCTGTATCATGCCAGAATAAGAGCCATCTTCTGCTATGGTACAGGACAAAAGCAAAATTAATTAAGGGACTATTCTATTACTAATCTCAACTCTTTGATTCTATTCTGATTCTTTAAACTTTTCTCAAAGTATAAATTTTATATCAAAATTTACAAGATTAATATATATATATATATATACATTTTAAACTTTGTTAAGATATGAATGGTCACATAGAGTACTAACTAATTCTAGAAAAAAGGCTAGCTGCATATATATGTTTTTGTGTTCGAGTCTCTTATCAGTTTTCTGCAGGAAATCATGGCCAGGCCTAACATCAACTGAAGTCTCCAGAAAGAAGATGGGGCCCCACAACAACAACAATTCCATGTGGACAATAATAATATCATTAAGCTGACAAACATCATCCATAGATTAGCTTTGAACTATAAGATACTCAGAGCAAATTTGAGATGACTAGCTGAGATGATCCAGTCTCAAAGACTACTTGAATAAGGACTTGAGATAAACCCTAAACTTTGGCATTATACACAGACTGGATAATGAAGGATATAGTTACCTCTCCTAGAATTTGACAATTAACCTAAAATTTTTCTTTCAGGATAAAGAAAACTTCGCCCATACCCAGCAGGAAGCAATTTTAAGAATACGACGCCCACATTCCCAAAGAGGTGGTGTGGGGCGGGTGGTTTTTTGGTCTTTTTAATGGGTTTTGGGTCTGGGATAATTTTCAGTATTTAGGGGGGTTGGTTACAAGTTATTGTCAAGGGTTAGGAAAAAGGCTAAGCAAAGGAGATTAGATTTAAGGTTCTTGTTTAAAAAAAAAGAGAAAGAAAGAAAAGAAAAAGACAATTACTAGTTTTAAATACTTTACATTGGATTGAATTGTTTTATATTGTACACAAATTTGAAACTGATATTGTTAGAAAATGCTATATGTATATTTCTAATTGTATTTATTCCATCCATTTAACAATGTAATGCAAATTTCTGATCCTTGAATGTTATTATTATCAACTATTAGGATATAAAGAAATGAAAGCTAGTAGTTAGACATTATCATAGAACTTGTAGTCATATTAGATATGTTTTAAAAATTGAGCAGAGATGTTTTAGACAGGTCATCTTCAAACCCTTCAGAGATCTACAGAATATGGCATTTAAAATGTTTTAATAACTTAGAAAATTTTTCTTTTTTGAGACATGTTGGCTCCTGGCAGTACCAATCTACTTTAGAGAAAATATGGGCATTGAAGAAACTGCATATGGAGTCAACTTTCATTCTGGCAAAAATTAGCCACTGGACAACAAAGTATCCTCGAATCAACAGGACAAAATGGACAGACAGATCACGAAACAAGGGACTACTGATTCTTGCCAAAACAAGTGTGGTTATGGCTTTATCAAAAGGCATCTTCTGAGGCCAGGACAATATGGCCCCATCCCTGAAGTGGCCTTCGCATCTGGAAAAGGTACGGTGCCCTTTTCTTCGAAGGCAGCTTAACAGGCAGAGGGCCAATGGATTCTGTTGTACAATGGAACAGCAGCTGAAAGCTCATGCCTCTCAAAAGTAGACTGGCATTTAATAGAGGGATGTGGAGAAGAAGGGGATGCTGAGATGAAGCCATATATACACAGCCAAGAAGAATGGACAGCTGAATTAAAAAACTGTCAACAATTTCCAGAATTTAAAATCCTGAATCATGACAGGACGGACACTAGTGGAATTCAGGTGTTTCTGGTACGTGGACTGCTCTCACCCAATGTGAGGTTGAACTGTTGACCTTGTGTACATCCTACTTCACAAATGAGTCTGTCAGATACACTAAGCCTATAGGCTGAAGATGATGCCCCAACACTGCGGAGAAACCTCAGGTGACTGCCCAGGCAGCTGGCTGTTTCTGTCAACTCACAAAAATTTTTTGGAAGTTGCTTGCATGCACTTCCTGTTTTTATTTTTGTTAGCTAATATTATTTCCTTCTTGGGTCTCTGAGGGAGTTGAAGATTAGTTAGTTATGGTTGAAGATTAGTTAGTTATAGTTGAAAATTAATTAGGATAGAAAGTGCATTAGATACATCTTGGATTTACCAAAATAGGATAGATAATGGAATTATTTTCTCTGATTTGTCAAATACCTGTTTAGGTATTTATTACTTGTATATATTGTATATAGTTATTGTACTTTTGTATATAGTTTTTCTTTTGTTAGTTATAACCTTTTGCTTTTTTTCTTTTTATTAAAATAGAAAAGGGGAAATGTGGAGGTAATCTAATTGTACTGAATTATTATTTTGATTGTATGTTAATAAATAAAGTTGTCTGGGAGTCAGAGCTATTAGAGCCATAGCAAGAGTGTGGCGGTGGTGGCACACGCCTTTAATCCCATAAGATCTCTGTGTGTTCAGGGATATAGTCAGCATTGGAGACATATGCCTTTAAGACCTAGGGGGCTGTACATTCAGACAGTGACGAGGCAGTCATGTGTTTGGGTTTACAACCAATGAGAAGGCAGAACAACATACTTTAAAAAAACGAACTGACAGGAAGTAGGTCTTTTTTCGCGAAGCTGGGACAGCAGGAGGAAGGGTGAGATTTTAGCTCTGAGCTCTGACTTCTCGGCTTTCTCTTTTACATTGTTTCTGTGTTTCTTATTTAATAAGACCGTTGGTTACATCTACAACTATGTAGACCAGGCTGACCTTGAACTCATGGACATCAGTCTGCTTCTGCCTCCAGATGGGGTTTAAAGGTATGCATGCACCCCCACACCAGTTGTGCCTTTTCTTTTATAAAGACATCAGTTATCAGCCTAAGGCATACCCTACATCCAGAATTGTATCATCACGAGATCCTGAACTGCAGGTGCAAAGATCCCGTCTCCAAATAAGGAACACACATAGCTTTTCCAGAGAGACATAAAGCACTATCTGTTCATCCAAGACAGAGAGGGACCCAATGCAAGAGAGCGTTCTAAATCGAGCTTTGTGAATGATGAGTGCGTCGGGGTCACAGGAGCATGGGTGACCCACGTGTTCTACCACTGAGGACTGACCCGTGCAATCAGTTGTTGATGTCTGTAGTGATATCTGAGGAAGAGGAGGAGCCTTGTAAGATGTTTGAAGGTCTGGTGAGCCTGGGCACCTTCCCTTCTTCCTCCACAAGAGCATGTTAACAGCTGTTATCTCCCCGTAAGTCTCTCCCGGGGCCCCCAGCTGCTTTGCTTCATGAACAACGTGAAGGAAACAGCTGCCCCGAAGTCACACTCACAGGCATTGGTGCAGTCACACTCACAGACAGACACTGGCAGTCACACTCACAGACAGACACTGGCAGTCACACTCACAGACACTGGTGCAGTCACACTCACAGACATTGGTGCAGTCACACTCACAGACGACACTGGTGCAGTCACACTCACAGACACTGGTGCAGTCACACTCACAGACACTGGTGCAGTCACACTCACAGACACTGGTGCAGTCACACTCACAGACAGGCACTGTCAGTCACACTCACAGACACTGGTGCAGTCACACTCACAGACATTGGTGCAGTCACACTCAGAGACACTGGTACAGTCACACTCACAGACACTGGTGCAGTCACACTCACAGACATTGGTGCAGTCACACTCACAGACACTGGTGCAGTCACACTCAGACACTGGTGCAGTCACACTCACAGACACTGGTGCAGTCACACTCACAGACACTGGTGCAGTCACACTCACAGACATTGGTGCAGTCACACTCACAGACATTGGTGCAGTCACACTCACAGACATTGGGCCTTAGGATTTAGTGAATGTATTTGGCAGGGACTTTTGAAATCTGCTTGTTGGGACTGTTGGTTCACGAGCTGCATGTTAGAGAATTCGTTCATTTCCAGTACCTTAAGAGAGATTACCTCTGAGTGGGAGCTTCCTTTCCAGTACTTGGGATGCTACATGATGTGTCTAGAAGATTTACTACTGTGGAAGATGAAGACTACTTAAATCGATGGGTCTGGGGTGGTGGAGAGCATGTGCTTTTTCTTCTTGATGGATTGCTGTTACACTGTCCTTCAGACAGCTGAGGTAGGTTCTTTCCTCTAGACATCAAGTGGCTGTCTCTGACTCCCTTCTAGCCTTTGAGTTCTTACAAATGTAAGAAACTGTGAGAGAATTTTGCTCTATCATTTGAGGGACAGTGCCTCGTCCCTCCCTCCCTCCGTCCATCCCTCCTTTCCTCTTTCCCTCCTTAATTTCTTTCTTCTCTCTTTTATTTCATTCCTTGCCACACAACCCAGGCTGGCCTAAAACTCAGAATCCTCCTACTACATCCTCAATGGGATCACACCTGTGCACCACCATACCTAGCTTCTGTGTGATTTAAAAAATGAAAACATTTAAAAAGACAGCCAGTGTTTACTGCAACATTATTATTCACAATAGGCAAGGCGTGAACAGATGAGGATATGAAAACTGTAGTATTTATGTCTAATGGATGTTATTCAGACCTGGGGAGATCCTGTTGTCTGAAGCAGCATGGGTAAAGTGGAAGACATGGTTGTTGGTGTTTTCCTTGGCTCTCAGGTCCTTGGAGGCCCACCACCCAGCTCCCAGGCAAATCACACAGAGGCTGCTTCTTTCTTATTAATGCCTGGCCTTAGTTAGGCTTGTTTCTTGTCAGCTTTTCTTAACCTAAACCAGTCCACCTACCTTTCGCCTTTGGGCTTTTACCTTTCTCTGTTTCTGTATCCCTTCTTTACTTATTTTTCTGTGGTTTGTTGTGTAGCTGGGTGGCTGTCCCCTTGGGTCCCCCTCCTTCTCTCTCTCCTTCTTCTTCTCTCAGATTTTTCCTTCTAATTATTCTCTCTACCTGCCAGCCCAGCCTATCCTTTCTCCTGCCTCAAAATTGGCCATTCAGCTCTTTATTAGACCATCAGGTGTTTTAGACAGACAAGAGTTAAACAGATGCAACATAAAAGACTGCAACACATCTTTGCATCATTAAAGCAAATGTTGCAGAACATCAATAAATGTAACACACCTTAAAATAATATTCCACAAGACAAGGTGCCAAGTCAAATGCCAGGCACAGAAAGAATAGAACTGCATGGTTTCACTCATACCAAGCCTATAAGCGGAGTATTCTTGAAAGAAGCAGAGAGTAGAATGGTAGTTAGTAGAAGCAGAGAGTGGGAGAAATGGAGGAACGTTGGTCAAAGTGTGCAAGGTTGAAATGTGCAGATGAACAGTTCTAGCGATCCCGTGTACAGCATGGTGACAATACTCAATGACACTGTATCATGTACACGGAACTTGCTAAGAAAATACATCTTGATTGTTCTTGCAAAAATGGTATATTAATTAGCTTGATTTGGGCACCCATTTCACCCCAACGTCCCATCAGCTGTGTGTTGCACCATTCCATGGGCTAGGATCCTGGAGAAGTACAAAGGGAGCTGAGCACCAGTGTTCACCTCTCTGTGGATTCCAGACTCCGGATGCAATGTGCCCAGTGCCTCATGCTCTTGCTGCCACCCTTCCCCACCGTGACACTATGACCCTCAAACTGTGGCCCGAACAAATTTTCTTTAAGTTGCTTCTGTGAGGTAGTCGGTCACAACATCAAGGAAAGCCACCAATGCAGGGAGAGAGCACTTTGGTAGGACACTTATACAATGGCTTGCTTCACCATAGAAAGAAGAACAAACAACTTCAGTATTAGAAGCCACAGACTTAGGCTACCACACCAGCTTTCTCCTAGAAAAGAGTCTGTTTTGTCCACAGAAATATAGTGACAGCATATAGGGTCATGGTCCAGTAGACAGCAACTCATTGTCTGTCCAAGACTTTGAGAACATCATACTCCACAGAACTGGGATACTGTCCTCAAAAACTCCAGTACACTCTCTGATAGTGTTGGCAATATCCCATAAGCCTGGCACAAAAAGCTAGAAAGACCTTAGTAGTTTGCAGAAGAAAATATTATGCTTCAGATAGGTAAACAGCTCAACGATTTCAGTTGGCTGAACATGGAAAGGTAAAATGAAGTTTGTGGATGTTGCTTTGAATCTAAATGTACCTAAATCTAGCTTGTGGATAAGGAAGGTAATTTTCCCATAAACCAGCTTAATTTAATGTTCCTTTTTGGTAAAGCATTTTAAACTAGACAAATTGGGTTACTCATAGGAGATGACCACAAGAAGGGAGAACAGTGAACCACAGGGAGGTTGGCTACACTTTCGGGTGCTTCCCCAAGAAGCTCCTGAAGATTTTGCGGTCTCACTTTCTCTATCCTTCACATGCCTTTCTCTGTGGTCCCACAGGACAGCACAGAGCCGGGTGCATGTTAACTTGTGTCATTTGAACGCATCAATGGTAGCCTCAGAGTACCCAGAGAATGTCCATATTGCATCAAGGAAAATAAATGAGAAAGCACTTCCCCATGGTGTAACTTAACCAAGAGTGGACCCAGACTTGAATTCTCCACTTCTCTCTCCTTGTGGCTGCTGTCTTCCTTGCCCGCTGTTGTATGAGTCTGAATCTGTAGCTGCCCAAACACCGTGAGTCTGTCTATCCATGTGTCTGTGTCTGTGAGTGTGCCCCTAACAAAGGGCGTTTGCTCTGTATTATTGAAGGGCTCAGAAAGCGTCCATGGGGAAGGGACGAGGGGAACGAGGGACATTTTATAGAAGACTTTAACGGAGTTTTATAAAGGTTTAAATCCCTGACTCCACCTCCTGCCCTCCGCCCCCAACTGACCCAGATAACAAACAATACAGCAAACGTCACTGCAAACAGACCCATGAATCTGTATCCATCATGTATGGTGGCTATTTGCTTTATACAGTCGCTTTCAATCTATTGTTTCCAGCACTTATTATCGTAATATATGTATTACTTGTGGGTTGGGGCATGGAAGAGTACATAACTTAAGGCTACAGCTATGCATTTGCTTAGTCTTTAAAACTTGATGACACGGGAAATTCGAAGCAAGTAAAGGTGGTTGTGACATTGTTCTCTTGAACAAATAGGCTGGGAACACAGTAGGATGTCTTAACTCCTCACTGACTTCAAGTTGTATTACGAGTTTCTGTCAAGTCCAGGAAGAGTTCCAGTTGCTTAGAATGTAAGAGACAGTTTTATAATGTTGTATTGCCACAGTACTTGAGTGAACAAGTGAGTCTTCAGTCATAATGGCAAGAGTCAATCATTCTCAGAAAGCATGGGATATTATTTTTAAAGTTTGAGAATCTGAATGTGACTGGTCTGCCCATATTTTGTTTATTGACACAAAAACACAACTCTTCCCTCAAAAGAGGATAGGAGACAGCTTGTTCTGAAACCAAAGGGGAGTAGCTATGGCCTGGGAATACAGAGTCAGGATACCCCAGCTTTCATGTTCTACTCCTGCTACAGTATGATAAGTTTCGTAGTAACAGAACAACGAAAGCTATAAGTCAAGGCTCTTTTAAAATCAAATGCATTGGTGAAAATATTAGGTGGGTGGTTTTGGCAATGTGAGAAAACCTCTGATATGGGCTTTGGGGAAAACTGTTTACTGGGTGTGATGATTTGAAAGAAAATGGCCCCGGAAGGGAGTGGTATTATTAGGAGGAGTGGTCTCGTTAGAGGAGATGTACCGCTGTGGAGGAGGGCTTTGAGGTCTCATATATGCTCAGGCTACGCCCAATGAGACAGACCACTTCTTGCTGCCTGTGAGTCAAGGTGTAAGAACTCTCAGCTCCTTCTCCAGCACCATGTCTGTCTGCATGCTGCCATGCTTCCTGCCATGAAGATAATGGACTGAACGTCTGAACTGTAAGCCACCCAATTAGACTTTGTAAGAGTTGCCACGACCATAGTGTCTCTTCACAGCAATAGAAACCCTAATTAAGACAGAAGTTAGTACCAGGGACTAGGATATTGCTGTGATAGGCCTGACCATGTTTTTTTGTTTGAAGGAATATAGACCTTGAAACTGTGGATTAGAAAAGCAGTTGAACTCTTTAAGTGCTACTTAATGGGTCATCCTAGTAGGAGCATGGAAGACAGTAGTGCTGAGTGTGATTTGAACTGTGGGGGCCTGGATCAAGAGGTTTCAGGGAGAAGAACTTTAGTATGTTACCTAGAGATTATTCTTGTGATATTTTGGTGAAGGAAGTGGCTACTTTTTGCCATTGTCTGAAGAGTCAATGCCTGAGGCTAAAATGAAGAGGTTTGGATTAATTCCATTGGCAGAGGAAATCTCAAAACAGCCTAGTATAGACCTGTCATACGGTTGTTAGTGGTAACTCTAGTGAAGATTTATATGAAAAGGAGCAAGCTGAGGAGAATTGGAGCACCAGGAAGTGGAATGGTGCTAAGTCCTATGTTCAAAGAGATAAATAGATTAAGAAATGGAATAAAGGGAGTGGTGACCTCAGGGCAAGATACCACCCAGCTAAGTTTACGACTTATGAAAAGGAGTTAAAGAGAAGCTTAGAGCAGGGTGTGGTGGTGCAAGCCTTTAATCCCAGCACTGGGAAGACAGAGGCAGGCAGATCTCTGAGTTTGAGGTCAGTCTAGCCTACAGATCCAGTTTCAGGCAGTGAAGGAAACCATAGAAAACAGAAAGCTGGTGAAGATATAGTCGAATGAGGGGACGATGTTCCAGCCTGAGCAAGCAGCAGAACTTGGCAGCTGTGGCCACATGGTTCTGGCTTTAGAGTCAAGGGTAGAAAAAAGGGGCTGTGAAACTTGCCTCCATGACTAAGGAAAGCTGCTGAGGCCAGGCATGTATTGGGGTTGTCTCTGAATGGAGGCCTAGAGAGGCCATTGCTTAAAGCTGTGAAGTTGAAGCCTGATTGCCTTGGAGACCCCAAGATGTTGGAGATACCAGAGTCATGGGATACCTGCTGAGGAGAGCTGCTAACAAGGAGTGGAACCAGCTCAAGAGAAAGAAGTAACTTGCAGTCAATAAAGCTGAAAGAAGTTCAATATCTGAAGAGTGTTTTGACATCAGACATGGAGATGCAGAGTTTGGAGTTTGCCCAGCTAATTTCCAGTCTTGCTTTGGTCCAGTATTTCCTCACTATGCTCCTTTCCTTACAGTTTGGAGGGGTAATGTATATTCTGTGTAATTATATTTAGGAAGTATGTAATCTGCTTTTTAATTTTGATTTTGCAGGTGATTACAGTTAAGAGACTGCATGAATCTCAGAAGAGACTTTGAACTTTATATTTTTAAATAAGTTTGAGACTGTTACAGACAATGGGGACTTTTGAAGTTTGCTTGAATGCATTTTTTGCATTTTGATATGGCTACAAGCCTTTGGGGCCCAGGGAGTAGAATGTGTTGGTTTGAAAGAAAATGGCCCGGTATGGAGTGGCACTATTGGGAGGTGTGGCCTTGTGGGAGGAAGTGTGTCACTGACACTATGGGAGTGGACTTTGAGGTCTCACATATGCTCAAGCCACTTCTAGTGAGACAGACCACTTCCTGCTGCCTGTGAGTCAAGATGTAAGAACTCTCAGCTCCTTCTCCAGCACCATGTCTGCCTGCACACTGCCATGCTTCCCGCCAAGATAATAACGGACTAAAGCTCTGAACTGTAAGCCAGCCCCAATTAAATGTTTTCCTTCATAAGAGTTACTGTGGTCATGGTGTCTTTTCACAGCAATAGAAACCCCAACTAGGACACTGGGATATGGCCAGGAACCAGGACTCCAGGAGGTCCAACCCCAGGAGAAGGTCCTTCTATGTGATTTTAGGAACCAGGTGGATGCTGAGGCCCAGAAACACGCACGCACGCACGCATGCACGTGCGCGCGCGCGCACACACACACACACACACACACACACACACACACGCGCGCGCGCGCGCACTATAGCCATGGAACTTAGGTATTTGGGTATGGATTTGTGGCAGAGTTGTTGGCGCTTCTGACCTTTTTGGGCAAATGAGGTTGGAAACTTTAGATGGAACCCCCTGGGATTAGCAGTGTTTGGTCTTCAGTCTTCAGGAAAGAGCCTCCTGATGTGGCCCAGTTTGGCTTTAAACTTGTGGTCTTCCTTCCTCATCCTCCTGAGAAGTTGCTATTACAGGTGCTCGCTGTAGTATCTGACTTTCAAACGATTTTAAGATTATAGAAACTCTGAGTGGCAGGCAGAGACAGTTCCTACACAGGATCTCACCATCTCCAGCCCCACTTTCCTGTCATTGCCAGGGATCTAACTCAGGCCTTCACGTGGTGGGAAGCACTACACTACCAAGCTATACCCTTAGTGCAGTTATCTCCACCATTGACTCTTTGACATGGTACTACAGTGGATGAGCCAATGTTGATACATTGTGTGTATGGTACTAACATTTGTGTATATCCTCCAGTTGTATAGTCTGTAGGTTTTGACAACTGAGTAATATGTATCTACTGTGATATCTGGTGTAGAACTACTGTGAAAATGTCCCATGGGCACCACTTCAGTCTTTACTTCTTACTCTGAGCTCTTGGCAACCACTGATCTTTTTTCTGTCTCCATAGTTTTGACCTTTCTAGAATGTCATGGAGTTGGAATTGTTCCCTAGCACTCAGCTTTCCATGAGTTAGAACTTAAACTCAGGACCTCACGCTTGCAAGTTCCTTACCCACTGAACTATCTCTTTAGCTTAGATGTTCAAACTTTCTAATATGCTTGTGTCTCTTGTTATTAGGACCAAGACAAAAGAAATTACATTAGATCATACATTTCAGCTGGCTGAAGAGTTGTTGGTCTTCTAGAGAACCTGAGTTCAGTTCCCAACATCCTGAACCACCTGTAACTCCTGCTCCAGAGGATCCAATGCTCTCTTCTGGCCTCAATGGGCACCCCCACACATTTGGCATATATACACAGACACACAAACACACATGTGAATACACATTTTAAACAATACATTTTTAAATAATAAAATTTAGCTTTGGATTGGAAGGAATAAGGAAGTTTTGGGGCTTAAGTTCCCACATTCAACTAAGCGGGACTCTCTGCAGCCATACTCACTGCTTGGGGTTCTTTCGCTCTCTCTGACAGCATACCTTTATTCTTCTGTTATTAGATTTAGATGTTGGCTACAAAGAAGAAGAAAGCAGTGTTTCCTTTCCCTTGAGAAGATCACCCCACAACCACCAGTGCAATGTGGCACATTCTATAGAATTTAATAGGGAGAAAAGCAGAGAGGTGAGAGTTTCAGCTCTGAACTGTCAGAGCTTCACACGTCGCAGGCACCTGGAAGGTTTCTGACACATTGTCTCTTTCTTTCTTTCACACTTTAATAAAGGCCTGCCTCCAAATACACTTTTCTTTAGAGTTCAAACTTATTTAAATATTGTCTTAAAGGGTTGAATGGCATTCACCTTATATCTGAATTGTTTTCTTCCGTGTGATGAATACTTAACAAGAAGGAATGGTCTCCAATCTAAGACACAGTCTTAGTCTATTGTGTATAGGTGTGGGAAGAAGTCTGCTAGAAGCCATGTTTAAAAATGTTTTAAATTTGTCCATTGGGAGTTTCGTGTGTGTATACATGCTGTGGTATAAAGTAGAGTGGCCCCCAAAGGCTCATATATTTGAATACTTAGGTCATTAGGGAGTGGAACTATTGAAAGGATTTGGAAGGATTAGGAGGTGTGGCCTTGTTGGACGAAGTGTGCCTCTGGGGGTGGGATTTGAGGTTTTAAAAGCTCACGCCAGGCCCAGTCTCCATCTTTCTCTGCCTATGGACCAGGAGATACCTCCCAGTAACTGCTCTAGTACTTACCTTCATGCCATCATGCCCCCAGCCATGTTGATAACGGACTAACCCTCCAAAACTGCAAGCAAGCCCTAAATTAAATGCTTTTTCTTCTAAGAGTTGCCTTGGTCATGGTGTGTCTTCACAGCAATCGAACAATGACAGAGACACATGTATACATGATCCCCTCCATTTCCCTTTCACCCTCCATGTCCTACCCTGCTCCAAAGACCTCTGAACACACCCTCTGCCATCTTCATTTTTTAATTGTTATTTTTAATTATTTTATGGCCCACTAAGTCCAATTAGTGCTGCTTCTATGTAGGCAGGTGTAGGACCATCTGCTGGAGCATGGACAATGTACCAATAACCACACTCACAAAGAAAAGTGATTCTGCCTTCCTTAGCAACTCAGTAACTCTTTAGCCAGGAGTGCAGCCCCTTGTAGATGTAATTCTAAACAGTCTTATTAAATAAGAAGCGCAGAGCCAAATAAAAAGTTAAGAGCCCAAGAGGTCAGAGCACTAGCGAATAACTTTTATACCAGCCGCTGCCGTCCTTCCCCTGAGAAAAGAGACTTACTTCCTGTGTGTCTGTATTTTTATTGCCTTTGTGTTCTGCCTTCTCATTGGTTCTAAACCCAACCACATGACTTCCCCGTCACTGCCCATCTATACAGACCTCCAGGTCTCTATGGCTGGTACTTGGATTAAAGGCGTGTGTTACCAAGCTGGCTGTGTCCTTGAACACACAGACTCTGCCTGCCATGTGATCAGATTAAGGGTGTGTGCTACCACTGCCAGACTTCTGTTAAATGGCTTGCTATTAGCTACCCCCTCCAATCCCCTTGGAATTGTAACTGTGGTCTTGTCAAGGTCAGTAAGCGCCGCTGTTTTGAGTCCCTGAGTGCAATGGCCCTGTCATGTCCAGGAGACTCATTTCACTGCTCCTCCACATCCTCCAGCTCTTACATGCATTCTGCTCTCTCTTCTATGATGGTCCGTAAACCTTATGAGGGAAGAGTTGGCCGAGACGCTCCATTTAGGGCTGAGCACCACCGTCATTTGCTCTCAGCACTTTGGCCAGTCATGAGTCTCTGCATTAACTGCTGCCCACTGCAGAAAGAAGCTTCGTTGTCTGAGGCTGAGGACGGCACAAATCTATGAGCAAACATAAATATTTAAAAGGAAGTTCAAAAACTTGACTATTTAGCAAAACAGAAATACTAGGTTCTCCCTAGGGTCTACAATAGTTCACCCAGGCTTTAGACCAGGTTTCCAATTCCTCTCCTGTTGTTGTAAGGTATCCACCACAGAAGGCCACTGAGACATGGGTTTAAGCCACTGGAAAGTCTTTATTAGATGGCTGGTGTTTGGGACTCAAGTGCAGTTCCAAATCTTTCTCAGGGTGAGCTTTTAAGCCCCAACACCACATCCTGGGCTGACACACTTCAGTTAGCCAGGATCAGAACCACAGAAACCAAAAAGCCGGGTCCGTACATCCAGGGACTTTCCCAGAGCCATGGACTTGGATGGATCAGGTCTTTGTTCTTGTTTGGCCTTGGTGTATGGTTCCAAGGTCCGAGCGGTACTTCCATCATGGTGTCAGGTGTGCTAAGATCTGGCGTTGACTTTGGCTGACCTGTGCAGCCCTTGTTTGCTGTACCTGAGATCTGAAGACCTGAAAAAATGGAGCAGATTGCAGTTTAATGCTGCAGACAACGTTACTTCAGTTTCAGTGTACCTTTATAGATGAACATAACAAAGACAGCAATGATCCAAGGAAGGCTGTTTGAATTCAGAAAAACACGATCAGAAAGAACATGTAAATAAACAACCAGTAAGCACATACTAAATATTGATGGAGTGAGGTGATATATTGTGTACCCTAAAATTTTCTGAAAGATCAGACAGAAAGGAAGAAGCCACTGCCATGTCTCACATCACCAACTCCACAAATCCTCTGATTGAAATCTTCTGAGTCCTCACCTGAAAGGCTGTAGCCGAAAAAGCCTCTAGCTGAAAGGGACGCTTCTGCTGAAAAGCCTTTGGTTCCTGTTTCCTCACGCCTTATGTACCTTTCTCCACCCAGCCATTAAAGGTGTGTGTGCTTCCCAGTTACTGGGATTAAAGGTGTGTGCCACCACTGTCTGGCTCTATTTCTCTTCTAGACTGAGTCAATCTCATTTTTTCCAGTGTGGCTTTGAACTCATAGAGATCCAGATGGATCGCTGCCTCTGGAGTGCTAGGATAAAAGGTGTGAGCCACCACTGCCTGGCCTCTATGTTTAATCTGGTGGCTTGTTCTGTTCTCTGATCTTCAGGCAAATTTTATTAGAGTACAAAATATATCACCACAATGGAGTAGTCCTTTCCCAGAACTTTCTCAGGCAGACCAATTTAAACACAATGCCTGGCACGTACTATAGATTATATCTGGGAAGCATGAGAGCAAGGCAGAAGACCACATCCAGATTCAGTGTACACTGACAAGAATAAACATATCTTATAAATTAAATGTAAATGTTTGTCACAGGAGGCATGGAATCACATCCGAGAACAATCCAAGGAACAAAATGCACCTGAGGTAAAGGCCCTCTGCCTTTTTTGGTGGAGTCTCTCTCTCATAGTTCCCTCAGGCATTGTTCACCCTTCTGACTAGGTTCAAACCGTCTGGGGGCCTGTTACACTGTGTCTCAAACCTCAGATCCAATCAGGACGCGGTTGGTCACTTGGTAACAGTCACGCCTCTGTTTCACCAGTGGGAACTTGACCTGGCAAGTCAGTATTGTAGGTTGTGATGGTTAGGATCTAGTCCTGGGTAAGAAGACCAGGAGGTCTTCTCCCACGGTTGCCTGCACACCACTCTGGGACTAGCAACGCCAGCAGAGGGAGGAGGGAAGATTCCTGGTCATTTCAGGCTGATTTCTCTCTGTCCCACAGCAATGTAGTGCCGTCAGCAACAGGGTCCCACGACCCAGTTATACTGGGCAACCAAAACAATAGCAGCGGCCTGTGCTGTTTGGGAGCCTCTGGGGATATCCTTGACCAACAACTCATAGGAAAATACCGCACACCGCACTGGGTTTATTGCAGAATGGGCCGACGGGAGCTCTCTCTCCCTCCCACAGATCCGTATTTTGGAGCAGAAGTCACTCAATTGCTTTTCCAAATCACTTATTAAATTGTAGAGGTGCATGTAAGGAACCCCCAACCAAATACCCACGGACCAGGTGAAGGGTCAAACTCCGCGACAGAATGAGCACCAAAGGGCCCGGAGTAGGGGTGCACTGAGAGAGGGTCAGGGGTTGGGGTGCACTGACAGAGAGGGTCGGGGGGGTGCTTCTAGAGACGACCCAGGGGGTGCACCGGGGACTGAGGTCGAGGGGTGCACAGAGGAGTGAGGTGGGGGGGCACCGGGGACTGAAGTGGGGGGGCACCGGGACTGAGGTGGGGGCACCGGGCACTGAGGTGGGGGGCACTGGGGACTGAGGTGGGGGGGGGCACCGGGGACTGAGGTGGGGGGGCACCGGGGACTGAGGTGGGGGGGGGGCACCGGGGACTGAGGTGGGGGGGCACCGGGGACTGAGGTGGGGGGGCACCGGGGACTGAGGTGGGGGGGCACCAGGGACTGAGGTGGGGGGGCACCGGGCACTGAGGTGGGGGGGCACCGGGGACTGAGGTGGGGGGGCACCGGGGACTGAAGTGGGGGGCACCGGGGACTGAGGTGGGGGGGCACCGGGGACTGAGGTGGGGGGGCACCGGGGACTGAGGTGGGGGGGCACCGGGCACTGAGGTGGGGGGCACCGGGACTGTGGTGGGGGGGCACCGGGGACTGAGGTGAGGTGGGGGGCACCAGGGACTGAAGTGGGGGGCACCGGAGACTGAGGTGGGGGGCACCGGGGACTGAGGTGGGGGGCACCGGGGACTGAAGTGGGGGGCACCGGAGACTGAGGTCGGGAACATGAGCAGTGCCAAATTTGAAGCTAGAAGGTGCTCCATCAGTCTCAGGATAGACTATCAAAATCACACTGTAAAAATTTACTTAACAGAAGACACACAGCCCTTTCCTAACCCTTAATTCCTCTGGAAACAAAACAAAACACCTCACATCGCCAGGAAAAGAAAAGAGTTTAGACAGACAAAGCAAAACCATGTGAGGACAGATACCCAGCATTTAGGAAACAATTTGGATACAGGAGACAAAAGAATCTAATCTCAAGTCCCCATGATGCAGCAGTAGAGAATAGATTAAAAGACATCAGACAGAGGAGTCCAGCAGGGGGCTGAAAAATGGGAGGATTTTCACATTCAGGGGCCGGCCTTTGAGACAGGAGCAGGCAGCTTGCTGACAGCCAGAAGAAAGACACATATGTTTTCTCTGTGTTAATCTTAGCAACAACTCTAAGACGTTGTCTGTCCTATTCAATGGCTCGCCCAGCTTCGAGCTATCTTTTCCTGTTTTAAATGTGACGGCATGCCCTGGCATCCTAGCTGCCAAAGGTTTGCACCCTACCCGAACCATCTGTGTTCACGTCCTCTAACCCCTCCCTTTGGCCGTGTGTTCGGTCCTCAGGCGGTGCAGTGCTAAGTGCTGGCAGCAAAAGCAATGTCCACAGAGCGTCTTTTTAAACGCACTCCCGCCTCGACTGTGAAAAGAGGGTACAATGAATGGCCCTCTAGAAAGGAAGTCTCCTCCTCTGAGATTGCTTAGCTCTCTGAGACACAATGGCCTCTCTTCACAGAGTTCCTTTATTTTCTTTCTTAAACAACTTTTAAATTTGGAGAGGACAGAATTTGCCAGACTAAGCTTCTAGAAGAAAATATAACCAAAAGCACAAAAGAAATCCGTGTTCAAACATTGGCAAGTTTCACTGGGTTTCAGAACACTCTTTATAGGAATCCTTGATTTTTATAGTTTTTATTGACAACAAATAGTTTCAGTACATCTCGTGCTGTGTCCTCCTGGATTCTGGTATTCAATGCCCTGCAAACTTATCCTTTTGAAATGTCATGGAGTTGTTGATTGCAATCACACTAGATTCTTTTGTCTTACATCTGCAATGTGAGATCACCTCCACCCACCTCTCAGTGATCTTTTTAAATTCTTTCCTAAGTCCTGTCTTGCTAAAAAAAGTAACAACTCTGTTGTGTGTTTATCACACTTAGGTTTACACAGAAATCTCTCTCTCTCTCACTCACTGTGTGTGTGTGTGTGTACGTACAGCTTATCTTTTTGTCTCATTTCCCAAAGAGTCTGAGACTGTTCCCACAATACACACATTTACAAAATGACAAAATAAGAATCTCTGAATAACAGACTAGATTCTGTCTGAGTTGGCTGTGCACTGTGAGGTCTATAGATTTGGAAGGTCTATAGATTTCCTGGCCAAGGCAAAGGAAGAAACATCATCTGGAGATTCACAAGGCTGTAAGTTCAGGACAGGCTGGCACCTATGAGGTAACACAGCTTTTCTGGGTACGAGGCTGGCAGAAAATTTCCTCCAACGAGAGGTGTATTTAATGATTTCATTAATATCAGTGCCACATGATACCTCATTATAACAGACTTTAGCGTAGGCTGACACTGTGACATCAAGGGTAGTTTAATTTATGCTAAGCTGGAGTGAATGATCCCTTATTCTCAAACTCGTGAGCCTCCTGCTTCTGCTTCCTTCAGCAGATCCGACTGTCGTGTGCCACCACAACTGGCAAGACCCTTGTTCTCCATTGCAGTCAGCCTCCTGCATTGGGGTAGCAATGTCACGACCACGGATTTCCAGCAGAAACTCGTACATTCCAAAGAGGAGTTCCTTTGTGTTTGACTTGCTCTGTAGCTGAGGATGACTGTGGATTCTGCTACCTCCGCACCCCAAGCGCTGGGTGGTGTGCACCACCACGCCTGGGTTATGAGGTGCTGGGCGTTGAACCCAAGGCTTCACCTGTGCCAGGGAAGCTCTTCACCAATGGAACTACACTGCAGGCCCCACTTTGGGGTTGAAATGAGATAATGGAAGGTAGAGAAGCAAGCTTAGTTCTGTGCCTGGCATAGGTAGGGGATTAAGAACTCTGAGTTTCCATGGGGCTGGAAAGAAGGTTCAGTGGTTAGGATCACCTGCTACTCCTGCAGAGAACCTGGGGATATCAAAGTGGCCAGTCACAACTGTCTGTGACTCCAGTCGCAGGGGATCTGATGCCCTCTTCTGGCCTCCATGGGCTCCTGCATGGAAGCAGTGCATATACGTTCACAGAGGCTCACACACATACACATAAAAATAAAATCTTAAGAAGAAATATGTTTCCTTCTTTTCCTTATTTTTGGGGTATTGCAACAAATTCCTTAGAGAAGAAAAAAAGTAGCAACACAGCCCATCGAGAAGATCAGGACCTTGAATCAGGGAAACACAGTTCTCCTACCGCCTCGTTAATTGAGGTCTCACAGCCCCCATTTCCTTTTCTGTAATGTTGCGATAATAACGGGCAAGTAGATGATCTCTATGAAGAAAATGAAACCATGCACTGTGATAGGAAGGTGCCCAGGTTATGAAGTGGTAAAGCAAACGGCAAAGGACGGCTCCTCTCAGGAGTTGACACTCGAGCGAAGGGAAGAAGAAACAGCAGTACAATGGCCAGGACAGAAAGACTGGGGCTGTCTGTGTGACAGTGACACAGTGCTCCACCACAACAGAGGAGGAGAGAGGCAGGTAGGGGCAGATCCAGCAGGATCTTCTAGTCCGGTTCTTCCCGAGCTATCTAGGGTACGGAAGTTCTGAAAAACAGTTTGAAGGCCAACATGAGGCCAAAATCACATGGTCTCTGTGGAAACGACCCTCCACACTTGCACCTGACCGATCATGTACTTTATTTAGTGTGTAGCAATGCCAAGCCTTTAAATACTGGGTCCCACATTATTGTGTTCATCTTAATGCAGGCCAGGAACACATGGGCTGTGATCTGCTGACCACTCTGTGAGTAGCATGTGGGCAGATGTCTGATTTCACTCCAAGTGCTTCAGAAAGCATTGATCAGGAAGGAAGGAAGAGAGGAATCAAAGACTCAAGGACTGTGGTGTGGTCTGGTTCTAGGACTCGAGGAGTACAAATATGATAAGACAGCAAAATTTGCTTTGAAGGGGTCTAGACCTCTGAGAGGACTGGCCTAGGAGGAAGCTGGATATGGGTCTGAGGTTCACAATTCGGAGCAGGGCCAGGGAAGTGATTCTGGGTTGTCATAACAACCATCACGTAAAGCTTCAGATTAAGTGGCATGTGTTACAAAGAAAAGGAGTCTGGACAATCTGATGTGATTCCTGGTTTGTCTTACCATCCTCCAAAAGACATGAATCCTGCAAATGTGGTCCAGTTTGGAAAAAAATCTTCTTGTGGGTATAAGTGTCTCAAACTGGGAGCATCCTGAGCTAATCCCAGGTGGCTCGTTATCCCATGATGGGGAGATGCAGAAATGAAGAAGGGAAATGCCTGGTGACTGTGGCAGGCGTTGTAGTGTGGTACATTCAAGTCAGAGATGGACAGGAGTTTCAGCAGCTACCAGAAGCTGGAAGGGATAGGGTTATCACAGGACTGCAGATTGCTGGTATGTGCTATCCTGGTCAGTGCCTGGATTTCAGACCCCGGGTCCCCAGAACTGCAAGGGAACAAATGTCTCGGTGTTAGCTTCCCAGTTTGTGGAACCTGACAGCAGCGTAAGAAAGGAATCTACCTGGTCTCTTAGCTGGCACTTCGGCAAGCCTTCGTCTGGAGCTATGTTCTATTCTCACACTGTGGCCTGCAGCTCTGGCTGTGGGGTAGAATCAGGTGGCTTAGTCAGTAACATGCTTGCTGTGTAAGTGTGGCGGCCTGAGTTCAGATCCCCAGCATCCACAGAAGGAGCCAGGAATGGCAGTACGCTTGTAATCCCGGTGCTGGGGAGACAGAAAGAGGTGGATCTCCGAGGCTTTCTGGGCAGCTAGTCTACCAAATCGTTCAGTGGGGACTCTGTCTCAAAAAAGCGAGTTCCAGGAAAGGCGCAAAGCTACACAGAGAAACCCTGTCTCGAAAAACCAAAAAAAAAAAAAAAAAGAAGTGGAAAGTAATTGGGAAAAATAGTTTATGATAGTCTTTGGCCTCGACTTACACACACAAACACGTACGCGTGAATGCCTTCCAAAACATACATACTGTAAGTGCAAACACCTGCTTGCAGACATGCTTGTACACACACACACACACACACACACACACACACACACACACACACACACACACACACTTATACTGCTGATGCCCTGTGATATCATCAAGACTCTGATTCAATGTCCAGAACCCAGAGGTACACACTGCCATTGAGTTAGTACAGCTTGATATCATAGGGGTAGAACAGAAAACACAGGGGAAACTGTGTACTTTTCCTTCCTTTCTTTTATTCTTTTTTTTTTTTTGAGACAATATTTCTCTACATAGTCACAGCTGTCCTGAAACTCACTATGTAGATTAGGCTGGCCTTGAACTCACACAGATCTACCTGCCTCTGTTTCCCGAATGCTGGGATTAAAATCATGGGACATGAGCTCAGCTCCTGAGTACTTTTCTCAACCTTAAGAATTTCTCTGAAATTTAATACTAGGTACTTTATGTCCATGCATCAGGTATTCTTAGCCTCCAGCTGGGGCGATTTCAAGTCTGCAATTTGCAAAGATCTCACAGCACCAAGACAGTCCTTCCTCCACTCGAAGGAACAAGCGCTCTGACAAACGGCCACCATTGCCCGTCTGCACACTCCCATGCTACCCCCAGAAGAAGCATGTAGGACCATTGCTTCCTAGATTTAAGCTTGATTGTGCCAAACTTCAATGCAATCAAAAGATTTCCTTGCAAACCCCATTCTGGTTTGTCCCATTGCCTCCCTTACAGCAAGATGATGATAATTGTGAATCGATGGTAGCACATTCTTCTATGTAAATTAAAAAAAAAAACTCCTGTATGGATGTGCTAAACAAGAGAAGAAGAGCTTATTATCTGGAGGCAAGAGGATTCCTAATTGTACAACAAAGCAGTTCCTTGTACACGGCCTTAAATAAACGTTTCTTTATTTCAGGGGCTGCATGATCTCCTGTGGCGGTCTCTCTCCCATGTCAGTAAGAAGTCATGAGGGAGACGTGCTCAGCGATGCACAGGTCCGTAAAGGGCCTTTGACGGAATGCTCACTGCTTCTATTGACGCACTGGGAAGTCTGAGGTCACAAGCTTGGCTGGGACACATGAGCCCAATAAAGAGGCTGATTTTGCCCTCCTGACACAAAGCCAGACACTTTATCAGCTTCATTGTTCACTTAGGGTCATGTGGTAACAAAGAGGATTTCTCTAGTTATAATCCCCCTAATGACGGCTTCTCCCAGCCTTCCCCAAAACCCCACCAGGCCTTGTGGCATGGCAAGCCAGAGAGAATAAAGGCAGAACGGTGCTTGGCTTTTGAACTGAGTTCAAGGCAATTAAAGTCAAGGGCTAAGGAGAGAAGGAGGGGGCTTAGGAAGGCAGCATAATAAGCAGTATGGCTGGAGCACTCTAAATTAACTCAATTAGACAGAGCCTGATTTAACGGGGAGAGCTGGCGAGAAGTGCTCCCCTCATTAAATTTGATGCTAGAGGAGCTTCTGCTGAAATTAAATTTGTGTTAGTTGTCTGAGTCACATAAAACAGCATGTGCATGGGCATGTACGCATGTGCACACGTGCAGGTTCTGTGATTCAGGTGGGAATTTTGAGAGGGGATTGGAAAGGGTTAGAACTGAAAAAACAAAACAAAAATAAAAGAAAAGGAGGTTTGAGTGAGCGAATGCTCCAGAACCCAGCAGTGGAAGACAAGGGGAAAAGCTGGCCAGGAAACAGGTGGGAAGTGTAGCCAGGTCTCCCAGTTAAGAAGACATGGGTCTTGTGCGGTGGGGGCTTCTGTTGGGTTGCCTGGGCTGTGGAATTCTGCTCCGAGTTCGGGCTCAGTTCCCTCGGGTCTGCATGACCTTGGATGGTGTACTGAACAAAGAGTGCTGCCCGCCTCTGGGCCCCGAGCCGGCCAACATCTGTGGGTCTCAAGAGGGCCGCGGCCAGTGCACAGAGGTGCAGACGGACACCAGGCCCTGGAGTGGCCCGTATGTCCTTCGAAACCAGGATGACCGTGAGCAGTGGCCAAGAAAATTCTTCAACCGGACATGCAAGTGCACAGGTGAGGCCCCGGGGCAGTGCCGCTTCTCTCTCTGAATTTGAACTTGGTGGAGAATCCTTGCCGGGAAAGCAGTTCCTCCTGAGGGAGAGACGACTGGTGACAAACTGTTAGGCTAGCTGTTTCCGTGGCCGGTCTATTCGGCAAGGCTGATGCACCGCCTACATCTTTCACACCCCGTACGTGTGCTTATGAAAACTAAATCAACATTATGTGGGCCAAGCCTGAGTTTCTGAACACATGCCAACATACCTTTGGCTTGTTTGTTGGGAGGGGAGGCTACAGAGATGGAGAGCCTGCTTTGAAACTAGAACAAGTCCTTTCAAGATGGTCCGGGGCCTCTCCTGCAATGGGTTCACACTTGCTGAGGCGTTGGGTGCGGCTTGGCATCCGGAGGCAGCAGAGGAGGCAGGTGCTGCGGAGTCCTGGCCTCAGCACTTCTCATGATTTGAAGAGACCACTAACAGGGTCCATCTGCCTTGTTCAAGCCAGGACTGGACTGTAATTTTGGCAAAGTTGGGGAGATGGGGCAAAGCAGCTTCTTCAGTGAGGTGTTATGAGGGAGCAGTGGCTTCCTTCTACCTGAATTCCACCCGGGCAGCTCTCGGACCTGTTCACGGTCCTTTCCTTTACAACCCTGTCTCTCCCAATACTTGTTTCTTTGAAATCTCAATTTTCTCTGCCTTTCGTAAATCTTCCTCTGCCTCACCTCTTCTGGTTTCCAGAAACCAGGCACAACTGTGATGAACTCAATGTCTGACAGGGCGTCTGAAAAAAACAAAATCCTGCAAGCCGCGGCTCCACCGAGGCCTGAGGCCATCGTCCCTCAGTGGCCCGCTGCACACAGGCTCCCCCTCTGGCATATTTCCGCTTCCTCACGGGCTGCTAACACATAGGAGGGTACGGACAGGCCAGCTTTTTGTTTTGTTATGATGTACTTACTATTATGTTAGAAGAGAGATCGAACCTAGGACCTTGCATATGCCAGGAGAGTGCTCTAACACTGAACTACATCCACAGTCCTTCTAATTATTTTAAATTATGTGAGTCAAAGGCATTTTCAGGTCCTAGTTTGCCTTACATACCAATTGTGACAAGTTATGATAGCATATTGAATATGTATTATCCATTTTTTTGAGCCATTAAAGAATTTGATTCAATAGACATCGCTTCATAGGTTTTCAGTCCCACGAGGGGTGCATTGGATTCCACACTTGTGGTATTGGAAACCACACTAACGTGGGTAACCTTTGCCCCGACCTCCAGAGCCATCTATGGCAATCATTCCCTGTCAATAGATGACAAAACTCTGTGTCTTTCAAACCCTGAGCATCTCTGTTTCAGAGGGGCAGAATGCTTTAGCAGGTCAGGTAGAACAGGTCGCTCATCTTACCCCATTTGTATAGTTTTCTCTTGGATAGTGAAGCACGTTTGCTTTCAGAAAGTGGACATGGAAACCACAGGACACAGCAGAATAGAAAGCACACTTGCTGTTTTGTTTTGTTTTTTTTTGAGGAAGTATTTTGAATATTCATCAAGAAGGGGTAGCAGCTTGGGTGAGAGTGACATACTTTCAGAATGAAAGAAGAACTACTGTTCCAAGAGGCAATGGGTCAAGAGTAGGGCCTGACCTCGAGTTTCAGATTCAGTAAAGACTTCACATTTCCAGAGGCCAATTCCTGGCAGCAGGGCTTCCTCAAGGTGCTCAGCCTCCATCTCCCCCCACTGATCATCAGGACTACCCTTGAGGGCCCGTCCTCTGCCTGTGATTTACCTCCTTTCTAGGCTTCATTTGCCTCCAACTCCCAACCACCATTGCTCATTCTGTACTGCGTGCGCATGGGCTAAGGTTGCTTTAGATCTGCACCTCCTAAAATTTAGTTTGATAGATTGTTCCTTTCATCTAGCTTTAAGAAGTATAATTGCCGGGGGCTGAAGAGATGGCTCAGCGGTTAAGAGCACTGGGTGTTCTACCAGAGGTTCTGAGTTCAATTCCCAGCAACCTCATGGTGGCTCACAGCCACCTATAATTAGTCCATGGGATCTTCAGGTGTGCAGATGTACTCTCGGACGAAACACCCAAATACATACACAAATAAAGATAAAAAAGTGCAGTTGCCATACAGAGTTCCGCACACAATCAATATGTACAGTTTAATAAGCTGTATGCTGTTCTGTTCCTCTTACAGTAATCAAGGTAAGGAACGTGCCCACCACCTCCAAGAAGCTTCCTCGTCCTTCTTGTCTTTGGGGTTTTGTAACAAGAGCTTCAGCCTGGTAGCACGTTCTTACGTGTACAAAACCTTATCATTAACCGTACTCTAGAGTGGATACCCAAAACGTAGTCACATGTGTCACTGTAACGGTTCTCATCACATGAGCCTCTACGTTCCTCCTCCGCCCTCGTCCCTGGTGACCACCACGCTTCTGTCCTTTCTGGTTAGCTGACCGCTTTATAGACTCCTCACTTAGGAGGAGCCGGGCATTATTGTACAATGGGGGATTTGTTTCACTGAGCACAGTGTCTTCAGGTCCATGCACAGGTTGTAAGAGGTAGATGGTGGTCCCAACACCTCTTCCTCTTCCTTTTCCAACTTACTAAAAAAAAAAATTTTTTTTTTTTTTTGAAATTCTGTAAATTGACGCCAGGGCTTACACACAGTAAGCAGACAGTCTGCCGCTGAGCTGCATCGTCAGCCCCTTTGGCTCCGTTTTTGTCGGTTGGATGGTCTGTTTCCCTGAGTCTTGAGACACAAGACCAAGTCTTAGAGACTTGCAACAGAAAGCTGCTTTGTGTATGTACTTGTCATTCTGTGACATGTCAGGTGTTTCAAACACAGACATGTGATCTTCTATGTTTCCTCCTGAAAGAGTGAGTGATTTGCCTTCTTTGGGTAGTGTTTTCATATGTTTCAGATCCAGGTTTATACCTGACTTTGAGCATCCCAAAGGCCCTTGGCTCTGGGAGCCTTCAAAACCACTTGCAAATGGAGCACCTGGGACTCTCCTGGCCATCCTGAAGTTTCTAAGGCAGAGATGGAAATTAGCATCTGGCCAGCAGAGTGCTAGTGACTTTGCATTTGCTGATTCACTGAGAAAATAAGTGACTCCAAGCTTGCTACTGTAGACTGGTAAGGGAACCTTTTAGCCTCATAAGGGAAAACTAAAAAACTAAAATAAAATAAATTCTGTGCCCCAATTCTTTATAGTGCATTTTTCTATTCTTTATTGTGATAAATTGGAAAAAAAATTGCTGAATGCAATCGCAAGGAACTCAATGTAAAAATCAGGAGACTTCGGCACTGCCCGTCACGTTCTGGGGCTCACCTGACAGTTAGCATTGATGGGCGATGCCAGTTGCAGCTGGATCTTTGGGCTTTTGAAATCCTGGGGCACCAAATAGTTTTTGAACAGTTGGCTGAGAACTTCTTGTTTGTACAAGTGACTAAACGCCTCATTTTCCAATCTCTGAAATGGGGATAATGATGAACCCACACTTGTAAAATCTTTTTGAGCCCTGCAGATGAAAGAGTCTGTATGAGTATAAAGTATTGTTATTAAAATAATAGAATCTCTAATTAAAAGGAATAGGCTATTTAGACTTCCTTGTAAACTCACTAATCGGTCGTCGTTAAGCTTAGTTAGTCTAATAGCATTTTGAGTTTGAGCCGTGCAGTGCATGTAGGGACGTGTGGTGTGTGGATGTTTTCTCTCTACTCATCTTAGTTTTAAGTCAGGAGAAGGTTTTGAGTCTTTTAATGTAATTTTTGCTCAAGAACACACTCAATGTGAGATAGATTGGAATCATCCTCCTTTTCCCTGTTCCCCAACAGCAACAACAACAAAAACGATAATTTTTTTCTTAATGTGTCCCATTTGTATTTCTTACTGCTGATGCATGAATAAAAGGAGTGACTTGTATTAAGTTGGTGCAAGATACAACCAGAAAATCTGAAGAAATACGCACCATGTGTGCCAGGCTGGCATATTCTATTTTTCTAAGTTTTAGTGTTTTGATAAATTCTATAGGCCAGGTCTGTAAGCCAAAAAATGGAAGGGACCTGGTGTACATATAGAAAAGGAATTTTTTAATTGAGTAAACTTCTGAATTATACACGACAAGTAGCAATGCTTTCTGGTGAGTGGTTGACTGTGTGTGCGTGAGCGTGCATGTGTGTGGTGTGTGTGTGGTGTGTGTGGTGTGTGTGTGTGTGTGTGTGTGTGCTCCTGCTTCCCTTACAGTTCTGTGCTCACCTTGGCTGTGTAGCAGTGTTGTGTGTTCTCCTAAGTCAGGAACATTGTTTTGTCTTCTGTCAGATCGCAACACTCAGTTTTCCGTTTTGAAAACTGAAAACTCATGGTGCACACCTCCCCCATTTCCTCTACTCTGCAGTGTAGCCTTATTTGTATCTGTATTCCCCAGTGCCTAAAAAATGCCCTTTTCCAATCTTCAGTGTTCCCTCCACCACTCAGGTGGCGTTTATTAGCACCGTGTTATCCCGTTTTGGGTAGAAAGAGGGCGATGGACACAATGTTCAAGGGTTAGCAGTAGGGATAAGTGAAGACAAGTCATTGCTCTGATATTTGGAAAGTGGGATTCCCTAAGACTGTCAACCTAATGCTTAGAATGGAGCCTGTTGGGCCCCAGACACCATTCTCTGTGGTCTATAACAATACGCTTATTTTCCACAAGAACTCCGTGGAGCAGAACTCTTATTTTGATATGGCAAGCTCAGAGTGGTTCAGCTCAAAGGCCAGTTGTTTAAAAATATAAAAACAAGGGACAGAGGAAGGCATACTGAAACTTGTTTTAAGACTATTTTTAAAAGTAGAATATCTTTTATTTATTATTTAGCAACATCATACAAGTGAAAAATACATGTTCCTCTTATGTACCCCAACTTCCAGAAACCCCAACTCTCCATTTTTGCTCTCCCCAGGAAAGACTATGTTTTAGAACAATTTTAAGTTCAGATAAAAATTAAGCCAAAAGTATAGAGATTTCTGATGTATTCCATGCCATATGTGACCCACCTTCACGTCATGATCCCTTGTTTAGCATCGATGGTAATTAGGTTGTAGATGTTCAGTAAATTATTTGTTGCACAAATAAATGAGGAAGACAGTTGTTGATGACAGTATTTCCACCAACCAGGAGAATCATAAAGAAGCAACATTGTGTAGAAATCACAGCACAAGCTATGAATAACTCAAGTTCAGACCTCAAGAGTCAAAAGTATTTTTATGTCTTATAATGTAAGAGTGTATTAAAGTCCCTGCTATAAAATTTAAGTGTCTTTTTTCTTACTATTTAAAATATTTTTAGGACCAATTTTAGTCCACAGAAATAACTGAATGGGAGGAATTGGGGGGAAGGCCCAGCTGCTGAAGCGTGTGCCATGCTGCCGGGAGGACCTGAGGTGGGATCCCCAGCAACCACGCAGAAAGCCGGGCTCAATGTGGACTTAACAAAAGCTTTAGATACCTAATTTTTTTTAACTTTTTAATGATTTAATTTTAATATTTGTAGGAAAGTATTAGTGAGAACTTTGTTGACCTTCTGTTTTGACTTTATTGATTTATTTTATGAAAGAGACTGTTTTATTTAAGATAACATAATGCCAACTCTCAACTTTGAAGTGTTAAAACTTTCAAGTTTTGATCCTAGTGCTTATCATTTGGGTCTCTGTCTGAAAGTCTTCCATTAAGGTTCAGTAAGCATGATGAGCCAGGCAGTGTTTTCAGACATCCTGACTAACTGCCTTCCATTTCCCTCAGAGATCCCAAAAAAACTTTATTATTTAAAAAAATATTCATTTATTTTTTACTTAATGTCTATGAGTGCTTGCTTGCATGTCAATGTGTGCACCAGGTATGTGCATGCCTGGTGCCCGGAAGATTGTGGAGGCAGAGGAGGACATCAGATCCCTTGGAGCAGGAGTGACTGACAGCTGTGAACTCCCATGTGCATGCTTGGAACTAAACCTGGTCCTCTGAACCATCTCTCCAGCTTCCATGTGCACTCGCAATCCCAGTGCTGGGGAGGTGGAGGCAGAGGAGCTCTGGAGCTTGTTGGCCAGACAGACAGACAGTCTAGATGAACTGGTGAGCCCTGGGTTCAGTGAGAGAGTGTTTCAAAAATGGAGTGGAGAGTAACAGGGGACACTTGATGTCGACCTCTGCACATATGCACACAAGTACACAAACCCACATAAACATGTATGGGCATAACAACACACACACACACACTGAGAGCAAAAATATCCTTTGCCTTTGTGCATTCCTCTCTGTCGACCACTGTTGGCATCCCTGTGGACCACTGTTGGCATCCCTGTGGACCACTGTTGGCATCCCCGTGGACCACTGTTGGCATCCCTGTGGACCACTGTTGGCATCCCGCCCACACTGGTCTTGGGTTTTCCCATTGAAGTCGCCCCATAGATGACTGTGCACTTTCTGAGCAGGCTTTAAAAAACAGCTGCAAGTTTGACTGAGAGCTCAACTGAGTAGTAAGTATTCTTCAGACATAAAATTTTATTCTATCACTTCTCAATAAAAGAAGCTATCCCTGTAAAAACTACCCAGTGGGTGATACATGTTTTCTTTCTGTCTCTTTTTGTCCTGATGATGCTGGGCTCATAGAAACCAAGAGCTCCACCACTGAACCAGGCCTCCTTGATGCTTGAAAATAAATAATTAAATAAAGGGAGTCCAAGTGGCTGATGAACACAGCTCAGGTCCTTCTGTCTTGCTGGGAGTGCCGCTTAGTGGCAGAGCACATGCCTAGCATGTGCTAAGTAAGCTCTGGCTTCCACACCTCTTCAACCAGTTCTGCCAGAACACGGTATAGAGAAGATCTATCGTGGCGTTAAAAGAGGGATAGGTAGCTCACACAGGGAAGGATTTAGGAAGGTTAGGAAAAGAGTTTCAGGCACAAGAAAGAACAGGTAATAGTTGTGGGGGTGTGAGATGGAGGCAGAGGCTGAGCAGGGAGCTGGTCATCAGCATTACATACTTGGAATCACTTTAATGTTCTGGAGATAAGCACCTTTATCTTCTTGTGGGAATAATAGCTAACTTTCCCTCTCAGATGTATCAGCACCTAAGGAATGAGGAGCTGATTATGTCCAAAGTAAACCGACAGGTATGAGACGGAAAGGCAGATAAAGAACCTAGGCTTAGCCGCCAGTCCTCAGGGATGTCTTAGGGCTTGCTCACTGGTTCTTGTCCCTCGGGTATGGGAAAGCACAGGTGTTCTGTTGCAGACAGCAGATTCTAAAGGATTGCACCTCTTGACACCACGATCTTTAATTCACTTTTATGATCTGCCAGGCACCATTGATTTTTGTCTTAGTGCTTTCTCCTTTGTGAAATAAACCAGCATTTTAAAAGTTAGATGCCATTCAAATGCTGGACATCAGCTTGTTTGTTATTATTATTATTTTCAAGACAGGGTTTCTAAGTATATCCCTGGCTGTCTTATTCTGGAACTCACTAGTAGACCAGGCTGGCCTCGAACTCACAGAGATTCTCCTGCTTCTGCCTCCTGCATTATTAAATCAATGGATCCGTCTGTGCTGGTCTAGCGGTGTGGGCTGCATAGACAGCAGAGCTTAGCGAGACCCTGGCAGATCGGGGTGCGGAGAGGGTGTTAGAAGAGAGAGGTCCAGGACACAAGAGGCAGGGGAGTGCCTTCGCTGGGGTTACTGCAACGAGTCATTGCAAACTGTCTGAGAGAAGGGACAGCAGTTGTTTCCTACTAGTTCTGGAGGTGGAAGCCCGAGAACAAGGTGTGAGCGGGGCTGGCGTCCTCTGAGATTTCTTCCGTTGGCTTCCTTGATCTCCCTGGGTCTGCATGCGGTCCGCCCTCAGTGCGCACACTGACAGCAGACATACTGGCTAGCGGCTGCTCCAGTACTCTCATTTTGCCTTATTTGCCGTCTTGAAAACGTGATTTCCAAAACTAGACACATGCTGAGGTCCTGGGGACGAGATCCTCCGCCTCATTTTCTCCTTTCTCCTCCTCCTCTTTTGCTTTAAAGATAAGAAAGATTGGCATGTAGTAACAGAGGCCGCAAGCCCAAGATCAAGGCAGCAGCCCGGGCCGGGTTCTTGGAGGCTCTGCCCTGTCCTGCGCTTTCTCTCCGTGGTGGCATGGTCTTCCCTCATGCCTCAGGGCCCTTCTTCTTGGCCCGTTGTACCATCGATTCTCTTCCCTTCTACCTGGAATTGAACTGAAAAGTTTCTTCCAAAGTATATAACCTCACCCCCACTCCCCATCTTCCCCTTTCTACAAATCAGGAAACTTTGCTGGCTATAATTGCGGAGATTGCAAGTTTGGCTGGACCGGCCCGAGCTGTGACCAGAAGAAGCCACCTGTCCTACGGCGGAATATCCATTCCCTGACTCCCCAGGAGAGGGAGCAGTTCCTGACCGCCCTAGACCTGGCGAAGAAGAGTGTCCATCCAGACTACGTCATCACCACACAGCACTGGCTGGGACTGCTCGGACCCAACGGAACCCAGCCCCAGATCGCCAACTGCAGCGTGTACGACTTTTTTGTCTGGCTCCATTATTATTCTGTTCGAGACACATTATTAGGTGGGTTTTCCCCATTGACTTAACAACCGTTATTAGAGGCTGGCGACTGGCTTGGGTATGGGGTGGAAGTCATTTGATACAAGTTAATTAACGGGGAAGCAACCTCCAGCGAGGTTCCTTTTCGGACTGGCAGAAATACCAAACACCGCCTGTACTTCAAATGGGGCCGTTTCTTCCTTGTTCTGCAGACACTTCAAACCTCTCCTAGCTTATATTCCTGGTTCAAAGCCTAATCCTAGCTCTCTGAAACTTAATCCTCAAAGGCATGAGCTGGTAAAGTGGAGGCAAATTCCTTTTGATTCCAGGAAAAAAAAAAAATCAACTTTGGCTTGAAAGCTGGCTCTGGCCTTTTCTTCAAATTAGGGAATTAACTGAACATATGCCAGGCTCACGGCACTGCCCTGTTCAGAGCTGCAGTGTCTGCGCTAGAATCGCGGGGGCTCCTTCAACCCATACATCTTCAGACTATCAGTGGGAAGCTCCCCTGAGGTTGCTTAGAGGGTAGGACAGGCGGCTTCTGCCTACGCGACCACAGTTCTCCCTTCCACTTTGATGTGGGTTTCGGGGCACCTTCTTGCTGGCCATAAGCGTCCAGCATAGGCATGATTATACACAAAGCTAAGCAAGAAGAACTCTATGTTGCTATGGCTTGGCGTAAACTTTTCCTTGACGACGCAATTCCACAATGCTGGGAGGCTCCTCGGGTTCCACAAAGTTGTCCTTTGACACGCACACTTACGCTGTAGCGCACGTGTTCCCCCGCTTCCACAACAATAACAAAAAATGCTGCTTGTGAATTGAGGACTCCCCCAGAACCAGAGACTTGGGGACTGGGTAGAATATGGCACAGGAGGTGGATGGTCAGGCGCTTCATTAATCAAACAGCGACAGACCACCCCCTGTTTCCGATGGTTTGGGGAGAAGCCATTGGTTTGTCCCTGGGGAGTGGGAGTCCATTCCAGATTCTTCTCATAACTTCTCATAACAGTCTGCACACTTGGCTGTCTCTGCAACTGTCCCTACTTCTAGGTCTCCTCCCTCCCTGGGGTCAGGGTGGACAAAATCAACGAGCATGCTTGGGCTGGTGCCCAAGTTCTCACCTGGTGTCTCGCTCTTCCACGCCCATCACCAGTTCCCACCCTTTGATGTCCTTCTCATAATTTTGTGTAGAAAACCTGAAACTTTTCTTTAGTCAAAAGACGTTTTTAAAAAAGGCTCTGTGGCCGAGAGCAGTGGTAGGTAGGGGCTCTGCTGTCAGTGCGAGTGGTGTTAAAAGCTGCCTCGCAGGAAAGCATCCATCTTCCTTTATCGATAGATGAGGGGCTCCTCCGGCTATAAGCTTTATCGCTTTCCTGTCCTTACTCTGAGGAATTTTTGCTTTATGAGAGGGTAGCCTCTCAGGAGGAAAGGGAAGCTGTAGTTTCTGGTCTTATCTAGGAACTAAATTTATATTCATATCTGTTCAGCTCTCTGAAGTTATTACAGGTGCTTTGAAAGAACTAAAGAGCTGAAGCTTCTGCATGCCATCAAAAGCTGCTATGAAAGGCAGGAGAAGGATGGGGCAGCCACCAAGAAAGGCGTGAAATTGCCCAAAGCGCTTCGCTAAAATTCGCGGTTCCAGTGGCCAGCTAAATTGGTTCCA
The DNA here is from genome assembly GCF_049852395.1 of Peromyscus maniculatus bairdii. Taxonomy (NCBI): domain Eukaryota; kingdom Metazoa; phylum Chordata; class Mammalia; order Rodentia; family Cricetidae; genus Peromyscus; species Peromyscus maniculatus. The sequence goes on along the minus strand of NC_134860.1, from coordinate 115,307,773 downwards.
GCATATTTTTTTTTCTCTTCTGGTCTCAGTGACCACGCTTGTCAGCTGGTGGTTCTAAGTGATTGATGGGTGAGGCAGAATTCGTGAAAGTTCTTCTTGGTTGTTTAAAGGCTGCATTAGCACGAAGTGTGGTTGAAGTTGCTACATTATTAAGTAATCTCTCTGTTATAAATTTATGCAATTATAAAGAACAAGTCAGAAAATATCTTAAAAATGCATTTAATTTAGGTCTTAATGATTGACACTTTGAGACAGCATTTTATTTTAATGTATTATTGTGAAAGAATTAAAGTATGTAACAGGACACTGACTCTTGAAAATGACTTGAGTTTCTGGGTTCTCTGCTAAAACTCAAACTTTTGAGAAATGAAAGCAACTATTTTGTGAAAGTGCTAATTGCTTATGAAACTCTATTCTTATCATTATTCTTATTGTTGCTTTTTAATAGACAAATGTTTTAAAACTAAGACACCGTAGACTTCTTGGACAGAGACATGCAGCTGATAAGGTTTAACATCTTAAATATTCTACTCTCTGATCTCCGTTTCCCAACTGTCTTAGGTCCAGGACGCCCCTATAAGGCCATAGATTTCTCACACCAAGGACCTGCGTTTGTCACTTGGCACAGATACCACTTGTTGTGGCTGGAAAGAGATCTCCAGGTTGGTCAAAACCATGCACTCAGTATCTAAAAAGTGTTTGCATTTAAGGAATACATGATGTTTGAAATACTTATTTCAGTGATAACTAGTCAAGAAAAATTAATACACTCGGCATTTCAGATAGCTTTCCTTTCTGTGTGTGTTGAGTCAACTACGCTCTCTTGACCAACTACCCAAGTGCGAGGATGCTGTGAACTTTGCCCCCTGTTGTACTTTAGATCTTTAGACTTTTTCATCTCCAGTTCTCCCTACGTTCTACGCATTTGATATTGTTCCTTTTTCAGATGTCACATGTGCATGAGATTATGCATTATTTTTCTTTTTAGATGTGGTTCATTTCACTTAGCATCATGTCCTCTAGGTTCACCTGCTTTGTTGCAAATGCTAGGATTTCTTTCTGTACCAAATCAGAACAACTCCATTGTGCAGTTACTTACCCATATGCACAAATGCATACGTGAGATTTACATATTCATGAGGACATACATGAAAATATTTTTATATATTGACTTTTAAAAAATGTATCTGATTGGTATTCCTTTTTGTTATAAAATTGGCCAAGAAGCATGCCAGTCTTTGCCTGACACGCCTTTGGGTAGCATCTGACACGTCCATAAAGTGATGGGACCCACCTTTGCTTTTAGAGACTCATTGGCAACGAGTCCTTTGCTCTGCCATACTGGAACTTTGCAACTGGGAAGGCTGAATGTGACGTATGCACAGATGAGCTCCTGGGAGCAGCAAGACAAGATGATCCAACCCTGATTAGTCAGAATTCGAGATTCTCCACCTGGGAGATTGTGTGTGACAGGTAATGCAATGGAGCTCTCGAGACGGTTTTTCCTTAGTTCTGGGAGATAGACACTACATTTCTTTATCTCTCTCTCTCTCTGTGGTACATAGAGTTATGTTTACATGATCCTGAAAGCAGTTTTTCCACAGGAGGCAGGAATTTAAACACTCAAAGCTCTCAAATTAAAAAGTGAAAGTATGGAAATCATGTTAGTAGGTTGAGTGTGCTTGGGCGTCATTTTGAGACCAGGAGCGTGAGTATACAATCAGGAGCAGTTCTGCATCCAGCCAGTGTGTGCTGAGCATCAAGCATGTTCTTGGTGATGCCACAGTGCTGGGAACACAAGGGTGAATGATCCAGCCATTCTGTATTTACAGAGATCGACTTGTGGTCAGTGAATTACCCAGCAGTCTGAGGACTTCTGTAATAGGTGTGTGTGTGTGTGTGTGTGTGTGTGTGTGTGTGGTGTGAAGACGAGAACAGAGTCAGGACAAGTCCACAAGGGTATGGAGCTGATGGTTCTGAGACAGAAGGTGGGTAAGGCCAGGAAGCTGTGAGTAGATGGTAGGTTCTAGGTGAGGGGGCACCACACACGATTCTAGAGAAGCTTCTGGAAGTAAGCTGGTGTGCCTGGGTCACAGGTCCCTGAGGAGTTGTATGGGACAGAAGCACAGTCCTTGGGATGTGGAAGGCTCAAAAATATATCTTAATCATTGAAAGCCACATGAGCAAATAGGTGGCCCAGAGTTCTGGAAGAATTCTTTCTTCGAAGTGTGCTTTCAGGTGCAGTTCACCAGCCCGGCTGACCTGTGGGGACCTGTTCCCAGACACTGCAGACGGTGCCAAACCTATGCGCTCTGGTTCTTCTTACTTACGATCCAATTTAATTTATGAATTAGGTACAGTAAGAGATAAACAATAGTATCTAAGGATAAAATAGTGCAATTTTAATAGTGTTCTGAGGTAAGATCGATGTGAACACGGACTCTCTTTTTCTTTCAAAATACTGTAGTTTCTCAGCACATTGTAGGAATATTTTAGACCAGTGTTAACAGCAGGTAACTAACCATGAAATACAAAAAGTGGATAAGGGATAACAACTATGCCTCAGAAAAAGATTCTCCAGGAGGCTACTCCTCCTTCCTTCCTTTATTTATTTTCTCCCAAATTCCCACATTTTGATTGCATTCCTGGGCCTCCCACCCTCCATTATCCAATTGCCTCAGGGCTGCCTCGCTGGCTAGCACTGCTCCTGGACATGCGGCCATCTTGAGGGTCCAGCCCTGCCCCAGGAATCCATCCTCTGTGTTCTGCACCTCCTGAAGCTCTCAGGCCAGGCCTTCGCTAGTAGGACATTCTAGATACCTTTGCACAGTTTCACTCCATTCCTAGAACACCATTTCTCACCATGCTTTTGTCTGTTCATAAGTGATGTGAAAAGAAATCTCTGCGATCACATAAGTCTAGAGAATACTGAGTTCAAAATGTGTGTGTGTGTGTGTGTGTGTGTGTGTGTGTGTGTGTGTGTGTGTGTGTGTGTTAAACTACTTGGAACATCTTCTAGGCTCCATAGATGAACATAGCATTATTCGTCTAGGGGAACCTAAACATGTCTGAATCTGGAACTCGTTTCACAGACTGTCTCACTGGAACACACATGGGAAATGATGCCTGGGAGGCTTTTTGTTAGCTGGTGTCTGGGTCCCGGCGTCCTCCATCTCTGCATGTGTGGTTAGTCTATCACCACTTGCCAACGATTCTCCCTCACTGTTTGAAATCCACGCAGCACTGCCTTTAAAATCTGCCTCTGTCCATGAACTGATACTCTGATGGTGAGACTTCAGGATACCAGAAGCATGTGTTGTGAATCCTCTCTCTCAGCCTCACATTTCCCACCTAACTATTAATATCCAACCGTGTTCACACAGTTCCCAATGTGGCATTTATTTTTTCACTTTAAAAAATGTTTATTTCATAACCTACAGAGGAGACATACGGGTTAAGGTACTTGATGAAATACTATGAAAACTGGAGTTCCAATCCCAGCAGCTGGGCATCTCAGGCAGGTCTGCAAACCCAGATTCAAGGAGGTGGGACTTAAGAGGCCCCATGGTGCTTGCTGGCTTCTCACCAAAGAATCATAACCCCCAGATTTGTGTACCCTACACACACGTGTGCATACACTCACATAAATAAGTATATGAACTAAAAATATTATTACACATTTTATTTATAAAATTTGTAAAAATTTTATAAAAATTTATAAAAATTGTAAATTTATTATTTTATTATTACAACAATTTTAACTGCATAAATTATGGGATATAGTATTGATAACTTTATATGTGTGTGTGGGCATGTGTGCGTGCATCTGTGTGTATACATGTATGTATTCAATGTAGGACAATCAAATCGAGGTGCTTGAGACTTGATCACTTTAAATATTAAAAAGTGTTTCAATACTGCATTTTATCTGTATCATTTTATCTGTTTTTCTGGCTTCTTGTTTGTCTCCAGTTGGCCTACATGCTTTTCCCAGCTCTGCACATACATCCTCCCACACTGGCTTGGTTCAGTGTGACAGAGGCTACTGCCCCACCTCTTTAAGTTTTCCAGACTCAATTACAGTTACAGTTGCCCTCATCTTGCCTGTAGAGCCTGTCACAGTGTTTTGAATAGAATGGTAATTATTATCACATTTACCCCCGTATTCATGTTTTGGGCACTCACATTTTTGGAATGTCTCTATCCATGATTACTCTGAAGGGTAATATTTTTACACCTATTTTTGACCATGTAAAGTGACTAATGATCATGACTCTCACTGATCTGCTTGGAACAAATTCATGATACCATCCACAAAGTTAAGGCACATTGTTTTGAATCCGACAAATCTTAGCTTGGATGACTACAACCGCCGAGTCACTCTGTGTAATGGAACCTACGAAGGTTTGCTAAGAAGAAACCAAGCAGGAAGAAATAATGAGACGTTGCCTACCTTAAAGAATGTGCAAGATTGCTTGTCTCTCCAGGAGTTTGACAATCCACCTTTCTTCCAGAACTCTACTTTCAGCTTCAGGTGGGCACTGACCTCTTCTACCTTAGAGCAGCGCTTCTCAACTTTCCTGACGCTGTGACCCTTTAATAAAGTTCCTCATGTTGTGGTAACCTCCCCCACCATAAAGTTATATTTGTTGCTACTTCATAACTGTAATTTTGCTACTGCTATGAATTGAAATGTGAATATTTTTGAAGACAGAGCTTTGCCAACAGGGTCGCGACCCATAGGTTGAGAACCACTGCATTGGACTAACATCCTTGTAGTTGTATGGGGCCAAAAGGAATCCAAGTATTGGCAGACACCTACAAATCTAAACATTGGAGAAAGGCATAAAAACATAGGCTAAGGAGGGGTTGATGGTGGAAATACACTCTTACCAATACTGTAGTCTCATTAGCTTCTAAATGCCATCCTAACTTCTGATTTCTGTATACATCTAGGATTTGCCTTGGGAACCAAGGCACCTCATTAACTATCATACTTTAACAGTGTTTGTACTATTTATTATTAGCATTAGAAGCTTATCAGCCACAGATCCTGATACTGGGCCTGACTCTCAGGGGAGTTTTTCAGACTCACCTCAAAGTGTTGCACAGATAATAACCTAACACTTGGACTTAAAGATCAACTATCAGTTTTATCTCACCCCAAAAGAATTAGGAATGTGTGCAAATAAGGTGCTAACAAAGAAGCATGAGGCAGCCAAGCAAGGGAATGTGGCCTTCTCCAAAACCGGATTTCTTTCTCCACAATCCACCACACCCCACATAAATTTCCTAACTTATGTGGGGCTAGGGGCAGGATAGACTAAAATGAATTTCAGGAATTTTGCTGAATATTGCAGGGCTTTGGAGCTGGTTCTAGAAGTGGACATGGCCCTGCAACTGGTGTCAAAAGTAGGCAAAGGGCCGGCCATGGTGGTGCACACCTCTAATCCCAGCACTTAGGAGGCAGAGACAGGCAGATTTCGATGAGTTTGAGGCCAACTTGGTCTACATAGTGACTTTCAGGCCAGCCAAGACTACACGAGACCCTGCCTCAAATAAACAAGAAAAATAGGTCAAGGGTAACATTTAAGAGTGTTTTTAAAAAGAAGCATTCATTTATTTTTCCTTATGACAAAAATGCCATTAAGCCAGACTGCATTCTCTCTAGATTTGAGCTGAGAATGTTTCCCTAAAATGTGATTCTTGGATCATAATCACTAGCATCTTTAGGAGTTGGTAAGGAACATACATTGTTAGGACCCCACCTATCCTTACTGGGTAGGAAACTCTAAGAAAAGGTCATGAAATGTTTCTTCAGTGGTTCCAAGATAATCTTACTTTCGAATATCACTGTGCCAGGATGTAGACACGTAGAACTTACTGAAAATATAGATGGAAAAGAGAGAAGAATAAGGGAAATGCTGGGGTATGTTTAGAAGGATAAGTGTCTTCCAGCCAAGCCAACAGTCTTTTTCACTGAGAAATATGAATATAAGATTCTATGTTGATTCAAAATTCATTTATTGAATATAGCCCATGTGTTGAGCAGGATAAAAAAAACCTGTCAATAAAAATATAAAGGAAACACAGTCCCTGTCTTTCAAGAATATAAAAAAGAAGAATAAAGACAAATTGCTATAATGTGCACAAAGAGAGCAATGTAACCCAGCAGGTGCCGGGGCAGCATCCATTGCGTTCCTTCCCCTTCTGGAAGATCATTAAAAAAGTTGAAGTGAAAGAACTCTCAGCAGAGCCTCTCCTATCCTTATCCAAAGTTAGAAGATGGTTGGATAATGCAGAGACCTTTGCCAATCTTTACTGAAGTCACCGACTCTCTGCTTTCTCTCAGGAATGCTCTGGAAGGTTTTGATAAAGCAGATGGCACACTGGACTCTCAAGTCATGAGCCTTCATAATTTGGTTCACTCCTTCCTGAACGGAACGAATGCTTTGCCACACTCAGCTGCCAACGATCCTGTTTTTGTGGTATGTTCAGAGACTCAGGTCATATGAAACTGTTTCTACGTAACCTATCAGATTCTTTGGGTTTTCAGTGCAGTGAAGGTTTGATATTTCATTCTTTGTCAACAATATGATCTCTGTACATATACACTGATTTTAACCCATGTGGAAAGCATGGCTAGGTAGCATATGAAGTCCCTACTCAGAACCAATCCTTTAGGGATGGTTGGATTTAGATAAACTCAACCAGGAGTTTACAGTCCAGAAGGCAGTTTACAAGTTAGCAGAGTTCTGTCAATAATCTCACAAAATATATACCATATATTGGCACAGCTATCAAGTATTTTTCACTGGCAGATGAGTGGTGCTGAAGAATGTTAACTGCACACAAACCACCTGTGGGAAACAAAGGCTTGGTTAGCCAGAAAGGTGGCGGACAAGGAATGCTGGCTGGGTGAGAACCACAAATGCTTTCTTTTCAACCATGGTGGTGATATGAAACTCAAATTGGTGTCACTTACTTTGGGTGGCTTCATCTTCTATGAGAAGAGAGAGCCATTAGAGAGAGTTGGCACTGTCCTCTCGGGGTCCTAATGGCTCTCTAACACCCCAAGTGCAGTGAACTTCTTTGAGAAACCTCATTTCAGTCTCACTTGAAAACAAAGGAATTGTGACAATACTTGGCAATGGGGTTATCAATTTTAAAATTCCAAGCTACCCTAGTTCTTAAAGATAAGTTTCCCAAGGAGTTCTCCTGAGACAACTCAAAGGGGGACTGTGCCAGCTGGGGCCACAGTGTTCAGCTGCCCATTGCAATGCGTTTCACCTGGAGGTGGTTCTCTGGGAACATAGCTATAAAGCAGACCCCTTTTCTGTGGTTTAGTTACCTATGGTCAACCATGAGCTGGAGAAAGAGGAAAGATGAACAAGGTACAATAAGATATTTTGAGAGATAGTCAGTCCATAGTCATATCAATTTTATTACAGTAAGTTGTTACTGTTCTACTGTTTTATTAGTTTGTTAATCTCTTACTATTCCTGGGTGATATGTTAAACTTCATCAATGGTCTGCATGTAGAGGAAATATACAGCGTATATGAGGTTTGTTACCACCTAAGGTCCAGGCATCCACTGAGGGCGTGGAACATATGGCGTCTGTCTCCTCCCACAGACGAACACACTGGGTTATTACAACACCTTACAGGGAGGAAATAGAGGATGGCTGAAAAGTCTTGGTCAATGGGCATTAGAAAAGACTGTTAAGCCTTGGGTCTGTGCCAGATGATTTGTGGAATGAAGCATGGGAGTTTCACTCTGGGTCAATCCTGTCAGGAAGAAAGGCTGATTCTATCACGGGGTACTCAAAGCACTTATCCATAGGGAAGACAGACTAGACACTGTTTATTGGTAAATCAGCAGCAGTCATTTGTAACAGACAGCAAAGAGGACACTGGGTATTTTGTCTGTGCTCAGACATGCCTATAGGGTTATATTGGCTTGGTCCTGATCCATCACAGTCACAGAGGGCTCTGTCTGATGCTGATGTTCCACGGAACAGCTTATGTCTGGCAGAGCACAACCAGGTCTAGCTTACAGTACCAGGCCAGCTCCTGGGTGTTGAGGTTGCTTTTTCTTTCTCAAGCACAGCTCATTAAAGTTGGCTGTGAAGATCTACAGAATAGCAACACTGGTTTTCAACTGCTGACCTCCAGCAAGGTGTCTACTTTGGAGGACCTCAACTCACATTACATATTGGCTGGCCCTTTTCAGAGCTGTGTGTCTTAGGTAGATGATTGAGGATCCATCACAAAAGGAAATGTCTCCTTTTGTGCTTTAAGTTTTTGGTAGTATCTTGGATTTACATTATTCCAGAATTTTTCATTCATTTGTTGAATTTTGTAATGTATCTTAGCTTGCTCAGATTTTTATAGTAACACACTACTGACTTGTTAGTTTAAACAGCAGCCAACTGTTCTGAGCAGGGGGTCAGCAGTCTAAGATCAAGATGCTGACACACTTAGCATCAGATGTGGGCTTCTGTGTAAGGTTTTCTTATCTCTGTGGCCAATACACCTGATGAGAAGCAGCAGGAAGAGAGAAGGTGTTTATGTTGGCTTACAGTGTAAGGGGTTACTGCTGATCAAGGTGGAAAAGCATGGCCGGAAGGATGAGAGTTTACCAATCACACTGCATCAACAGACAGGAAGCAGAGCAAACAGGAAGTGGGACCTGCCTATAAAATCTCAAAATCTTCCCACAGTGAGCCACTTCCTACAGCAAGGTTCTACCCTCTAACGGCTCTATCATGTCTTCCTAAACAGTGCCACTAGGTGTAAACTAGGCATTCAAACACAGAAATCGATAGGGGACATTTCACACTGAAGCCATGACAGCTCTCCTCCTGGGCCTCTGGGCTGTGTCCTTGAGTAGTGGAAAGGCAGGGGAAGTGGAAGGTCTCTTATGCTATTTCTTAGAAGGTCACTAATCCTATCACATCAGGGCCATACCCTTAAGACTTCAACAAACCTAAGTTACCTCCATTTAGGTCACATCTCTAAATGTAGGCACATCAATGAGGGTGATCTTCAACACATAAACTTGAGTGAACTTGTCAGTTCATAGCTTCATCAGTTTATAGAAGTTTGTCTTCACAGACTGCTGGGAGGCTCCATAACACAGGAAGGACACTGGATTCTAAGTGAGGCTGACTTGATTTAGCCCCAACTTGTTCAATCTGGAGAGTATCGATGACCAACACAGGGCCTCCCATCACATGTCTTGATCTTGTAGTGGGAAAAACACAGGACTTATTAATTATTAAAGTAACTTTACCTCAGGATAATGTGATGATGCTCTAGACTCCAGAGATAATTTGAGTACTATCATTAAGAATAAGAATGATTTTTGTGGTAGTCTATGAGAGACGATTAGAGAATTATGTGTTGGGTTTGAACTTCCAAACCTTAATTGAAGCTCCTTCTCTTGTTCTAGTCTAGTAGAGACAGTCATGCACTAAGGCAACTGATACACAGAGTCCCAGGGATTTCAAAGGGGATTCACTGTCCTTTACTGAACCTGTCACGCAAAAGTGAAGATGTCAGTGAAAGCTCAGTTTCCGGTGATGTTCAGCTTGCCCAGGGGTGTGAAGGATGCAGTCTCCCAGGAATATATAGATCACTGGGCATCCGGGATGGATTCAAGAGTGGCCAAGATGAGTTTAAGGAAATCCTGAGATCAAAGGTGATGGGTTGATTATTCCTTCTAGAAGCTGCTTCTCCTCTCACATCTGTGCAGCAATAGTAACTGATGGCGTTTTCAGGAGCATGGATTGTTGGTACCTGTCTCTGACCAGATGGGGACCCATCTGTGACAATTCTGCAGCCATGTGTGCCATCTGCACCAAGCCAGCTGTGGTGGTTTGAAAGAAAATGGCCCCCAAAGGACACTGTTAGGAGGTGTGTCTTTGTTGGAGTAGGTATGGCCTTGTTGGAGGAAGTGGGTCACTGTAGAAGTGGGCTTTGAGGTCTCATATATGCTCTAGATACTGCCTAGTGTCTCAGTTCATGTTCTGTTGCTACAAGATGTAGAGCTCTCAGCTACCTCTCCAGCACCATGCCTGCCTGCACGCTGTCATGTCCCATCATGATACTAGTGAACTAAATCTCTGAAACTGTAAGCTACCAATTCAGTTAAATGCTTTCCTTCATAAGAGTTGCTGTGGTCATGGTGTCTCTTCACAGCAACAGAGACCCTGGCGAAGACACTGGCATTTCTTGCAGTCTGTTACTCCATGTTTCAGATCGTTTCCTTGACTACCACTTCAGCCATCGGCTCATGCCCAGATTCCTGGTGTCTACCTGCCATCTCTGTTCTTCACTGATACTATATGTCTCTAGAACAGGCTTTGGTAAAGTGTGCACCTGCTACCATACATTTGAACACACTATTCCCTATACATAAGGAAAATGTTACAACTTCTTTTGTCAGTATTTCAAATTATTTTCAGTAGAATCATGCAGTTCTCTAATGGATTGAGGATAAGATCACAAACCTTTCTCTGCTCCTAAAGGAAATAGTAGCAAAATGCTAGTAAATCAGCTTTCTGTGGTACTGCTGTGTCTGTGAGGAAGCCCACGCACCTCATGAAAGCCTACAGGCACAGGCCACATCTTTCTACAAATGGCCAGACAGCAGAATTCTGGGGTTTCTGTACCCGATAAACTCTGCTGCAGTTACTCAATGACTCAACTTCCCTCTCTCCTCTCTACCTCCTCTATGGCTCTCTCTCTATCTCTGCCTCCCTCCCTTGCTTTTATTTAGTTATTTGGGAAGCAAACCCAGGTTCTAGTGTATGCTCAGCATTTGCTGTATCCAGAGCCTTCTCAACGAAGCGTGAAAGCAGCCATAGATGATGTGCAAACTGCTGAGTGTGCCGCCCCGATAAAATGTCACTGGGGAACAGGCAGTAAGACCACGATTGTCTTATTTCACTCGGCACTATGAGCTCGTAGCTTCTTACCTTGCTGGCCCTTAAACTAAGGGAATTGCATTGCATTCCTCATTTGCAGTCAGGTTATAGGGTACTCTCCCCACACCCTGATCTTTCCTCTACCTTTCTTATTTTCCGTTTTGCTGTGGATCTCACTATATCACCCATAATGGCCTTGAACTCATAATCCTTCTGTCTTAGCTTGTGGAACACCTCTTTAGTCATATTGTCATATTCTTTTCCTGTCTTAGCTGAGAACCCACATGGTAACTTTATTCATGAAAAACACTGCAAGTTGCATTGTTCAAGGATACTAGATACTAAATTGTCTTGGTCTTCATTACTTTTAATATCTTCCATATTGAAAATCTGGGGGAGGGGTGATAATGTATTATTGTATACACATGAAAAATAAAACAAAACAGACAGCCAGGACCTTCCTTTGACGGTGGAGGGAACAGCGTTTTGTCACTGGTTTCAGAACACGTGCTTACTTAAGGCTGTTTACAAAGAGGTTTACGTGGAAGCCAATTCAGCTTTAAATGACTTTGCATATTGAGATTTAGGTTAAACTATTTTAGTTGACAGAGTTATAGCTTCAGGAATTACAGATTCATGAGTCAATTTATGGAACTATGCTGCATACTGTTTTTATTAAAACTATTTTCATGAAATCTCTACTAGCAAGAGAATGACAAAGTTGTGTAGGGTTATAATAAGATGGAAGAGAAGGCAGAGCATTCACATGGAGGAAAAACTCTGAAGCAATGTCTGAAATTCTAATAATTCTTACGAGTTGCAACAAATCCACACATTTATCATAGAAAATGAGGTTAGGCCACCAGAAAGCTAAGCACTGCTCTTTTCTGTATCAGATTTAGACAGAGTTCAGAAAATATGAAAAACGGGGAAGCCATACACTGTAAAGTTAGACAGTTGACTGCTGAGAAAGGATCCATGCTAGAGACTCAGGATGCTCTTCCTGGATCTCTAACTAGGGACATGTAGATGGTGTCTGTGCCTGGCTTATTCTACCTCACACCATGTGTTCCAGATCGCCTACGTTGTCACAGAAGACCACAAATCATCCTGAAGAATTGAACAGAAGCTGGGCGTGGTGCTACATGCCTGTAATCTCAACTCTCAGGAGATGGAGGCAGGAGGATCAGGAACTTTAGGCCATCATTTTAGAGCTAACCTGGCCTACATGAGACCCTATGTTAAAAAAAGTAACTTAACAGTCTTCCATTGTATATCGACACCACTTTCTAATCTAATTTAGTGTCGCATTTCAAGACATAGTTTATGTGGTTTGGGATGGAATCCAGGTTTACATGCAGACGTGAACCCTACCAACTGTGCTGTGCCTGTACTACCTTTGAAGGTCAAGTCCTCTTAGGCAGTTTTGTTACACACTGACTACCAGGAAGAGAGTACTAGCCACACAGGAGGCGGGTCCCTCATGACTTATTCACTCAAAGTTCCCACAACCTTCTTACGCCTTTACACTGGGAATTAAAAGTCAACATGAGTTTTGATGGGGACAAAGCACGATGAAGTCACAGCAGGCATTTAATAGTTTCCAGTCTTTTGCTTTACAAATGGTATCATGATAAACCACATAGAACAGGGAAGGTGAGCAGACAGGACAGGATCCCTGGGATGAAGGGCAGATAAAGCATTGACATTTGATAATGCCATCGGAAGGCAGCCCCTCCTACCTCCTGTGTGGCAGAGTCACCGTCACCGCTGGTCCCTCCGTTGGTCGTTATGTTCCTTGTCCTTGAGCTGTTTTCCTTTCCTTCTTTGCTAATTTGGTGGGCTCAGCCCTCCAAACCTTGATTTCCCCCATTTTATTTTCTGTTATTAAGAAGCTGTTTTATGATGAAGTATTTATCCTCCTATTCTAGAGGTGTGAACACAAACATAATATTTAACCTCACAATGCTCTCCATGCTAAACTACACTCCTCGTTTGCAGTTCAGAGAACACAAGACTCAGAGATGCTGAGGAGCATGCCCAGCAACTACAAAGTGCCTGAGCAGAGTTTCCCACTCACAGATTTCCCCTGTTAGTCTCCCAACCATTTTACCTCTGTCAGTTGAGACGATTCTTAACTTGGTTCCATCACAATTGCTTTCATTAGAGCTGAGCTAATTTAGTGCTGTTAGGTCATGCTAAGCAGAGTGAATGCTAATTGGTGAAGGGCATGTCTGAATAATTTTTCATGGCTTTTGAAAAGATGGGGCCATTAGTTTTACTGTATTTATGTTTCATAAATGTGGTGTCGACTTATTTAATATGCAGCTTTAATGTAGCAGACATTCAGTCACTGCCTCCTAAGGAGCATCATGTCTGAGTGAGTTCTGGAAGAACTGAAGGACCAGGGAGGATGGCTGACCACCACTGGCGAAGGTCTCCGTGGGTTCAGTCTGTGAGTGTTACTTTGGCAGATGCTAAGGCCTTTTCAACACTAGGCTTTGTAAGTTTATACACACACTGTTGAGAACTAAGTTGCTACCAAGAACTGAATTAAATGCGCTTCCTTATCGATCAGATAAAGTAGGACTCCAGTGGCAAACCATAATTTATGTGAAAAATCTAGGATGCTCTAGCATCAACTTCAGTTCCCATCTCCTAGGACTTTGATGATTCTGCAACAAAAATGGCCTGGGGGCAGCTCTGGGCAGACTCTGTCCTACCACCACACTTCTCTCTCTCCAGCCTTCACCTAGGATGCATGCTCAGCTGGCCACCCCTTTGACAGATGATACATTAATAGCAGAACCAGTTGCACTTAATCTTGGTGTTGGCTCAAAAATTTCAAAATTATGAACATTTTTTCCCCTCAAGGAATTAACAACTGAATTTCCAGTGTTCACGGTAGTTTCCTTTATACACATGCTATTTTACCTTGTATGTCGTGCATATCATATACAATAATTCATAGGTGTATTGTTATGCCCAGATTGTGACCCCCCAAAGAGACCACCGAAGACCTTGGATGTCCAGCAAGGTTTATTCTGCAGATACAAGTCTAGACAGGGACTCATTCCTACACCCAATACAGTGAGGCAGGGAGGAGTACCTCTTTCTTGGGGAAGTTAGTTTTTATAGGCAAAACCCATAAAATTTCTTAGAGGGGAGGGGGTTAGTACGGGTCCATTCTTGATTGGTCCAGTGTAGCTAGAGTTTTCCTGCCTTGCCCACAGTCAGGACAAATCTCTGTCACCCGCCAGTCCCACAGCCGCTCAGACCCAACCAAGCAAACACAGAGACTTATATTGCTTACAAACTGTATGGCCGTGGCAGGCCTCCTGTTAACTGTTCCTATATCTTAAAGTAACGTATTTCTACAAATCTATACCTTGCCACGTGGCTCGTGGCTTACTAGCATCTTCACATGCTGCTTGTCCTGGCGGTGGCTGGCGGCGTCTCCTTCTGCCTTCCTGTTCTTTTATTTCTCCTCTGTTAGTCCCGCCTATACTTCCTGCCTAGCCACGACCAATCAGGTTTTATTTATTGACCAATCAGAGCAACTTGACATACAGACCATCCCCCAGTACAGCCAAGTGCAGACCATTTCAGACACCTGCACTCAGGCCCATGGTCCTAATCATCCTCTATGCAAACCTGCTGGGTAACGCCACAAGGAACCCAAGAAGGGCTCGCACAGGACATACATTAACATCCCACAGCAGTCCAGTTTTTCCCGGGCCTGGACTTTATCTTATTCTAGCTTGTCTGTTTGCCTTGTCAGGAGTTTTACAACTTCTCTCCGGGGTCAGGTCATGTTATCTCTGGAGAGGGGCATCTCGTGGTTAATTGGTTACCATCAGACATCCTGACTCTGTTCTTTTGTTCCTGGGGCTGGCGCCATCATTTCTGGGGACTTGAAACTGGCCTGGGTCTATCTATATTGAGGTATCTTTGTCTAAGGCCCCCTTTTTGAGACAATAGAGTGAGGGTCTTGTTGTGCCTAGATCGCGTCCCCAAAGCCGCCACTGGAGACTTTAGGTACAGAATGCAAAAGTAAGGTGTTTTCTAAGTTTACAAGCCTCTAGGGAGGCTCTTCTAAATCTCTCACTCACAGCAGGGAGGTTGGAAGGAGCACTCCCCTTTCTTTTTGAGGCTAGTTCTTAAAGGCACAGACCATATAATTTATTTTAACCTGCCTCCCTTTTTAGTCTTTTGGTTGAATATCCTGACTGTGTTTACCAAAGTCCCTGTAGCAGATACAGCCACCTGGGAGAAAGGGGTCTAAGTTCTTATCTACACTTAGGAATCCTGGTTTAAGCTTCTCTTTGTCTGTAGGGGATAGAGTGGGGGGTTTTACTGAGGTATCACAGCATATGCATACATAGATTTTACATATAGATCTATTATGTACATTTCATTTAATGATGATTTCTTTTACTTTTTATGTAAACGTGTGAGTGCTTGCATGTATGTGTGTGTACCTTGTGCGTGTGGTGTTCTTGGAGGTCAAGAGATGGTGTCAGAGCCCATGGAGCTGGAGTTATAGGCTCTTGGGACTGCTATGTGGGTGCTGGGTAGTGAACCAAGGTCCTCTGTATGAGCAACACATGCTCTTAACCACTGAACCATCCTTCCAGTCTCATCACTAGACAAATCTAAGCAAGAGAAAGCTTTTTCTGATGAAACTTCTTCAAAAGGACAGAGAAACTCTCTCTCTCTCTCTCTGTGTATTCACGCATGTGGAGGCCACAGGTTGACACTGGATGTCTTCCTCAGTCAGTTTATGCTTTAGAGAATCACTTGTCTAGTTCATGTGTCCGCAAGCACATGTCCTGTAGTGTGTGACAGTCAGTGACAGCTCGCTGCAGTCAGATCTCTCCTTCTGCAATGCGGGTCACTGGGCTTGAACGTACCCACTGAGCCATCCTGCCCACCCTTTTAATGCTCTAATGTTCTTTCTACTGCAACTGTACATTAGTCCATTTAGGATGCTGTAACAAAAATACCAGAGACCAGGCTCAACCAACCAACACGTATTTCTCATGTCTCCAGAAGCTAGGAAGTTCAAGATTGAAGCATCAGAGAGTGGTGAGGACCTGCTTCCTGGTTCCTAGGAGGCTGCTTGTTGTTGTGTCTTCATGTGCTAAAAGTGAGAAAGTGTTCCCTGGGGTCTCTTTTATAAGGGAACTAATCCTGTTCATAAGTACTCTTATGGCCTGCCATCTTGTAAAGACCTACAGCTTCCAACTGTCACAGCCAGTTACAGGGATTCAGCACATGAGCTGGGGAGGACATATGCATCAGTCTGTACAAAGCTGTTTCTTGTCCCTCACTGAAATGTGTTCCCTGTGGCACAGCTCAGACACACCAGAAGAAGACTAGGTGCTATCTAACTATTTCATGCATATTCTATAATGCTTATTTAAGAAAATATGCAAATTTAAGAAAAATTGCTGCAAATCCTTGGTAGAACAAGGCAAGAATTAAAAAAAAAAAAACTCCATGAAATAACAAGTTTGATTAAATATGGTTTTTGTTTTTGAGACAGGGCCTTACTATGTCATGTAGCTCTGACTGGCCTGGAACTCACTATGTAGAACAGGCTGGCTGAGAACTCACAGAGATTTACCTGCCTCTCCCTCCCCAGGGCAGGGATTAAAGGCCTGCACCACTACACCTTATCTTAAGAGGTTTGAAAAGGAAGCATCCTTAGGAATTCCTTCACTGAATCAGGTTGAATAAACTTATTGTTTATTTATGCCTTTCACCTTAAATTTTAATTAGAGCACAGCACCTGTGTGTCCTTGTCCCCCTGGGACACATTTGTCTTGTGACTTTTCAACAATCAGTCTGAATGCACCCCTGAGTTCAGAGTCCAGACCCTATAACAGTAACACATTTCTATCACAAGAGCCTCTCTGGTTACAAAGGATATCTTCCAGGGGAGAGGGGCTTAGCAAAGCCACAGCATGATAAAGTATGCATCCTTCTGCAGCTGGGCTCAGCTGTCCATGGCTTTTTTCCTCCAGGTGCACTAAGTCTTCTCATTTCTCTACCATGGCAAGAATCTGAATTTACAGCCATCTGAGTTCAAGCCCTTCGGTATCCATCCTTGCATGCATTCTTGTGTGGTATTTTCTTGCTGGTGGGAATGCGTGTTGATGGATTGCTTTCTCCTGCAAGCGTTACATTAAAAAGGCTTTGAGCCATGTGCTCACATTTCCTCCAATGGTGCCTCTGAGATGAGACTTAGTGTTCTGCCTTCTTGTACCTATCCTTATTTTGCTTGAACAAAGCAGAATGGAGCTGTGCAAAATCTTGACACATTATTTCTTAAATGTTGAATTTTTAATACCAAAATACAGTTATGTCCCTAGGTAGTGGATAAAGGTCCATAGTAATGTACATTTACTTGACTTTTGCACCTCATATTTGACCCCGAAATAACATTTGGCTATTACAGCAATAATACCCAAGTTAATTTTCAACTTGTGTCTAACAAAGATACAATTAATGTCCCAAGAACAACACAAGGTTTCTTGGTGAGGAACAATGTCCACAGCTTTAGCAAAAACTTTTGTTGTATAGGCTACACTTTGTCTCTTTGTAGCCTTGGATAAGTTATTACCCGCAGTATATTTATTATGTTCTTTGCATCTTTTCAGAACACACTGTTCCCTCTTTTACTGCATTCTGTAAATTGGGCACTCTGTATGTAGTTCCCACCAGAGCTTTTATTGTATGTTTTATGGCCCTTATGAGGCCTATTGTCTTTCATTATTTTCCTCCTTTCTTTTATCTCTGCCGATTATAAATTGCTTTAGAGTTTTGTCTGCCTTTTTAATTATATGCTTTGCACTGGGAGGGTTCTATGATATTTCTACAGGCCATTAGCCTCTTGCAGCACTGACGGTGCATCCTCCTGTGTCTTGAGGGTCTCTTGTCTCTTTCCTAATCACAGTGGTATCTCTGGCTTGGACTCAGAGGTCATAAAAGTTCACAATTGGCTGAGGAACTCCTAAGTCAAATTCTATACTTCCTTCTCTTCGTCAAACTTGAGAATACACCTTAAGCTAATTTCTTATTGTGGTTGGTCCCGAGAGTTAGATGAGTGATGGAAACAGTGTGATTTATTGTACAGAAAAACAAACAGGTGGTTTAGGACCTCTGGCGTTATCTTTAAAGGGATGAGGATGAGATGTAGAGATGGCTCAGCAGTGAGGGTGTGCACTGCCCTTTCTGAAGACCGGAGCTATCAACTGTGGCAGGCGGTCCACAATGGCCTTTCAGCTGCAGGCCCCAGTGTCTCTGCGGGCATCCTAGCATATGTCCTCACACCTCCTGGGCATCCTAGCATACATGCTCACACCTCCTGGGCATCCTAGCATTCGTGCTCACACCTCCTGGGCATCCTAGCATACGTGCTCACACCTCCTGGCCCTCAGGGACAGGTGTATACACTGAATTTAAAAGAAAATCAATATTTTATTGTAAAATGAACTCTGGCTTCAGAGTTGGGCTTCCTGGGTCCAAACTCTGACTCTGCCATATGCCGTCCATGTGCTTTTGGACAAATCTCTTCATGCTTCTGTATCTTCTGTTCTGGTTTAGACTGTGCCTCCTCTCACTGAATACTGAAATCCTAACCCCTAAGCACTCACTAAAGGACTTTGTTTAGACGTGATTAGCGCAGATACGGTCATCTTAGAGGACTGAGGCTCTTCATCCAAATATGCAAGGGGCCTTGTCTGCTCCCCACTGCTATAACAGAATTCCATAGTCTGCGTGAATCGTAAGCAATGGCATTTTATTTTGTTTATGGTTCTGAAGGCTGGAAAGTCTGAGAGCATGGCACAGGCCTCTGGCTTGGGTCTTTGTGCTGGATCAGGGCATGGTGGCAGTGGCGAAAAGGAAGCATGCCAGTGTGTTTCACACAAAGGAGGGAGAACAGGCAGAAAGCGGTCTTTTCATGAGGAAATGGCTCTGTAGTGACCACGCCCACAATCCCAGCACTAACCCATCTATGTGGTCAGAGCCCACAGGACTATTACCCTCAGTGGCAACAGAATTTCAGCATGGCTTACAGAGAGACCTTGAACAGTAGTGACTGATGTCTGTACAAACAGAAGGGGTCTAGACATGACCAGGCCACACCACAGGGTGATGAAGGCAGAGACCCACAACTGAGCAGTGACCAGGATCACTGGAAGGAGCTAATGCTACCAGTGTCTTACTTTGGAGCTCTGTCTTCCAGAACGGGGAGTTTGTGGTGTTTAAGGCACCAGTCTGTGGTCCTTCCTTACGGTAGACTGAGCACCTAATGAAGCAGCCTCCATTAAATCAGGCTGTCTTGAGGTTTCAATATGTTATTGTACGTCAAGTTCTTAGGGCAGTGTTTGACAGAGAACAAGCACTCACAGTATTAATTAGTGTATTTGTTAAGTGCTAATTATGTACCATATGCCTTCCTAAATGCTCATCTTTTTATTAGCTAGATCTACAAAGTTATGATGCGGGGGAATAGTAGCCTGCATATACTCATAAAATATGAATTCCTTCATTCTTCTCTCATAAGTCACTGTTTCAGGTTAAACTAGCAACAGTGCCGATGCTTAGTTGAAGTGGCCATCACCATTTGCCAACGTTTCCCACACAACAGAAGCTATTAGAGTTCCCGTGTTGCCGTCCCCATCTCCCCACTGTCACATGTGGTGTGGGGTGTCCCACTGGTGTCCACTGCTGATGTTTTCAGTGCTTTCCGTGGTCATCACTCATGAGCCATATCTTCCTCAGCTTAAACCTTATTGACCCCTCCCCCTCAGTACCAACATTAGGGTTCAAAAAGCAGCTTTCCTTCTGCATGTTGGAGTACGTCTAAGTCTGTCCTGGGTTGTTTAGATCTCCCCCCTTTCCTCTGGTTGTGTATTGCTGTGTTAGGGATGACCCAGCACTTAGGCTTGAAGCTTCCATGACCATTTAATTTCTCAGGATTCCTTACAAGTTTGGATGGAGACTCTGGAATGGCTTTACTGAGCCAGTTTGTGTCATGATCTCAACGTGTTGGTCTGATGGCGGTAGATACTGGAGCAGCTGTGGTCTAGCTAGCCTTTGTTCCCTTTGGCTTCTCTGGGTGGTGCCCCTGTGTGACTGAGCTGGGCTTCTTCACAAAACAACTGCCTCTCCAGAGAGGTAGAGCATGTGTATGGTGACTCTGAGTCAGCCATCGCCGGGACGTAGGAGGAAAAGCAGATGCTATCCTTGGTCACCCTGAACTTGCAGTCTAGGGATGAGAGACCAAGTCTCACTGCTAGATGTGAAGTCTCAGCTGAACTCTTGATTTTACACCCTGTTAAAAAAATCAGGGCTGTACATGTGGGAATTGCACTGGCAATGATTTGAAATGTTGCAATGTTTGAAAAGGATTTTACAGCTTCTTTGAGAAAATAAAAATGAGCATTCTGTGTATTCAAGCATTTTTAGACTCTACTGCTTTATTTTATTGCTGTGCAATGCTAAGAATTCAAGGGAAAGGTTTATAAAATGAGTAGGTGAAGGGTGAGCAAAATCTGAAAATCCACTTGTGATGTTTTTATTTATTTTTTATTGCTCATTTATTTTACAATAATGGTAAATGTTACTACCTCTTCTTTTCTGCTAAACTAAAACATCTGAATACGGAGTAGAGCAGGTGTTTATCATATTTACCTTTCTCCTGAAAGTAATAATTAGCACAATATGCTGAAGAGCTCAGATGTTTCCAAACCAGTGTGAAATCTGCACATGAACTCTCATTTCTTCACTTGATCAAAAGATTTACAGTCTCCTTTGAGGGGATGTGTCCACATGTCATTGCGAAGTCCATCTGAAAACGTCAGCACATGTGTCAGCAGGGCTAGGCTGGGTACAGACACTCCCGTGTTGAGATCTGCATTCCATCGTGGAGAGGGCTCGGGTAGGGTCAGCTGGTCAGCACCACGTTCAACTGTCTTGCAGGTCCTCCACTCCTTCACAGACGCCATCTTTGATGAGTGGCTGAAAAGAAACAACCCTCCCACAGATGCCTGGCCTCAGGAGCTGGCACCCATTGGTCACAATCGGATGTATAACATGGTTCCCTTCTTCCCACCAGTGACTAATGAGGAACTCTTCTTAACCGCAGACCAACTTGGCTACAATTATGCCATTGATCTGGCAGGTAAGGAATAGAGCTTCTAAGTGGGTGACTCACTCAACTTCTAAGGGAGCTTTCTTTCTTTCTCTCTTTCTTTTTTAATGTCAAGCAAGACTGTTAATTGAAGCATTCAGGCTGAGTTAAGTTTATTGGCTATTTTTGAGAATACTTTGCATTTAATAAGATAAGTCATTAAGCTACCAATTGAACATCAGAAAGGGACTAGCTACAGATCATTGGGAAAGCTGTAAGTTGTTAAGAGACCCTGTTCTGCAGAGATGCTGCCTTACTCTCTTTTGCCTGATTTGACAGTTTTATCTGAACTAATCAGACTCATAAAACTGCCCTGTGGCTGTTGAAATGTGTAACTGATAGTCAAAGTGACTTTCACACACCTGTGGACAGGGAGGGACCAGGGCTCTTGTCTATAGGCAGAGTTGCGATTATTGAGACAAACTTGAGATTGTTGCAAGATTCAAAGACCAGAAAATAGGAAAAACGCGGCGGTTGTGGAAAGCAACAGAATACTGCATTTAAAAAGATATTAGTGCAAAGCTTTCCAAGATTCACTACCATGATTTTGAAGGTCAACTGTTGTTTATTTGATTCCTAGAGTGAAATTACTTTGTAACTGCATCAGCTACTTTGAATCAGCTTTGACTGTACCAATGCTGTGGGGACAGGTCTACCCGGGACTGAGCCTCCTCATAACATACTGGAATTCATGGAGGCTATGGCATGTTTTTACATCCACGCTTTCCCAGTCTTGCTTTTAAACTGTAGATACTTGAAAAACTGGATTTAACTGATTGAAAGTAGGGAAGGGTGTCTTTCTAGAACAGAGAGAAGACTCAAAGAAGCCAATGGCCTGGGAGCTTAGCTGCCACTTTAAACCAAGAGTGAGGAATCATGGAGATGTGACAGGACAAAGGTCACAGATCTTGGCCTCTGAGAAGTGGCAAACTGTAGGAAGGAAATCCTGGGGAAGTAACGGAAGAGAAGGCATTTTTTGTACGTTTGTGCATGCTTTCACAGCTGACAATTTCTCCTGGGGGAATCTCTGGCAGTTCTTGTTTCTTTTGAATTTTTTCATTTAGTCAGTTAAGGAAATCTAGGAAGTGACATCTGCTGACTGTCAAATGCTTCTGTCTCAAAATGACCCTGTATCCATGGGCATGTTGTGGGGGAGAGATATTCCGACCCTCTTCTAACAACCAAAGACAGAAAGCAGTGAGGGACTTGGGAAAGGTTTTGTGTACGAGAGGAGTGTAAAACTGGACTTGAGAAGACTGGTAGATGCCAAGTAGCAGGTGTTTTAGACTGAAGATGGAGAAGGATGGACAGGACAGGGCACAGGTGGCTTAATCGAAGGCTGGAAGAGGAAAACTTGGTTTTGCTCAGATGCTTTCTCAGAATGCGGCATGTTGGCAGGCTGAGTGCTGTCAACTAAAGATGATCCTAGATGTGTCTGATGCCTCCTACGCCCTCCCTGCCATCTTTTTGCCCTTTCTCTCCAGAGTGCAGGGAGGAGCTTTCTCTGAAGTCTCCCTTCACCTAAAAGCCAGATGCTCTAGGGGACCAACAGAACAGACTAGGTTTGATGGACAAGGCCAGGGAGCCTCTCCCCAGAATACCATTAATTTCTCCTGAAAAACCACACAGTCCTTCCCTACAATCACTCCCCACTTCCAACCAGATGGTCCTTAGAATTTGACACTTTGTGGAACTCCCGTGCACTTATACATTCATGAGTTTGGATGTCTTTTCTCCTGTTAACATGCCTGTTGTTGGTCTGTTTCCTTTATGAGTTGAAATAATCTTAACTTCAGAGAGTGGAATGGAAGTCCTTCTGCTTCCACACCTTGCTGTATTGGAAGGGCCTAGGCAGAGAGTCATTGGGTATTATAGAAGAAAAAGAATCACCATATGTTATAACATCTCAGTTTTCTAAAACAAAAGGTGTTTTATAGACAATGGTGATGACAGTCATATACAAATGTGAAGGTACTTTAATACCACCAACCTACATCTGTGATGCTAAAAATCTATATTATATATATATATGCTACCACAATTTAAAAATAATTTTAAAGAGCAAACAGGATTTGGCCAGTAAGAGGCAGTCATTTTTGGTGTCTCATTAAAGAAACAGCAGTATGAAAATTTGTGGTTTGTTGTTTGTTGTTTGTTTTTGGGACAAGATCTCCTCATGTGGTTCTGGCTGTCCTGGAAATTTCTAGAATACTTTGTAGACTAGGCTGCCTTCAAACTTACAGAGATCTGCCTGCCTCTGTCTCCAAGTGCTAGGATTAAAGGTGTGTGCCAACATGCTTGGCAAAACTTCCTGGTTTAAGAAGCTGTAGCCAGCTCATACACAATCACCCATTCAAGATCAAGGCAGTCTACAGTTTACCATTCAGGCAGGTAGCCTCATGATCCCCTACCCATGACTGAGGCACTGTCCACAGTTGATAGCTTCTCGGGGAGAAAGAGGAGAGTCAGTTTTCTTTAAGAGTGTGAACATGGATAGATCCAGTTTACTCCAGTAGATGACCCCATGCCCAAAAGAATGAACAGCACAAATTGAACTCATTGGGTTATTAAAAAAAAAAAAAAGGACATGAAGATGAAGTTGGAGGTGGGAACAGAGAAGATGGATCTGAAAAGAGTTAGGAGAGAAGATGGAAGGTAAATACCAAAACACAGTGCATGAAATTCTAGAATAATTAATAAAAATATCATATTATGAAATGGAAAAGAAGTATAACTAGTAACAAGTGCTGCTGGATCCTACCAGGAAAGGACAATGAAATTCCTTTTGGAGGGATTCAGTCAAGATGGGCCATGGCGCTTGGTGGGACTGGAGAAGGATGAGAAATGTAATCTGTCCTTCAGATGAGGGTCGGGCATGGAAAGAGAAGATGGCTTGGAGGGGATGAACTTCTACAGCGGCTGATAAGTTGTAAAGAAACAGCACATAGCCATAAATAGATCTTAAAATTGCACTAACTTTGTGGGAGAGAGCTTCAGTGTGTGAGTAGAAGAATAGATCTACCATGTGAGAGGCTCAGATTTTATTGACAATGATTTAAGTGGCTACAGAGAGCTCTGCTTCTGCTGGTGAGTGTCCCTGTCAGGGAAGCCCATCTGACCGCTTACATGGGTTTATCGTCCACTACAAGGGTAGACAATAACAGGATTTCCTACCGAGGTTGTTCATTTAACAGTTCCCCAAAGACCATCTTAGCTCTTACGTCTTCAATGAGTTTCTAAGTTACAAAAGCAGTTCTGTATTTCCTTAGAGGTGTTGTTCTGCCCACAGACATTTACTCGAACAGATTTACAAAATATTACAAGCCTTATTTAAACAATGGGATAACGTTCCCAGCTTCCTTCAAAAACAGTTGCAGATATGATGAACAGCAAGGAGAGAGAAGATAAAATTCTACCAAGGGTAGTTTGGCTTTGCAAAGAAATGTCCATTATGAAAAGCAAACATTCTTTTCTTCACTAGGAATGTTTGGTTGATGGAACTGTAATCAGAGAATCTTCTTGTCTGTTTTCATTTCAGTGGAAAATGCTCCAATTTGGACCACGACCCTCTCAGTGGTCACAGGAACACTGGGAGCTTTCATCGGTCTCTTGGGGCTGCTGGCTTTCCTTCAGTATAGAAGGCTCCGCAAAGGATATGCACCCTTAATGGAGACACATCTAAGCAGCAAGAGATACACGGAGGAGGCCTAGGGTGCTCTTGTCTTGTCCCAGGGAAGAGGCTGGCCAAGCCATAGTCCTGACCCAGGCAGTAACTAAATACAGCCTCATTGATCTGGCTTTAGGTGAAAGTCTCCAGCATGTGCTCTTCGGTAGTGATGATGACCCCCACATGTGTTCTTCGGTAGTGATGATGACCCCCACATGTGCTCTTCAGTAGTGATGATGACCCCACATGTGTTCTTCAGTAGTGATGATGACCCCCCACCCCCCACAGAGATGCTTGGGTGTAGTTGCTGCTTTGCTTATTGTACACAGGAGAAGATGCTTGGGCCTATCACCATCACCAAAGTGTGATGGGGCGAGTTATCTGCGACCTTGATTAAAAGTCTTTATATTCATTAAGCCTCTTCCTGTTCTGAACGCACCACCACCACCACCACCACCACCATCACCACCACCATCACCATCACTACCACCACCACCACCACCACCACCACCACCACCACCACCACCACTACCACCACCACCAGTAACAGCACAAACTCTGAGTGGATTCCTTTACACTTGTGGATAAGTGTATTTTGAAATCAAGATGAGACCAGTCAAAATATCTTTGCAAATAATAGTGTTTGTGTGGGGGGTGTTTGTTGGCATCTCACTATTATATTGAAACACATGAAGTAAGCTAACTTCATAAAGAAAAGATTTTTTATCACTGTTTTATAGGTATTAGGGACAAGGTGCTGAATTTGGTGATTTTGTTGTTGAAAAAATCCTAAGGTGGTGTAGAGCATCTCATGGATCACATGGCAAGAAATAAGGAAAATGTATGTGTCCTATCCGGCTGGTCTCTGTTCCCGTTTTTATAGAACCCACTAGCATTCAGTCAGGGGCCTCATTCTGATGGCCTCATTGAATCCTAGTTACATTCCCACTTCTAAAACAATAGTTTAAGTTTTGCCTTCTTAATTCTTCATAATGGGGGTTAGATTTTAATCCATGAAGTTGGAGTGGAGACTGGGAGGAGCACACTCAGACTACGTCCAGCCTCTGCGAGAGGAAGGGAGTGAGTGGAGCATACTCACAATGCATCCAGCCTGGGGAGGTGTGGAGCACATTCAGACCATGTCCTGTTAATCTCACTAGTCGAGAATAAGACCACTACTACAGTTAAAGTCAAATTTGAAGCAAGTTTAATTAAATACTGGCCAGGTGGATGGACTCTGGCTAGGTTGATCTCTGGTTCCCCAGAAAAATGGCCCCAAATCAAGTTCTGCGGTGGCTTAAGTATTTTCCATCAGATCCATTCAGGGGCAGGCATACATCCTGATGTAGTTGCTGCCTGTGGACCTCCCACCCACATGGGATCAAGCACATCTGGTGTAGATGGGTCAGACAAACTTGTTTAGGGCAGTGAAAACATGTGGCTTGTTATCTCCATAAACAATAACCTCCAGCATTTGAGGAACTATCTGTCCTTGGGCAAGGGGCTTGCAGATCAGAGACATTTTTGTTTCAGGGATCTCTGTGGCATAGTAAATAAATCTTAAAATGTAACTTTGGCTCTCACAGTCCAACTTGATGGTGGTGGGACTCTCTCTCTCTCTCTCTCTCTCTCTCTCTCTCTCTCTCTCTCTCTCTCTCTCACACACACACACACACACACACACACACACACACACACACACACACACACACACAGATCATGTTCAGCCTGGAGATGGGTAGAACTACACCAGACCATGCCCAAGCCACAGCTGGCTGTTATCACTCACTCACTACCCAAGATCCCTTTAGTTAAAAACTGGCCTAGGTCCCCTCATCTTCATCTGTCTTGGGCTTTGTTTTACCCACATTTTTTTTTCTCCAGCCCTGACGATTAAGAAAATTCTTTATTTTTCCAAATAGGATAAAGAATGAATAAATGAAGCTTCAAGTAAGTCCTTTTTTAATGAGTTGAACCTTACAAAATTTAGTTTAAAATTGTCATTCTTGATGGTGGGCCTTCTACAAGATTCAATAGCTGTATAATTATTGACTCCATAGGATACACAGTAGATGAGGAATAATTCTGGTTTCCTCATTCATTAGCATACAATGCACACCTGACGATGAATATGGAATCATGCTTTTGCAGGGAAGGCTGACTGGAGGAGATCAGGAGACACCGGTCACGAGACAATTCGTTAAGAGCCCATGACCTTGAGGTTTCATTTCCCTGATGCTGAGTCCACTCCTTTACTAGGTACTCACATATGAAAAATCATTCCTTACAATGATTTCATTGAATTGTCTGTAAGAATTGGCTGTAGATTTATTAATGCAGTGTTGTACAGGAAACCACCCAAGAACACTAGACAATTAAGCCCTATCATTCTTTTACGGACTGATAAGAAGAACCTGCCAGAAGCTGCCAAGCCAGTTAGGTTGGAGCATGGAAGACAGAAGCAAGAGAGACTCTGCCTCAAAAACAAGGTGGGAGGAGAGAACTGACTCACGAAATTTATCCTCTAGCCTACACACAAATGAATAAGAATAAATAAATAAATTATAAACAGAGTTCAAGCCAGGTGTCATGGAGCTCATGCCTATAATTCCCATACCTCGAAGGAAAAACAAAACAAAATTTAAGGTAAAATTCATCGATTTAATATTTGACATATGTGCACCAGATGTGAGGCGGCAGCCCAAGTGGCCCCTCTGTGGGCTTGCCTTGCCCTCTCTCTGCTGGAGTGGTCTTTGGACCACTTTGGAGTGGTCTTTGGGTGAGGACTGTGAGGTAAGCAGGTATATATACACTTTACCAAGAGAAGTACCATGTCCTTGGAGTGACAGTACAGAGGGACAGTGTCCAGCTGGGATGGAATTTGGTCCAGATCCCAGGGAAGACTCAGCAGAGTCACCCCAGATGATTCCAGCATCCCTTGTGGAGTGAAGGTCACAGCCACATGCATACATCTGAATCCTGCCATTCATGCTGTTCATGGAACCCAAACAATGCTCATTCGTGCGGTCAGGGTTGTTGGCTATACACTTTCAGATCCTACTATTGAAATGAAAGAAAAATACTAAAGTGAAGATAAAATTGTGCATGGTTGATACACTCTGGAAAAGTTATGTATAAATCAATTATATAATAAAAGTACCATGGGAAATCAGGTTTTTAAAGGTGAACATTTATAAATAATTCCATAAGGCAAATAACCATCACTATCTTACTTTTCAGGCATATCAGAATTTTCATATACCATATTATCATAAGGTTTTATTAAAGCAAGTTGTATCATAGATAGAGATAAATAGAAATCATTTGTACTTAGCTTCTTTTATCTAGAGCACGTAGGTCTTTTTATAAATATTATGGTTTATGTTTTCCTAAAATAAATAATTTTCTAATTTTGTACTTCATATAAAAGGGATACAATTTCCTAACCTCATAATAAATCAATTAGGAATGCTTTTTAACAACTCTAAAGGTAGAATAAATTTACACAGTGAAGAGTTGGTATTTATTTATATTGAATATTATGCAAATAAACTCAGAAATGTCACTGAGCATTTCAGGGCTATTCTTCTCAATGACAGGGACACATTCAACCTTAAGGAAAAGGAACAAATCACTTTATATGCTTACATACTCAGTATGAGGAAAGGAGTGTGTATCCAAATCACCATTTCCGTAGAGTGCTTTCATGAAGCTGGCATTCCAAAGTGAAGTTAGATCCAGTAGCAAACACCTTTTGTGAACTCAGTTCTCTTCCAGATCCAAAATTCTCTGACCTTGATTTATCTTGCTTAGGATTTAATAGTTAAGTACAATACTTTAAATGGATACTCTTATATGTATCTTCTTATATTGACAAGCAAGTTGAAAGCTTTTGAAGGAGGAAAATAAAAATAAATGTTCTCCAGTTCGTTGTTTTGCTTTGAATGGTGTTTACTCATTTCTAAGTTTTGTACGTTCATTTCCGTCTTTTGGGTGCCCAATGCAAGCACATTGAAATATGTACATATATACCATACATAATGGTTACTTCTAAAAATCTGCTCTTAAGTGGACAGTTGACTTCTTGCGTGAGTTTGTAAGACTCTGGATCTCTGGTGTACAGGTGGAAAGGGAGGGTCCAGCCTTCCCCATGTGAAGTATTTCTTGCCATGTCTTCACAGTTCAATCCTGGGGTGGTGGTGTGGCTCCTTCTATCACTGCATTCTGCAGGCAAATCTTCAAGGTTGTGGATGCCAATAATCCTCCAAGCCTCCAAGAAGAGTTCCAGAATGAAGTGAGACTTAGTGAGGTGGTAGGTATGCAGTCCTCATTTGGAGGTCAGGTTGGAGGTCAGGTGGTACACCCTTTAGTACCACTCTATTGCCTTTATAGCTAAGTATCTCGCCTTACTCAGAAAGTGCAGGCTGTTAATTGAGATCTGTGCATAAAGAGCCACTGCCTCATGGGGGATGACTACCGTCCTCAACACAATGGGAAAAACCCAAGTTTAAAGTCTTCCAGTTTCTATAGACCTTTGCTCATCCTAAGACTCCTGTAAATATTTTCTGAGTGAATGAATGAATGCATCAACCTCACAGTGGAACTTTTCATTCAGGGCCTCTGGGGTATGTTTTAATACATATTAGATCAAACATGATACTCCTGCCATGAAGTGTCACAACTCACCCTTCAGATTGTGAAAGATGCCCGCTTGCATGAGGTGGAATTTGAGTCCATGCATTCTGACACGAGAAGATGCTTTGGCCTTATTTGGTTTCTAGATGAGTTTTCCTAATCTCAGCACTTCTTGATTCCTCTGCTGACAGAGACTAGGTAGAAAATTAAGATTTCTACTTATCTCTCCTCCAAGACTTCACACACATCGCTGCAGAGCCTTCCAATGTTTACTGTCTGAAGCCTCGATAAGAGGATAAGTTAGTCACTCAGGCACACCAGTGCTGTGTTCACACTGTGAATCTGAGCAGTGCCACCCCTAAAGATAACTAGAGTCCCTGGCTAACTGTGGCAGAATACTTCCATGACCCTGAGGCCTCAGGGTACCACAGATCCATGGATGCTCAAATCCCTTATATAAAAAGGTCTAGAATTGACATAGAATGATCACACATCTTTAGGCGTGTCTTGTCATCTTGTGTGTAAATGTTGGTAAATAATTGTTGCACAGTATTCTTTAGGTAATGACGACAATGAGGAAATAGCGTACATATATTCACCACGGGACTCCCCCCAACTCCCCATAAAATTTCCATCCTTCATTGGTTGAATTTACTGGGGAGTAACCCACTATAGGGCAGGAAATACTTTGACTTTGACTGTAATGGCAGGTAGAACAGAAAATAACTCCTGTGAACTTAACTATGCTTCAGCAGGTCATTAAATGAAATCTTGAAAATAACACTCAGGAAAATTGTGAGCCAGAGTGGATGGTGAGGTTTCCTAAAACAAAACAAAAAGGTAAAAATTTCCCAATCCGGATGGGTATATTCTGTGTTAGTATGAGGACTTCAGTTACTGGGGAGAAGCCAGTAGTCATTTGTGGTTTCTTTGCCAAAGCCATGGAAGTCTGTAACATAACAGAGGATGTAACGTATAAACCATGTCATGTAGGAAGAAGGCTTGAGCTTGGCTTTCTTTATTAGACTGACATCAACCTCGCTGCCAAACTCGCCTACCCCGTGACTCATTGACTTTGCTTGCCTTTGGCTGTTTCTGAATTAGCAGTTACTGCAATGACCATCCATCATTAGCCGATGGAATTATGTTTACAATAAAGCAAAACCTGCCCTCTTGTGTTAGATTTGAAAATTGCACAACATTGCTTCAATGTTCCTACAATTCTGGTCCTTTTCTGTTACTTGTTTAACCCTGGGAGTGGGTGTGTGTGAAATACTGGAAGACTCTATATGAATTCAGAAACTGGAATGGATGAAGTACACAGTTTTACAAAGGAAAAGGCTTCCTGGGCCGCTCTCATTTTGTTTAAAGATTTATTTATTTTGATGTGTATGGGTGTTTTGTCTGCATGTCTGCCTGTGAACCACATGCATTCCTAGTGCCTGCAAAGGTGGCTTCTAGTCCCTCAAAAGGAACTAGAGTTACAGATGGTTGAGAGTCACCATGAGGGTGCTGGTAATCCAATTCAGGTCTCCTGGAAGTGGTCTTAACCAATGAATCATTTTCCCAGACCAGAACTTCATTTTTCTAAAAATAACGTTTTCACTAATTTTTAAAGAATTTAGTGTAATGTTTTATGGTCAGAATTTCATTTTCATCTCTTCTGGTGTTAAATATTTGCTAGTAAGCTATCAAAGTTTGGGGGGATATTTCAGGCTGCTGGAAAAATCTTTCATTCATTGAAAATATGTACTGGATATAATGTAATTACTATTATTTATGCATGTATTCAATCTGGAAATTGAGAAAATAGTTTTTACGTTTTTAATTTTAAAGGTTTATTTATTAATATGCCTGGATCTTTTGCCTGCATGTATGCATGTGCACCATGTGTATGCAGTACCCACAGATGCCAGAAGACAGTGATAGATCTCCTGGAACCAGAGTTATGAGCCTTCATTTGGGTGCTAGAGACTGAGACCTGGTTCTCTGAAAGATCAGCAAGTGTACTTAGACACTGAGCTCCCTCTCCAACCCTAGAAAATTAATTTTCTATTAAACACTGTCATCCATCACTTTGGATCCAGGCCTGAAATACCAGTTATTTGGAAGGGTGAGGTGGGAAGGGTCACTGGATCAAGCTTAGCTTGGGAAATTTAGAGAGACCCTGGGTCTTAGTTAGGGTTTCTGTTGCTGTGAAGAGACACCATGACCAAGGCAACTCTGTTAAAGGAAAACATTTAATTGTGGTGATGGCTTATAGTTTCAGATGTTTAGTCCGTCATCATCATGGCAGGGAATATGGCAGCCACTCCCTATGGGAGCCATTTTCTCTCAAACCATCACATTCCACTCCTTAGTCCCCAAAAGCTTGTAGCCACATCATAATGTAAAAGTGCATGTAGTCCAACTTCAAAAGTGCCCATAGTCTATCACAGGCTGTTAACGAGGGTAAAGTGGCTCCAGATAACTTGGCTCTGGACTTGAAATAGTCCAGCCTCTCAACATCTTTCAGTGTCTAAGGGGCCAATCAGTTTTTATTGTCACAACTTCTTTCTAGGGGAGCCCACTTACTTGTTTATTCTGGGAAATTCTGTATAAGTCAAAACATTTGGGACTTACATTTTAAATACTTTTAATTCTACTAGAAGATGCAGTCTTCCTTCAAGGGGACCTATTAATTGCTTCCTTAATTCATAGACATGGAATTATCTGGAACATTTTATGAAGACTTCACTTCTAAGGCAACAATTTACTATTGGCACTTCTAATTAAATTTCTAGTATTTATGAAATTAGTTTATTTTAATTATCACTAGCTGCCACCTCCTTTTCTTCCTTCTCCCCTCCTCTGTCCTTTCTCCATTTCTATTCTTTCTCTCTCTCCCCCTCCCCTTCTATTCACTCCTTTTTATTTGAAACACTGCCTGGCTATGTAGCTCAGGCTAGCCTTGAAGGCTTGATATGGTCCTCTTGCCTCAGCCTTCTAAGTTCTGGAATTACAGGTGTGTGCCCCTACATCCTGCTTTTCTTTGGATTATCTTCACACCAGAGAAAAATGCCGCACTGAAATAATCCATGTGTTTGTGTTGGTGATGTTACCAGAGTCATAAGTAACGGCAGAGGTTGCCTGAGCAGGCCAGGCTCAGCCATCTGCCCTCAACAAGCCAATGAATAAAAAAAGTAACCGTGAAAGACTGAAAAAGAGAATTTTTTCCATGTGGCCGGACCCAGAAGAAGAACGAGGAGGTCCACTCCCCCCTCCCCTCCCCCCCCCCCCCCCCCCCGTCCTCTTCAGGGTACTCTGCTACAAGTGATCTGGCGGGCTGTCCACTCCCCCCCCCCCACACACAAGTCCTCTTCAGGGTACTCTGCTACAAGTGATCCGGCGGGCTGTCCACTCCCCCCCCCCCCAAGTCCTCTTCAGGGTACTCTGCTACAAGTGATCCGGCGGGCTGTCAGAACCCTGCAGTGTCTCGTCCTAGGGGACAACCTTGGGCTCCAGCCTCCCCCTTCTCTCTGTATGGTGCTCCTGGGGAAATTCTAATTTCGTGGGAACTCTTGTTTCAGAGGCACAAGGGAGGGGCACAGTGTCCGTTTAGAATGTCTCCATTCTTGTCAGCCCAGTCACAGAGTGTTTTCAGAGCTGTGTATAGAAGCAAATGCCAAAGCACACTGAAAACAGCAAGGGGATGGCCTTGTCCCTTGTGCCCTTAGCGACGGTGATGGTCCCGCCCCTCGTCTTCCTCACCAACTCTTGGCCTTTCCGCTAGTTCAAAATCTTGTGTGTGAGCTGCCTGTTTCCTGTTACTTTCAGTCGTCTTGCAGACTCAGGCCTGGAACCTTTTATGGCTCCCTATCATGTTCTTTCTTTCTGCACACTTCCCTCTTCAGTGGCGCCTTCTTAGTGAGATACAGGCTTCTCTGTGCTCTCAGTCCTTTCACGTGAGCTCTTCTCAACCCTTTGATCCCCTGCTGACTGCGATGATGTCTGCTGTCAGCTACACTGAGAGCAGATCTGGTGCGGTTGGGTGCCGCTCTGTCTGCTGGGCTCCTGACAGCATTATCGGGCCTCTTCTACAACCAAAGGGCTCTTACAACCCAGGAACATGCAAATTTGTTCCTTTTCTGAGAAGCTGTCGCGGCTGGCATTTCCCAGCTTAGCTGCACAAAAGCAGGCGTGATGAAAATCCTTCTGCCGCACTGCATGTAAAGCCCTTGTTTTCAACGCAGTCCCTCAGAACACCTGAGCACCGAGCTCACCTTACAGCTAGATGGCTGCCTTGGACTTCGGTTTTCCCTCTGCTGGGGCGATAATGTGATTGAGTGTCCTCATCACAGAACAGTCTGCCTGCTCCTGTTGTCACCGTCGGAAAGTAAACACCTGGTGATCTCCGGTGTTGCTGAGGCTGTCGAGTATGGCCCACCTGTGTGTAGTCATAGGAGAACAGTCTCCTCTGGGAGCCTTAGCCACACTGTTTCCGTCTCTCAGAAAATGCCCCTCCTCACCACCGACTTATTTCCTCTCTCACAGCACTCACACTGAATGCCACTAGAACATACCAGTTAAGGAGGTTAATTCTGTCCAATCCATCTGAACAACCAATAAGTGATTTGACCTTAATTAATTTTCCATGTGAATTCTCTTGAAGTCCAATGTAGCTAGAAGTTTCTGCAGTCCTGCCTGGGCCCTGCAATCCTGTGGTCAACTTAAAATAATCTCACGGAGGCTTAATATTAATTAAAACTGCTCAGCCATTAGCTCAGGCCTACCACTGACTAGCTCTTACACTTAAACTCAGCCCATTTCTGTTAATCCATATGTCACCACCTGTTCTGTGACTTTCCCTGTGTGCCATTACATGCTGCTCCCTAGACAGTGGGCTGGTGTCTCCTGACTCAGCCTTCCTCTCCAGAATTCTCCTTCTCTGCTTATCCCACCTATACGTCCTGCCTGGCTACTGGCCAATCAACATTTTATTTATCAACCAATCAGAGCAACATTTCACAGCATACAGAGCAACATCACCCATCATTTTCCCTTTTCTTTCTATTTAAAAGGAAGGTTTTAGCTTCAGCATAGTAAAATTATATATAACAAAACAATTATCTAGAAAGAATTACAGTTACAATATCTAGTCTATTTGGATTTGGCAAAATTAAAGAAAATATTCTATCTAGCCTATATTTGTGAGTCTAAAGCTTTATATCAAATTTATCTTTTATCATAACCTAGGAAAATTATAACTATCTAGGCTTCAACTACATCAAAAACCTCAGAAGAATATAATATTACTTAAGTAAATAGGAAGTACATTGCAACTTCCAAAAATCTAGAATGACAGAGACAGCTGGCTATCAGGACAGTTACCCAAAGTTCTTCTGCAATGTTGGGACATCCATTCTTTAGCCTACAGGCCTAGAGTCTCTCAGTCGCTTCTCTCAGTGTCCTGTAGAATGTCTAGCAGTTTCTTCTGCAAAGCAGGAACCTGAAGGACCATTTCGTCTTGTAAAGTTCAGTGGTCACCTTCCTATGGTCCTGCATATCCTTTTATATAACATATTGTCAATCAGTCCAGGCAAGAACAGTTTCTTCCCCAAATGGCCATTTTTGCCAAGAAGAAGATAAACTCCATATGGAGTGTCTTTGATGCCCATCTTCCTCTTTGAAGTAAATCAGTGCTGCCAGGAGCAGACATGTCTCACTGTCCAGAAAGTCTAAGTTTTTAAAACATTTTAAATGCCATTTTCTGTAAGTCTTTGAAGTGTTTGAAGATTACCTACCTAATTGAAATATATCTAGGTATACCTAGAAAACTTAACTAATATGACTATAAGTTTGATTATCATAGATGATTAATTATTAATCTATATTTCTTAATTATACATTATAATTTCACATGAGTTGCACAAACAAAACACTTTAAACAAGAGTAGAAATATACATATAGTATAACAAAATTAACTTTAAATTTGTATCAATAAACTAAAATACATAGCATTGTAAAACATTTCAAATAAGTTGTTGCTCTTTAAAAGTAGGTTCAATAATCTACCCTTTTATCCTATATCATATCTCCCTTTCTTCTTTTAGAAAGAGATTGACTATGACCAATAACAATTTGTAACCAACAACCTAAACAAAGACAAACACCCACAATCCACTTTTTGGGAATGTGGGCGTAGTTTTCTAGGCTACTTCCTGTTGATAAAGTGTGCTGTATCCTTATGGGGATCCTGAGAAAATTAAGAATTATGGTTAAGTCCTGATTGGAATAGTCTGTGAGGCTGCTTTGTCTGAGCCAGTTGCCTTGAAACTGTTCTGGATGCTGGATCATCTGGGCCATGGTGTCACTGGAGACCTTTCAGGGGTCTTGGATGGTCAAACCTGATGTGTCTTAATCTGGAACAAATCCATAGCCTCTTGCTTCCCGTGGAAACAAAAGCAGAGCCTCCTTTCCAAAGCAGCATATCCTTATATCCAAATTTTGAAGTCAAGATACCTTTAATATATATAGGCTTAATTTAACAGCCTTTACAATCAAATGTTTTTCTGCAGATAAAAATATCAAAGGCAACACAATCCAGATTCTCTGTGTAATATCCATCTTTGGTTGGCTTATTTTTTATATTACCTTTACTGTTTCTTTAAAGACTTTATTTTTTAAAACTACTTCTTTATATAACCGTCTATATTCCTATTCTTCTCTCTTCCAAGCCTATGTATATTTTTACACACACTGTAAACCATTTAAGTCTTGTTTAATCTGAATCTGTCTTATGTATGTAACTATTGCTTTAAACTGCAGTGGCTAGTACTGAAGCAGAAGCCTTGGCTGCTGGCTCTGCCCAATTTAGCTTTTGAAAATGGTGGAGATAATTACCACCAGCCATGTTTTCTGCTGATTCTGGGAGGCAGTGGTTTCTATCAAAGCAGCGTGTAGCCCAGAAACCTGTGTGTGTGTGTGTGTGTGTGTGTGCGCGCGCGCGCGCGCGCACAAAGGCTAAATCCACCACACAGCGTAATGTATGGTTGGAGACGCCTCATTCCTGCCATGCTGGAGGTCAAAGCCCGCATGCCATAAACCCATCATAGAGTAGGTTAAGCTTGCAGGCTGTGGCTGGGCTGACAGACAACTAGGAAGCTGTTTTTAGCTCCGTTTTAAAATCTTTTTTTTTTTTTAAAGCTTTTTCAGATATTAGGCCCCATGTTGGGCACCATTTGTAGCTAGAAGTTTCTCCAGTCCTGCCTAGGACATGTAGTCCTGTGGCCTGCTTATAAAATAGTCACACAGAGGCTTATATTAATTAAAACTGCTCAGCCATTAGCTCAGGCTTTCTACTGACTAGCTCTTACATTTAAACTCAGCCCATTTCTGTTAATCTATGTGTTGCCACGTGTTCTGTGGCTTTACCTGTGTGCCATCACATGCTGCTCCCTGGACAGCAGGCTGGCGTCTCCTGACTCAGTCTTCCTCTCCCAGAATTCTCCTTCTTTGCTTATCCCACATATATGTCCTGCCTGGCTTCTGGCCAATCAACATTTTATTTATCAATCAATCAGAGCAACACATTCACGGCATACAGAGCAACATCACCCATCAGTCCAAGATAAGGGTTCTGGGCTCCCAGGAAGAGGTCATGTGTCCTGAACCATGTGTCACAGTAGTGTCCAATATTAAGTGTAATCCTTGCTGGCTGCAGACAGTGGGCAGGTGTCTGTCATGATTATTGACTCTGCACTGTTTCAGGGTTTCAGGAAGCTCTCCAGATCTGTCATTAAGAGGGCACATTGTTTCAGAAGAATGGAGATCCTGATTACTTCAGCTGCTGGGGAAGTGAAATATGTTGAGATTTTCCTTTTATTTATTTTTTTGAAGGACTTTTGTGGTGAAAGAATGATAATGTATAATTTGACATTTGAACGATTATAAGCCTACAATTTAATGGCATTGACTACACCTAGACTGTTGCACAGCTACCACACCTTCTGGTTCTAAAACGTTCTCCTCATGCCTGACAGGAACTCTGCACTCTTTCAGTTCTGGGGCAAGTACCCAGTGCCCCAGAGCTTGCTGCATACGTGCTCGGCTACCCATATATGTTCTCATGGTTCCTAACATGAACTCTGTTTTCTTTCATTTCTGGAGTGGTACCTAGTACCCTAGGGTATGCTGCAAAAGTGCTCTGCTGTTCTCTATGTCTCAGCCTCCCAACAGGAGCACCATACCTTGCTATACACTAGC
Organism: Peromyscus maniculatus bairdii; assembly: GCF_049852395.1. Lineage (NCBI taxonomy): Eukaryota > Metazoa > Chordata > Mammalia > Rodentia > Cricetidae > Peromyscus > Peromyscus maniculatus. The sequence goes on along the minus strand of NC_134860.1, from coordinate 115,270,090 downwards.
TGTGCTCCTGTTCCTCCCGCAGCAGGCAGCCTCCAAAAAGGCTTTGGGAAGCCCCTCCCACTTCTGCCTTGAGACCCAGAGCTCTGAGATTGCTTAAGAATCTACTTATCTCAAAAGAACCTGCTTATCTCAAACCAGATATTCTGTTCTGTGCCCTTGGCCACAGCATTCCAGCTGTGAAATCTGAAACAGAAAGCTGAGGTGAAAGGGGGTCTTCCCTGAGGCTTCTGGAAAGATCACACAAAGCCTTGGTCTCGCTCTGAGTGGTAGGGTGCAGAGATGGTCAGAGAGCCAATTTTTTTTCTGCCCCAGAGAGAATTGAAGCAACCAGGGAGAAGGGATAGTGGTTAGTTACTCTTGTCTTCAATTCCTTTTTCTTTTCTTTCTAAAATTCAAGCCAGTGTGAGTGGAGCTGTTTCTACCGTGTAAGAATTCTAAATATTCTTATCGAAGGATAGAGGAAACAAAGGCTTTGGCCTGTTTGTTTATTTATTTCCAGACACTAATCCCTGACTTCAACTAAATACAAAGGTTTTTTTGTTTTGTTTTGTTTTAAGATAAGAGAAATAAGCAATATGTAAACACAATGTGAAGATTTTTTCTGAAGAGCGGCACAAGAGTGTGTGGTGGTTCATCCTGTGGCCTCTGGAGGCTGGCAGAGTTCAAGAATTAAAACTCTAGCTCAGCCACTTACTGTGTTATATTTTTAAAATCTTTATTCCTAACTACTGTGGGTTTTAATTTCTTTGCCTGAAAAAAGATGTTAGTAGAATACTGCTCATGTATTGGAGGAGCTGTAAACAATGACAAAACAACATATATATGTACATGTGTGTGCGCATGTATATAGACATATGCATACATAGAGACACACAGACAGACTTTCCCCTCCTCTTTCACTCTTGAGTGGCAGCAGCAGCGTCACTTTCTCCTCTTTTTGTTTGAACCTCCCCCAATCCTTTCTGCTACGTGTGGGCGAACCCTGGATGTCTGCCTGTACGAATATTCCCTCTGCTGAGGGCACCAGTCAGTTTAGATTTAGTCCAGCAAACGGCCTCGTCTTTACCAAACCACATATTTTAAAAGCCCTGTCTCCAGATGTTTTACACTCTGGCATACTTCAGCACATGAACTTCTGCGTCTGAAATCCAGCCGAAAACACCCTGAAACAGAAAAGGTGCACAATAAATGCTGGTTTTATTTGTCAGATCTCTCTGGGGTTCCCGACGTGTGAAACTAATTTTGAAGTTTAAATTTACTAATTAAGACGGGAAATACTGGCTCTCAGATCGTGTTGTCTATGGAACGAGATCCAGAAGAAAGCAGGGGGCTGCAGAGAAGGTTCCACAGCTGAGTGTCTGTTTTTGCAGAGGAGTAGGGTTCAGTTCCTGGCACCCCACATCAGGTGGCCCACAACCACCTGTGACTCCACAAAAGACCTTCTTCTGGTCTTCCTGGCTGAAGGCTTACCTACATACACAAAAATTAAACAAGGTGGTCCTGAAAGTCTTTCCATTCACCCAGGAAGGATCTGTGTGATTTACTGGTGCTCATTGCCCACTGCGCTCTGATGGTTTCAGGTGATGCCAGATCTCACCACGGGTGGGGAAGAAGGCGGAGGGGTGGAGGAGGCACCTCGGGGAAGCTCGGTCCTGAAGGGCCCTCGCCTTTGGCTTACTGGACAGCGATGAGGAGGGCAATGTTCAGCGGGAACGAACTTTAGCCAGCTGAGGTCTGCTTTATTACTAATTTCATTTACTTTTCCAGTACAGCCAGAGAACCCCAGTTGCCGGTTCCCTCTCTCAGACCTTTGACGTTGGGCTCAGGGAGGGCATAAGGGGATTACCTTGGGTAATCAGAGCCTGACTTTTCTTGGTTTGCCTTTCTTCTGCTCTTGGACTGAGAGACAAGTAGAAAGCGACTGAGTCAAGAGGGAGAGGGTGACAGGAAGATTCTCCATTCTGCTTAGCCACGGGCCCAAATGAGACTTCTATGTATTATTTGAACCTTCTGGAGGCCATTTGTGTGTGTGTGTGTGTGTGTGTGTGTGTGTGTGTGTGTGTGTTTCTGCTGCCTTTTACCCATTTTCACATTTTATTGTTGTGGCAGGACATATTCTTGAAATTACGAATTGAGACTTTGGTGTATGAGAGAGATAAGAGCTTGAGCGCGTGAGCACCGGTGCACCGGTGCACATGTGCACACACACACACACACACACACACACACACACACACACACACACACACACTCGGATGTGTGGAGGGACGGCAGTCTTGGGTAGCACTCCACAGGATACCATCCATCTTATTTTTGGAGATGGGGTCTCTCACTGTGTTAGAACTTGCAGATTAGGCTGGGAATATCTGGCCCAAGGGATTGTTGGGTAGTACTGCTTCCAGGGAGATGTAAAAAAATGTCCACTCATCCCAGATAGGGAACCAACAGCAGACCAAAGCAAGGATACCACTGGAGTCCAACTTGCTGGATTTTTATTGGGGATACTTGTAGAAATATAGGTAAGGGGTTACCTATGGGAGCACAAATGAGTCAAAGACAGCAGCATTACCAAAAGCCTACCCTAGCATGGGTGACAGTTTGTGGAAGCTAGAACTCTGGAGTGCTCTCTACACCACATAGGCAGCTCAACAGGTTGGAGACACTTTTCCCCCCTCCGGAAAGCTTAGGTTGTCTGAGCCTCCTACAGGGACCTCAGCTGGTTTCTGCCTTGTCTAGAAGCCTTGGCCCGCCTGAGTCTCTTCTAGGAAGCCAGGCTTGTCTGGAAGTTTCTATCAGCAGTTCTTACGGCTTATGTCCTCCTGGAGAAGGAGATGCATCCTAAAGTCTTCAGTTTCAGGGACTTCTGAAGCCAGTGTATGTTCAACTTCCTGAGCCTAAGAGCTTAAGGAGCTTCCCTGCAGGGAGAAATGTTTCACCTCTCCTTAGAATAGTCTACTGTTTTACCTTCCTTTTTTTCTACCTCCCCACCAGTTTCCCCTCCCTCCCTCAGCTCCTTCAAGTCCCTCCCCCAACTTCCCCCTGCTCCACCCCTCTAAACCCCGCCCCCTCCCGCATCCACTTCTCCATTTCTCTCCAGAAAAGGGCAGGCCTCCCAAGGATATCAACCAAACAAGGCATATCAAGTCACGGTAAGACAAGGCACTTCCCCATTTATTAAGGATGGACAAGGCAAGCCAGTAGGAGGGAAAGACTCCAAAAGGCAGGCAAAGAGTCAGAGGCAGCCCCTGCTCCCACTGTTAGGAGTCCCACAAGAAGACTAAGCTACACAACTGTAACACATATGCAGAGGGCCCAGGTCAGTCCCATGCAGGCTCTCTGGTTCCCAGTTAAGTCTCTGTGAGACCAGGTTAGCTGATGCTGTGGGTTTTATTGTGGGGTCCTCAATCCCTTTGGCTCCTACAGTCCTTCCTCCCCCTCTTCCACAGGATTCCCCGAGCTGCCCCTAATGTTTGGCTGTGGGTCTGCATCTGTTTCCTTTCCATTGCTGGATGAAGCCTCTGTGATGACAACTGGGCTAGGCACTAATCTATAAGTAGAGCAGAATATCATCCCATCTTAATGAAGTCCTCCACCCCCCTGCCCCTGGATTTTCTCTAGGAGGAAATGGCTACCCACCAGGGATCCACTGTCTCCACCTCCTACTGGGATTACAAGCATAGACCATCATCCTGCATGACTGACTTCCTAAAAAAAATGAGTTCTGGTGATCAAACTCAGGTCCTCTGCTTATACGGTCACCTCTTTATTAATTGAGCCACTGTATTGACACTCATATGCTGTCTTACAAGTTGTACCCTTGAACCTTTCCAGTAGGTCCCATTTCCTGTGTCCATCACCTACCAATAACCCATCAAATTAGGAAACCATCAACTGGGTCAGTCTGTTGATGAGGTAAGAACCCTCATGATGCAGTCACTTACCCAAATATCATCTCTGAACGTTGCTGCTTTGGGGACTAAGTCTTTGACAAAGGGGCTTTGGTAAACATTTCAGATCCAAACCATAACATCCCTTGATATTTAAGAGAGAAAGTGATACAAAATGAACAAAGACAAACAAGCAGACAAAAAGAAAGATAACTAGTACTAAGAAGTTTCACACTTAGTACATTTAGGACAAATACAGAGGTCAAGTAGGGGTAGATTCAGCATCCATGAAACAGAAGTAGAACAATTGTTGTGATGGTTTGAATGTGTTTGGCCTCCATCATCTCATAGGGAGTGACACTATTAGGAGGTGTGGCTTTGCTGGAGTGGGTATGGCCTTGTTGGAGGAAGCGTGTCACTGTGGAGGTGGGCTTTGAGGTTTTGTATGCTCAGGATACTGCCCAGTGTCTTATTTGACTTCCTGTTGCCTGCAAGATGTAAGACTTTCAGCTACTACTCCAGCACCACATCTGCCTGCATGCTGTCATGCTGCCTGTCATGATGACAATGGACTAAACCTCTGAAACTGTAACCTAGCCACACCAATTAAATGTTTTCCTTATAAGAGTTGCCATGGTCATGGAGTTTTTTAATAGCCATAGAAATCCTAAGACAATTGTAAAAGAAAACAATAGAAAGCACATTATGTAATCCTGAAAATATGTCATCAGAAATTATGCCAAAATGATGAGGGGGCATTAAGAGTTTTAGTTTTCTGAAGCTCTGGGAAATACCTACTATGCTTTTATCTCCAATTTATTTGAATAGTTACTATCATTGGAATTATAGACAACCACTCTTGTGTATCTGGTATTTTACTAAGGCTAATTATTATTATTATTGTTGTTGTTTTGTGTGTTGTATGTATATGTGTGGGCATATGAGTATGAAATGTGCTAGCCCATTACACATAGGTTGATAAAGATGTCATTTTCCGTCACTCCCCACTGTAGTTTTGGAGACAGCTCTCATTGAACCTGGAGCTCACCTTTGGCTAGACTGGTGAGCCAGCAAGTCTCAGGGTCTGCCTGTCTTCATCCTCCTTGTACACTGAGGCCCACCCTGTATGTGGGTACTGGGGATCTGAACTGCCTAGCAAGCAGTCTCCCTAGCCCTTGAATGAGGCTAATTTTAACCTGTAATCCCAATCTGAATTTTCTGCTACAAATTATCATGCTACAAAAGATCAGACATTATTCACATACCAGACAAAAGTTTAGAAAGCTAAGGCATGTGTGAGCTGGTCCCATCATCAGTCATTACTAATACCAACCCAACACTTGGAAGCCATACTCCTGACCTCAATTAAAAAGCCTATTTCCATGAGATCTAAATGTAACATCTCCCTTTTTCCAGTTAATTAATATATGACCCATTTGCTATATTAGTAAGAAACCTAGAATTTCTTTCTTAGCTTTCTCCTTGAATCAGCCAAAACCACCTGGGGTTTCTGTGCTCTTCAGTGTGACTTCCACATCCAGAGTAAAACCACTAGCAATTTATTAGTCTGCTCTTGCTGTGACTTCCCATTATGCAAGGTGCTGATATTGAGAGATGATTATAGTTCAACAGGCTGCACAGATTCACTCTGTTCCAGAAAGATCCATGCATAGTTGTCTACCTCTGCATTTTGAGATGGCAGAAGATGAGCAATGATGAATCCTGTATGAATATGGAGTCTTACACATTTCCAGCACTCAGAACAATGCCTGGAATATACAAAGTACTTAGTAAATACTAAATAAAGCATCAGTCTCAGCTTTGACTACAGGCCTTATATTGACTGGCAGGTCAGTGTTACAGTTAGGAGTATTCACAGCTGATGACTTCTCACTCCAGCAGTCCGTATCACACCCTTGGGCACTGTGCAGGCCAGAGGTGGAGAGGAAGCTTCTCAGTTAATTCCAGCTTGGTTCCTCTATGTCCTGTGACCAAATGTTTTCAGGAACATAGTCTGACCATCAAGTTCTGGTGGGTAATCAAGATAAAAAGAAATGCTTTCTGGATCCCACACATACAATAAGGATTTCATGAGGCTGCAGTCAAGGTCTCAGTGGGAGGTGGGACCTCATCTGAGTCAGGGCGGGGAGTTCACATGGTTATTGGCAGCACTCAGCTTCTTCGCCCTCTCTGTTCCAGGGCTGCAGCTTCCTGCCTGTGGTTTTCTGCTCCTAGTCCTCAGTTCCTCACTACCTGGCCTTTAGCAACACAATTTCCTAATTTCAAACCAGCAGTGAGAACTTGAGTGTCGGGCACGGCTATCTTGTGTAACCTAATTTCGTGTATGTAGTGACACAGTGCCTTTTTACTTTCACAGATTTCAATTGGTTGGAAACTAATTATGGGTTCCACCTCCACTTGAGTGGAGAAGGGCATGGCCCCAGAGGCCAGACCAGAGGGACCACGTGAGCGTCTGCTCCCCACCACCCACATTTATCAGCTGCAGCCCGCTGTAAACAAAAGATGCTCACGCGGTTTTGGAGTATATGGTGGTTTGAATGAGAAATATGCCCCCATGCACTCATGTATTGGAACACTTGGTTCCCAACTGGGGGTGCCATCTGGGAAGGATAGGGGACCGTTAGGTGGCAGAGCCTGGCTGGAGGACTAGTAAGTGGGAGTACCGTCTGAGGATTTAGAGTCTCACCTCAGTTTCTATTCTCTCTTTCTCTCAGCTTATTTGGTGTGAACGAAGATGTGAGCTGCCAGTCTCCTGCTCCTGTCATGGTGCTTTCCGGGACTGTCCCCTGACTATTGCCAAGCTTCCCTGTCCTGGTGTGCTTTGTCACGCTGGAACCAAAAGCCAAAGAAACCCTTTCTTCCTTACCTGGTGTTTTGTTTTTGTTTTAACAGCAACAAAGATGTAATAATCAAGTCTGCAAGGCCAGCAATCAATTAATAACCATTTCTGGCCCCTGGCAGCTGCCTCTCCCTTTTATCCACCTTCAGAGCCTTCTGCTGATGGTTCAGTCCCTCCGGGCTGCTCTCCCCCGAGGATCTGTATTCAGAGTTACTGGCAATTTCTTCCTCTCACTTTTCTGAAGTTTCAACTCTCAGCCTCACCTGCAGGGTTCAAATAGCAGCACCTCCCAGCCCCCTCATTCCCAAGGCTACCCCTGCTGCTGTTTCCAGCACGGGCTCTTCTTTTTCGTGTTCTGTTTGCTCCCATCTCATGCTTCTGGCTTTGAACACCTTCCCACCTTATACACTGGAGATTTTCTTTTTTTCTTCTAGTCATTCCCCGTGGGCACCGTTGGTTTTGAAAATCCTGCTGAAGCTCATCTCTTTGTAAAGATGCGTATTTCATAGAGCTGAGCTTCCCTGCGTGCCTCTGCACTCAGATTCAGACCTTAGCTTGTAATAGATAAGTGTGTGCATGTATATATGCTCATGTACTGGTGATGTTGGAGACCGAACCTAGGGCCTCACGCATGAGGCAAGTTCTCTACCCCTCATCTATACCTCAACTCTCAGTGTGCTTTTCAGTGATTTTCTACAATTTGTTCAGTTAAATCCAAGTTAAGCTCCAGAGTTTCCTTTTTTGATAACTGGCAAATACCAAAGCTGAATGATGCCTCCGCTGCTTCAAGGAGTCATTATTATCTAGGAAGAGAACAGTTATTTTGAAATCTTCTTTACTTAGATTAGTGAGTGTTTTCTGTAAGTAATCCTAGAAGCCACATATGAACTTCAGGTGGACAGCTCAGCTGAGGCTGGGGTCAGTTTCACAGATGTGTGACCTGTGTGCTCATGCTTCGGTTCACATAGGGTTAACGTCCCCCAGAAGCCCTTGGGTTATAGACACAATTGGAAGTTGGAAGGACCTTTAGGAGGCAGGGCTTGATGGAAGGTCTGTAGGTGATTTTGCACACGCCCCCCAGGGAGACAGGGGGACTGTAGTTGCAGTCTCTCATGCTGCTCGGGTTCAAGCTGTAAGCACTTATGTATGCTCAAGCTGCTGCTCTCCGCCACCTCCACCAGAGGCCTGATTTTTAGAGCTGAACCTCTGGTGAGCTAAATGAGCCTTTTCCTTTATATGTTAACAACCTCAAGTGCTTTTCTCTAATAACATGAAATCTCCAAGTGTCCCATGCTCAGGAGGGACTTGTGTTGCTGCTCTGTCATCACCATCCCAAAATTCTTGGTAATTCTTTCTTTAAGCTTGTATTTTAATATAAAGTCTGGTGGGACACTATAATTCACCAGCAGAGGATAGCTACAGAACACGCGTGTCTGTTGTTCCTTGTGTGGCATTAGCAGTGTCCCATGTATGCAGAATTACAGTGGGCACGCTGATGTGTGGGAGTTCTGTGGGACTGGGAGCCCCAGTGAGCATGTCCCTCCCATGATGAGAAGGTAGAGCAGCCAGCGCCCCCAGGGCCAGGCTTCCATTTGATTGAGAAGTTGCCTGCACCTCGGGAAGACAACAGCGATGTTATAAACACAACAAATCGCCGGGCAAGCTACTGTATCTCCTCTTACTCACATCACTTCCCCGTTAGTCAATAACTTCCTCTCAAAAGGATGACACAGCAGGAAAGAGCAAAGGAGACACCTGTGGCCCCTCTCCCTTTCAGTTTGTCCTTTCTCACGCCACGCTGAAGGTAGGGGTGAAATAAAAACTGCCTGCCTGTCCTGTGCAGTGTCTCACGGTTCTGGCAAGAACAGGGTACCTGTGCATGGACAAGCAGAGGAATCCAGATCGTGCAATTTCATCAATCCTCTCATAAATTAAATGCAGCTGTATTTTCATGTAATGCCGACAGTACACAACAGACACACGATAATTAAATTCATCCTCATATTTTATTTGCTCATATACTTTCTTAAACAGCACATTAAAAATCAATTATGATGAGAGAGAGTATAGAAAAAGGTGAAAAGTTCATCATAACTGTATAAATACATATATATTGTACACAGCTCCCTTCCAGGAGCTCTGTAACACCTCTGTCTAAAGAATATTTTCTTTGTAGGACACACTACAGATTTCTTTGCATTTAGGGACAATGCACAGTTACTCAGAAATATGTGAGTAGTTTGCTGGCTTGTCAAACATCAATATCACTGACAAAAAGTATGAATAGTTGAGCAAAAGGTTACAAAATGGACAGTAGAAAGGACGCTTGCTGAGTGGGAGAGTTGAGATGGGTGTAGTGGGCAGCCATTCCATCTTTGATCTGGAAGTTCCAAGCCCCATTGAAGCTTCCATAACTATCAAGCTTACAAGGCGGGGCCAAGGGAGGGCCCTGAAGACCCGAGATTGGGATGCTCTGCGCTCTCTTGTTTCTTGGACCTGGACGCTAGAGGTAGACCAAGGGGAGTTCTCCAGAGAACACCACCAGACTGCGCTGCACCTTTTCCAGAACCCGCCACCTACCTACCCTTTCATTTGAAAGTTACCCACCAAATAAATCTTCCTTTTAACTTCGTGGAGTGGCCTTAATAATTTCACCAACAGATGGGAAAGTTGAGAGCTGCTGTGTGAGACTCAGCTAGGACAAGACCATCAGGATCTTTGATGCTCAAACTCGTCCATGCCTGTGGGTGATAGAAGGTATGGCATCTTCCAAACCCATTCCAATGAACAGTTGAATTGTCATGCATGGAATCTGTGAATGCCAACTATGAAGTACAAAACAAACAAACAAACAAACAAGCAATCCCCACCTCATTTTAGTACTTAATGTATTGTTCCAGACTAACAAAGTTTGGTCTGAAAAGGAACAACATTATGTGAATGAATGGATGGCACAAGACACACTTATTCCATAGAATCCTCTTTGGAGTAGGTGAAGGAAGAAAATCCTCTTTTTTTCTGTTTAGTTTAGTCACTGAGACTTGCAAATTAAACTGACAAAAGACAAGTTTCAAAGGGTGAGGAAGAGAGTACAATTACGCACGCCAAGTGCTCGCCCCAGAGAGAGCTTGCACACTCCCCTAGAGGGTGGTGAGGGGGGAGCTGTGAGTGAGGGAAAGGCTTGCACACTCCCCTAGAGGGTGGTGAGGGGGGAGCTGTGAGTGAGGGAGAGCTTGCACTTTTCTGTAAATTGTGAGAAGGCGATTGGGATGCAAGATAACGAAAGCTTGTTGTCTGTAAGGTTGTGCAGATAAGAGTGTTGTTTCTCAGAAGGCAGAACAGACAACTTTACAGACGGAAACCATGTCACATTTATAATGGAAAAACGGATGACGGATTTTCATTAGAAACTGGGAGGCAGGAGACGTTTACATCTGAAGTTTTTTGGTTAGCTCAGTCTTCAGGTGTGGTTTGGGCTGGTGTATTCTGATCTCCTGCAGGTGAAGCTGACATTGAACAGAGGAACAAAGGTTAGTGTTGTCAGTGTGGGCGAGCATGAAGTCATCTGCATGATCGAATCAGTGGATCAAGACTGTTATCACATCCTATGATGAGATGATGACAGCTAAAACACAAACACAGCTTTCACAGAACTGGGGAGGAC